>NC_060119.1:1134708151-1135014526 GCF_021461395.2 Schistocerca americana
AAACCTAAATTTGGTTGGTCGTGTATGGATTTGATCAACACTCCTCTCGTACGTCTTGAGGCTGAGGTTTAACAGATTCCAGCTGGAGTTAGTAATCGAGTCTGAATTGTGGATTAGAATAACCCCCAAAATGTGGGTCGTCCGCTTTGGACTAGGTGTTTGCCGTACTGAGGCGCGGTACCCTCTGCCACTGTCGCTGTGGGGCGTACTCGGGCCAGTGATGTAGCGGCCAGTGAGTCACGTGATAACAGCGGCGGTGGCGGGGAGATAGCGAGTCGGCAATTACACGTGGGCCCGCGGCCGGCGATCGATAAGTCTGCTGCCTGCGGGGGCATCGGTCAGGGCGATAAGATAGCGCCGGGCCCCCAGCCTCATCTCTCTCTCTCTTACGACACTCTCACGTTCACTTTCGTTCCACAAGTGAGACGGATTCTTATGGGTTTTCAAGTCCGTACGGTGCGAGGGACGGGGTAGCGCACAGATATCTCGCTAAATTACGTACTTTAGCTACAAGTTAAGGCTGCCCGTACGAACGTCAGTCTGAACACCGCAGTGCTTCGGTGCTATTGGGTGTGGTGTTCCCCTGCTTTCCTCTGATGTTTGAACTGACTGATCCAGACAGTTGTAATACGTACAGTTCAACGTGGACGCCAAAACAGAGCGCAACTCGTCGTTTTCCATATCCACAAACATTGCCAAAGGGGAAAGGAGTGGCAAGGATAAAAATCCAGTCCAAACGCGATCTACCACGCATCGGTGCATGTCTCGGCAACTCAGACACAGACGTGTTAAAATGTTACGAAATTGGAAGTCACTGGATGATGTACTACTTAGGTGGTGCCGAACAATTTTGGGTGCACTATGGTTGGTTGGTTGTTTGGGGGAAGAGACCAAACAGCGAGGTCATCGGTCTCATCGGATTAGGGAAGGAAGTCGGCCGTGCCCTTTCAAAGGAACCATCCCGGCATTTGCCTGGAGAGATTTAGGGAAATCACGGAAAACCTAAATCAGGTTGGCCGGACGCGGGATTGAACCGTCGTCCTTCCGAATGCGAGTCCAGTGTGCTAACCACTGCGCCACCTCGCTCGGTTTGGGTGCACTATGCAAGTCCCTCTGTTGGGAGCGAAGGGGCTAAACAGCGAATTCATCTGCCCTTCGGTCAATAGGTAGTTCATCTGTAGTTTGTGATGTCCGCCAGAAATCTGATCGGATTATGTTAACATTGGTAAAATCGAGGCACTGAAAGCAATACTGGTTCCAGCGCTGAGAAATAATTTAACGAGAGGTAACAGTAGATGGTTCGCGCTGGTACACAGGTCAGAGCAGACGAGTGGAGAGCAAACCCACCCACATCCGAACCTTTGCCTACCCGATTGAAGGTGATGCCAGTTATACAGTAAGGATTGCCGTTTATATGAAATATTCCTAATAGTCACAGTGTAAAGGCTAAAAACGTAATGGACACCGGTTGGACTGTCAATAGTATGACGAGGTGACAGCAGGTAGGCCGGGACAGACGGGTGACCCCAAGGCTATTACGTCCTCCCCAAAGCAATGCCACCTCCGGCCCAGGCCACATTACCCACTACTGATC
Organism: Schistocerca americana; assembly: GCF_021461395.2. Taxonomy (NCBI): domain Eukaryota; kingdom Metazoa; phylum Arthropoda; class Insecta; order Orthoptera; family Acrididae; genus Schistocerca; species Schistocerca americana. The sequence continues at coordinate 1,134,709,746 of NC_060119.1, forward strand.
GGAATGCTACCCCTGCTACCACTGAAACGGAAAACATGGTGCGGCAGTATCGGTCGCACCCGGGCTCACACACTAAGCACGTTTGTACAGCATAGCACCTATTCCCCAAACACTGCTGATAACCGTGACACAGCCACACACTGCAACCGACGGCGCCTTTAGCAGCTTCTAAGCTATCCGTATCTAACAGCTCCACGATAATACAATCACACACGCTTCTGAGTATCGCAACTGAAATGGTTGTGCTCGCGTTTAAAGGAGAACAAAGTAAATAAAAAAAAGGAAATAGTGCCTGGCGTTTAGGCAGATGAATAGATAACTGCGAAAACTATTTGCCTATTGTGCCGCCGTAACAGTGTTACTGATAGCCGTACTCGAGATATAGAAGCAGTACTCAGCAGCCAGACACGCTCGGGAATACTAGTCCCCAGCGCCGCACAGATCAAAGATAAATTGGAACGTATCGTTATATTAAGCTGTGTGCGATACTGACATCCCCAATTAAAGACTTCTTTTAGTATAGTATAAGTCTCTTGTATATCTCTCTTACCTTCTCGCAAATAAACATAACCAGCCATTTGACACGAAACTATGTATACGAATCCATGTCGCTCCACGTTTTGAAATATCATCCACCTATTCTCCATTCGTCATTTCAGAATTGTCTTGTATCTTCAATCTAGCAGCAAACTTCCTTTACCCAGACACCGCTCATTCGTCTGGTTACACGTCTCTCCCACATACATTTCATTGAAAATGTCTTCTACCCCATTCTGTTGTCTAACCTACTTGTGTGTTTACTTGTCTCTTCCAGTAATTAGCAACACACGTCTCTCCACCACTCGCCGAGGAACCCCAGGTCCTCGAATGAGTTTACCACTAGGAGACAATGTCTCACGGCGGTTATCCAAAACTGGTAACACACTGATTGTAAATTTTGTTTTTCAGATAAAGGAAAGAAAAACAAAGCTTCAGTGTTCTGAGTGGTTTCTTCGACACTATGATGCGTAAATTTTGTTGCCCTTGTAGTTATTTAGTTAGTTAGTAGTTAGTTTCGTGTCCCTTGGATCATTTGCACGATAAATCGTAATTGTGTGGAACAAGTCATTTCGTATTCACATGACAAATTGTTTTGTAAATGCGCGTCACTCTGCTCATTTTCCGAGAGTCGGCAGCAATACTCGTGTAGGGGAACGCCTGGGGGACTACCGCAGCGAACACACGACGCTCCTCCCCTCGCCGTCAGCTGGCCGTTTACATTTCGCGCAGCAGGGTGAGCATTGCGCTATTCGTGACGCGTAGCCCGCTCGGCGTTCCTTGGTAGCAGGCGAGGAACATTTCTTTCGGCGAAGACGAAGTAGTTTTAATTTCGATGACTATCGTTTCGTAGCAGATGATGCGCACCGTTCTAATATAATTACTATTATCTGTCATGCATGAAAGATCGATTGCTTGCACGAAGTCGTTAAATATCCGACTCCTGCGGACTAGAATTTCGGCTAAATTTCAGTAGTGAATAACGTACTACTCTCATGTTAATACTTCAATTCTGCTCGATTTATTTCATACTACATACACTAAATATATTTACTTGCTTGACTATGTGAGTAAATACAAGGGTGGTCCCATAAGAACCCGGCCTGACAGAGAGATGGCAGTCGTCGTTGAAAAATATCTCTGGATTAGAAAGTGTACGATCTATGAAGCATATGTTTCAAGTTTGAAGACACCACATTATTTAGTATTTGTTTGGCAGCCAGCAGTAGTGAACAATGTGAGTGAATTTGTGAAAATGGAGAAAAGTGGTCGCCGGTTTTTTTTTTTTTTTTTTTTTTTTTTTTTTTTTTTTTTTTTTTTTTTTTTTTGAAAGGCCTCAGCGCAACCAGTATTAGAACTGAGCTAGATTCTACTTTGGGAGAGTCTGCTCATCGTTGAAAAGAGTAAAATATTGGGTAGCTGAGTTTAAACGAGCTCGTACGAGCTACCAAGACGAGGATCGCAGTGGTCGACCGAATGAGGTGACGATTCCAGAAAAGGTGAAGAAAATCCACAAAGCGGTACTGGATGTGATCGACTGATAAGTACGCGAGTTAGCAGACATAGTAGGCATTTCAGAAAGTGCTGTACAGTACATCGCATATTATATGAAAATTCGGACAAAAGAAAACTGTGTGCTAGGTTTGTGCCGCGTTTGCTCACACTCGAGCAAATACAGTGTCGTGAAGATGTTTCAATTGAGTGTTTAGCAAAGTTTCGCGGCAACTAAGCTGATTTTTGCTCCATTTCATAACCATGGATGAAATATGGGTCCACCGCTTCACTCCCGAGACAAAAGAACAAACAAAACAACGGACACAAATTGGAGAATCGATTCCAAAGAAGGCGAAGACCGTTTATCTGCAGGCAAGGTCATGGCGTCGGTTTTCTGGGATGCACATGGGATAATTTTCATTGACTACCTTGATAAAGGAAAAACTATCAACGGTCGGTATTATGCGAACTTATTATGCAAACTTATTGGAACGCTTGGGCGAAGAAATCAAGCAAAAACGGCCGCATTTGGCCAAGAAGAAAGAGTTGTTTCTTCAGGACGATGCACCAGCTCAGAAGTCCGTTTTTGCGATGGCCAAAATTAATTAGAGTTTGAATTACTGCCTCAAGCACCCTATTCGCCAGACTTAGCCCCCTCGGATTATTTTCTGTCCCGAAATTTGAAAAAATGGCTCGGTGATAGAAGATTTTTAACAAATGGAGAGCCGGCCGAAGTGGCCGTGCGGTTAAAGGCGCTGCAGTCTGGAACCGCAAGACCGCTACGGTCGCAGGTTCGAATCCTGCCTCGGGCATGGATGTTTGTGATGTCCTTAGGTTAGTTAGGTTTAACTAGTTCTAAGTTCTAGAGGACTAATGACCTCAGCAGTTGAGTCCCATAGTGCTCAGAGCCATTTGAACCATTTTTTGAACAAATGGAGACATGATGTCGGCAGTTAATGGCTATTTTGATGAGTTAGACAGTTCTCATTATAAAATGGGTATCGAACTTATTGAACATCGCTGGGAAAAGTGTAGAGAACTGAAAGGAGATTATGTTGAAAAATAAACACAATATTTTCCAAAATTTTTGTGTTTTCTTTGTTGGGTCGGGTACTTATGGGACCACCCTCGTACAACACATACAACGAGTTCTCAGTTTTGTACGTACTCCATATAATACTAATGTTTAGTGGAAGACTAGTACACTTAGTACTCATAGATCAAGGAGACTAAAAGGCTTTGTGGAAATATTTCTTCAGTGATACGTGATATGTGGTGATCTGCATTATTTTGATTACATCCAACATCCGGGTGACAGACCTACTGCGGTATAAGAAATGATCAATATTGCAACACAGTGAAGTCCTGCATAATGGAAGGGACATCACAGAAAAATAAACTTGTGCTCTATGCCAGGGTGGCACATTGCCTTTAGTCTTGTTCATTAAGTAGGAAGCGTATTGCTGCACTGGTAAGAAGAAGATTATATCGGTTATCGATATGTAGATCCCAAAGAAACATAAATTAACAATACAGAAATTTTTCATTTCAGTTTTGTACACATCGTGAAGATCTTTACTCACTTTATGTAATATTAAGGGTAGCTCTGGTGTTAGTTCGTTAGTCTTTAGCTTTGGAGAATAAAGGGGAAAATATGCCATAACAACACTCCTCCTACCTCCCCCCCCCCCCCCCCCCCCCTCTCTCTCTCTCTCTCTCTCTCTCTCTCTCTCTCTCTCTCTCTCTCTCTCTCTCATACAACGAGACTGTACGGAACAGGTTCCAAAAGCTGATTCCTCAAGGAAGTTGGTAATGGCGGGAATGTAATGGTTGTCTAACGCTTCGTTAAAGGTAAAAGAAAACGCAAGAGTTGTGTGCCTTGACTAACTCCGTGTTGTGCTATAATTTGTGAAAGAATCGTTCCTGCACTACTATTCAATGTAGCAACACTGAAATGCCGCTGTCACAGTGGGTATTTGAGTCATAAAAGGAAATATGTGTAGCCCTACATCATCCTCTTTTCAAAACTACATTTTTCCAGTGTCAAAAATACGTTGTTTTAATTTTATAGTGTAATGTGATGCAATCTAATGTTTCAGAATCGTACTCCATAACTGCTGTCCAATTTTTAGCAGCAATCGATTCCCCTTTGAAGAACAATTCCTTTGTACACAATATTGACATTAATGCCTTGTTTCGGTGCTATTGTGTAATTTAACATCCTAGGAAGATAATTTTGTTCCCAGTTTTTAGTTTCCAATGTGCTATTGTTCTCGACTCTACTGTTCATTAGTTCTGAATCTCTTATAGTTACGGGTAGCCATGATGATTATTCTTTTAGCATCAGACCCTTTGTTTACCTGATCTGAACTCTCAAATCCTCTTACGCGGGAACACGGGACGCGTGCAGTTATCAGCCTTTCGGTATGGAGCCAGTTCGGAGACTTATAGTACCATTTATTTAGAAAAGAAGGCTATCATTGTTTTTATGAGGATTCTTAGATCTGGCAGTCCCAGGAATTTCCGAAGTCACCGGGTAGGCCTCTGCTTCAATTGTTGAGCACTGGCGTAGGGAGGACATTCTAAATTTACTGCATGGTAAACAAGACATGTTATTTAATTGGAAGTGGAGGGGGAATAAAGGGAAGGGGGAAGGGAAGGAACAAACGATACTAGCAGGATCGGGACATTGTGGGCAATCAGTGGCGACGAGTGAAAAGGTAGGCCGGGTAGGGACTCGAACCTGGGATCTCTTGCTTACTGGCCAGTTGCGTTAATCCCTGGGCCATCCTGACCCAGTGTCATCGCAAAAGCGCGGTCTACCTCGGCAGGCTCCCCGCCCCACTCGCGCTCCAACCCGACACCCCCCGACCGCAGTCCTCATCCGTGAACTCAACGCTCGCTAATTTGAGATTCCCACAAGAGGTCGGTGCATCCGTCATGGAGGTTGTGGATTCATTGGCCATCGAGGCGAATCAGTTATGTGAAAGCGCGGTGTCCGATAGAACATGTCCGAAAGAATCGACGCCACGCATACGTGTAGTCAAACAAGACAAAAAATGGCTCTGAGCACTATGGGACTCAACTGCTGAGGTCATTAGTCCCCTAGAACTTAGAACTAGTTAAACCTAACTAACCTAAGGACATCACAAACATCCATGCCCGAGGCAGGATTCGAACCTGCGACCGTAGCGGTCTTGCGGTTCCAGACTGCAGCGCCTTTAACCGCACGGCCACTTCGGCCGGCTCAAACAAGACAGGTCGTTAGAGTGTCGTGGCACAAGACGTCTGTTGTAACGACAGATTTGTGCAAACTGAGCATTCCACGCGTGACCACAAAACGCGTTGCCCGTCTGAAACTTGTGCGCAGACACCGTCCGCGCAGACAGTGAGTGATCACCAGATGAGAGGGATATATTAACGACCGCTCAGGTTATCAGAATCGCCTCGCCACCGCTCCGGCCTGCACCCCACTCAGCGGGCAGACGGCGTTTAGGCGGCCATGCATATTCACGCGGCCTTCCTGGCACCGCTCCAGATGGAAAGTTTTCGGCTGCAGTAGCCGCCGCCGACGACACCGCGACATTTGCGAGCAGGGAAAAAAAAGATAAAGGACAGAAAAAGGCGTGAAATATCGACAGTCTAGACGCCTGACGCATCTACCCGTCTCGTACGCAACACCGTATCGTACCAGCTACCAAATGTCCACCTACGACATTGCTTTCTGAATTATTACACAATGTCCGAATATTCTTGCGCGTCACGTTGCAACAATTTCGACCAAACTTCGAACACATGGGGCTACGTGACAAAATTACCTTGGAGTAAGACACCACTATTTGTGTGGATAAGAAGCACTTCTAGGTATTTTGTTAGGGTTAGGAAAGGAAGGAGGGGGGGGGGGGGGAGGTACGAAGGAATGACACGTAGCCCGTAATTCTGGAACCAACGGAGAACTTTGAACCAAACTTCGTCCATATATGACACTACCAGGGAATGAAACCCCTGAACCCTCAGGGGTGGCAAGCCAGCAATGAAACGGGTGCCGCATAAAATAATCGGTACGGCGTTAGTGCCGTGTGGTATCGATATCTCCGATGGCACAACGTAGATGCACGCTCGTAGGTTGGCACTACGAGAGCAGACGGCCTAGAAACATCGCTTCAATTTCAGAATGTGTTGGCTTGCTATTGAGGCTTTGTATTACTTACGACGAGAATACGGCTTCGCGCCTATGTGCTCATCATCGCAAAGCTATGTAACCATTTATTAACTTATTTTTGCCTATAGTAAACATCTTTGATTTTACACGCAGTACCGAAGTACTTTACCCCTCCTGCTCCTACTCGCTTCCTTCATTCGGCCTATTTTGCAGATCAAAGGAGCAGACCCACGTGCCGCCTTCCAGGCGGGATGCAAAATGCCGAACCCGTAGTTTCTGTGCTACGTCGACTGCTGAAAGTCCTGATGACACTAAACCGGTATCACAAAGGAAAGAAGGATTTCACTTTACGTAATTTAAGAAAATCATGAAAACAAATATATCAATGGCCGAGCGGGGATTTGAACCGCTGTACCCCCAAAAAAGAGTCCACCGCGGCGCCACCTCACTCGGCCCGTGTTGTGTTGTGGTCTTCAGTCCAAAGAATGGTTCTCCGCAGCTCTTCATACTAGCCTATCCTGTAAAATCTGGCAATTCCTCGAGGCCTCAAATGCGCAGCGCCAAAATGCCATGCGCAAACGGCGCTGTCTGGTTGGACGACAGTGTGTGAGTGTGTGTGAATGTGTGGGAGAGGTGCTGAGAAAGCCAACCTAACTGAGTGGTACTGACTAGTCATCTACCGTACGAATCCCGATCGATCACAGTTGGAAGGATGCTCACAGTTGACATAATAAGGTAACGAGGTGGTTACCTTGCCCACAGGGTGTGGCAGGCACTTACAATTTCTCACCACCTGTTCGGTACACGGATAGCATCAATCACAAATTCATGGAAGGGCCCTACCCCAACTACAGTCCGTTCTACCGCAGTCAGCTAGTGGCTGTGTGCCGAATATTCTGTCACGTGATACGAACGTCTGCTGAATTAAATCTTGTACCCACCTCCCTTCACTCGTCGCTAGAGAGACGTGCATAAATCTGCAATGAATTAGAAAGGGAATATGTTTCTCTAACGATAAGTCCCGATTTAGTGTACAAAATGGTAGCAGTATTGAGTGATTTGACGCCAGGTTCGATACTCTTTTTTGAATTAACCTTAATTTTGTCATTTTTTCTCTCGATTTGTGGAAATCAGTGCACATGTCAATACTTTTAGTAAATCGAAGACCCAAAGGAAAGTTCAGAGGAGAAACCCTGTAAAAAATTAATGAACATAAATGAGATCTGCAAGGTTTAAAGAAATACTTGCTGTTCCATCTTCCCCATCAGCCACAAGTTTAATACAACACGAAACCGTAGTGCAGCCACAATATCATGTTTCGTCGTTATATGTGAAATTATTATACGACCACAAAAATTACGCCGTGGCATTGAAAACTACATTTTGTAGGCTCCTACGTGATGTCCAACACAAACTTTCCATTACGAGCAAAAATTTTCGTCCTGCAACTAGTCATTACGAAACTGATAGTCCATGTAATATTCACTTTCGACGCCTAATTACCAAGTAGTCGCGCCACTACTATTCAATTACACAAGGTAATTGCGCATTTCTTATACCTGGCTGCAGTTCACATGAAATCGCTGGCAACATACCAAAGGCACCGACGTAAATGCACACCTCCACCACGTGCAGTCACATAGTTTGACTTATGAAGTGTCATTAATAATTAACTGTAAGGAGTTGATACATAGTGGCTCTAGTAATATTGTTTTGTTAAATGCTACTCAGTTACATTGTCACTTGCCATTAAACGTTTTATACATTTTCTCGATTTAAGTTTCCTGTTAGATTTCTTCTTGTGTGTGCTAGTGTTGCTGTGTTTGCTGCCATATCAACAAAATTACTATATCTGTCATGACGGGGTGCATGGTGGCGGGTATTCTGTAACACAAAGGGAGGGAAGGGTAAATGGCACTGCGTGCTTCCGTGCGCTCCTTAATTTCTCTCTTACCTTCTTGCAGTCCTCCCGAGAGATAGCGGAAGTAGGAAACTGAATCGTTTTGCAGCCTGTCTCATATATTGGTTCTTGGCAGGTGATTATTGATTATGGGTGTAAGAATTTTTTTTCTCAAAGACTCTGTTGTTAAGATTATGTACCACACTAGAACCTTCACTTTCTTACTACAATGCGATAGCATGACGATTCCAAACGCTTGAACAACACTCGAGAATAGGTCACTGATCTATCAGCCGAACTTTAATTTCCGAGAATTCTCCAAATAATATTTCGCAGTCCATAGAGCGCAGTCCAAATCTATTTTATACATCCCTTATACCTATAATTGAGTCTCAATTTCGTTTTTAGATATATGATCGATATTACAGTCTACAAGTGTATGATTAATACTATATTCAATAACTTCCTTATTTTTTTTCCTCCTATTCATGCGCATTATGTTGTACTTATCCTTGTTTAAGGCAAGTTGCCCATGTTCCCGGTAAGTGTATGTCGCTACATTCAGTCAACAAGGATACCTTTCTGTTCGAAAAAGTGACCAACTGGCTTGCTTCAATTAACAATTTGCATTATCAAAGTCACCCCATGAATAGAAAAACTTTCCAGTCACCGAAGTGTAACCTCAACCCTTAGTGTCGTTATACATCAGATTTCAACAAATGTACTTTGTTTGTGGGAACTGAGGTCGGAATATTATGAGAAGAACTGTACACTTGTTGCAACATAAGCATTTTCTTTTGTGACGTTAAAAATTATAACTTGAGAATGTAGTTCATAGAAAAACATGTATCGTGTTTCTGTGTGAAAAAAAAAGGTTCAAATGGCTCTGAGCAATATGGGACTTAACATCTGAGGCCATCAGTCCCCTAGAACTTAGAACTACTTAAACCTAACTAATCTAAAGACATCACACACATCCATGCCCGAGGCGACCGTAGCGGTCGCTCGGTTTCAGACAAACGCGTAGAATCGCTCGGCCGCTCTGGCCGGCTTCTGTGTGAACTTCCGCATCAAATGAGTTTGCAGACGAGGACAGATACGACGAAAATACACAGATGGATCAAAAAAATTCTGCATCAAGAAGGAGCTGTGTCAGATAAACGAAAGTTGGCAGGCGTGTTTCAACATATGAAAAAACCTCTATTCACTAGCGCCACTATGTAGACGCAAGTTAGGTTTGCTTTAAATACGCTCTGCGACGGTCGTGAGCGTCTGTTGCCTCTGAGATTGGACGTGGTGAGATGATGATAGTCAAGAAAGCCTTTAAGGCGATAAATATGCCATTATCAGCACCTCACTGAGTTTGAACAAGGTCGTGCAATAGAGCTATCAGAAACTGGATGTTCCTTGTGCGATACTGCAGAAAGACTTTGCAGGAATGTAGCCACTGTACATGATTGCTGGCAGCGGTGGTCATGAGAATGTACGGTCGCAACAAGACCGGGATCCGGACGGTCACGTGGCACTACCGAGAAGGAAGACCATCGTGTTTGACGTATCACTCTGGCACATAGTTCGGCATCTGCAGCAGCAATTTGAGCGGCAGTTGGCACCACAGTGACGCAACGATCTGTAAAAAATCTGTCACTTCAAGGACAGCTCCGATACAGACGTCCTGTAGAGCGCATTGTCATTTGCTGGTGTTCACATTTTTTTCCATCAGTGAACTTACACAGCAAGTAATCGCAAAAAATATTCTTGCAACGGAATTATGACTATGGCTAAAGCAATTTCTTAAATCACCAAGCAAACTCATTACAACATTTCGTGGCAGATGGCAAGCTGTACAGTAATTTACAGAAATCTTAGATAACCTAAAGGTCTGGAAACCAAGGTAATAATCACAACAGACATAAAATGTTTTAGGCCTCCTTATTTGAAGCTTCCATGTGGACCCGGAAGACTTGGATGCTTTAAGAGATTCGTGGAAAAAAAAATTACGGAGCCTGTGAACGACTACCCTCACTACAGTAGACGCCCAGCCGCGACAACTAAAGATGGGAGGATTGGAGGCGATCGAAACGCGCCAGAATGGAGGTGGCACCTGTGAAGCCAAACCTGAACAATCTTACATGTGACCATGACGATAGACCTGAGTGTGGCGAATAGCAGGGTGTCCAACATCTCCTGACCTGTCCTAACTATCCGAGTAAAAGCATCCCGATGAATTAGGGGAGGGAGACGAGGAAGTAGTGGACGTAGCCCAACATCGAGCGTTTCCTCACCGAACACGAAAAAGTAAGGACAGTGAGTTTAGGCTTAATTTGGTTGTAATATTTATTACTTAAAACATGTTTGCATTTCACAGAGCTGAATAAAAGTACGCCCTGATAATAGCACAGAGATTCTGATGCACGTCTGGGCGTTAAAAAGATCAGTCGTTTGCATAATGGGACGATCTGAATTCTCATAATTTAGGCCGCTGCCAGAGCTCCGAAACTAGACAATGGTTAGTTCGTTGTTAGTATGGCAACGCGACGCCGACGAAATGAAATTAAAACCACGGACCGACCGTGGCGCCGAGACGCCGTACGGTGTGCGACTCGCCAGCTCCGCTGCACCATTGAGAACGCAGAGCCCTTTAAAAGCCCTCCCGCTACTCAATCGAGGCTGGTCGCGCCGTAAATCGCGGTGCCGTTACAAAAAACAGAGGCTCGCGCAGTGAGTACGATGTCAGCTGCTGGCGGCGGAATCCCACATGGCAAACAAACAAGCGCCCCACAAAAAGCGCCGGCCGTGACGTCACAAGGCCGTCCTCCGCCCGCTCTCAACAGGTGGCGGTGTGGGCCAGCGGGAACCGGTTGCTCTGCTCGCACCTCGCAGCCACGTGGCACGCACGCACGCACGCACGCCGAGAACACACGCGCCGGGCGCCGAGTTCGTTCCCTGCCAAAGCAGCCACACAATTATCCCTGTATGACGAGACTGTTTCCGGTGGAACTGCCGTTACACTACTTTCATAGGTATTACAGTGGTGTGCAAGGAAGGTGGCGGCTGCGTAAATTGTTCTACGCGGAGGATTGAGAATACTTTACAGAGTCGCCAGCGTGTTCTCTGTCTGTGTCCAGGCCACACGGCTCAGCCGTTGCCTACCCTGATAACTATCGACGCTGTGGTAAGAGCAACGCCGGACCTATGTTTCTGTTTCTAACTCCCACTGGAACAACTCTTTCGCTGACGCTTCTTAGGTAAACTTCTCGTGTTTGCCTTATGTTTTCTTTCTTGTCACCCATAATACTAACACTACTGTGGTTAACTAACCTCGCTCCATCTAAACTACCACGAAAATCAATGCCAAATTTGAGCACAGTGGCTATCAACCAGTGCTCACTTATATTGTATCGTGGCTAAACCGATTTCGGCAGCTATTATGTGATTCTCAATAGTTTGTGAAGTTGTGTGCGGAGACGGAATGTGTTGACATTTTTGCGCAACCGAGACTCTAGCTAGATTTTTCGGTTTCATATTGGGTGGTTTCCTCAACTAACAACCAAATTGTCGTATTACAACTTAACACAGACCTGGGGCACAGATCAGTCTATCAACACAGCCATGTTTTCGTCTTCACATTCGTTGGCTTCGCCAACTCACACTCACACCACCTGAGAAAAGCCGCTTTTCCCAGCAAGAGTCGACAGCTGCGTCGGTATGCATTGGGCGCGTGCATCTTCTCTGGACTCCTACTGGAGAATGACGTAACTGTCAAATCCGGTTTAGCCAATAGACAATACCTGTGGGCATTCACTTCTGTAGTCAGATTCAGTGTGCTCTGTGCCAACAACATGGCAAAGGTGAATTGCTAATGCTACACGCTCTAAGAGCTGTTAGTTACAGCGTCACACGACACACTGCTCCCAGCCACTGCGAATCGCCCCACCAGCTGCCTCCTTATAGGCACACCACTATAAAGAGAACGGATAGGAATGGTAGGTAACTACACTGATGGGAAAAACGCAACAACACAAAATAATTAAGACACAATAACCAAATTTTAGGGATTCATTTCTCTAGGTAACATAAACCAGGAACGTTAGAAGTTCACAGGTCAATGTAAGCCCGAGACAAGCCATTGTATATGGGAAACGCTGGTAAAGTAATAACCGAGGTAACCGTCCAGAATGTTGAATGAAAGCGTGCAAAAGAGCAAACATTGTGTTGTAAGGTGGCGGATGTCAGTTTGTGGGATAGGTTCCATGCCTGTTGGACTTGATCGGTCAATGCAGGGAAGGCTAATGCTGATGTGGATAACGCTGGAGTTGCCATCCGATGCTGTCCCGTATATGGTCGATTGGAGACAGATCTGGTGATCGAGCAGGCTAATGCAACATGTCGACACTCGGCAGAGCATGCTGAGTTACAACAGCGCGGTATCTGGGCAAGCGTTATAATGTTGCAAACCACCACCTGGAATGCTGTTCATAAATGGCTGCGCAACATGTCGAACCACCAGACTGACGTGTAAATTTGACGTCAGGGTGCGTCGGACAACCGCGAGGGTGTTCCTGCTGTCATACGAAACCGTGCCCCAGACCATAACCCCAGGTGTAGGCTCAGTGTGTCTCGCACGGAGACAGGTTGCTTGTTGGCGCTCAGCTGACCTCGTCCTAACCAATACACGGCCATCACTGATATTGAAACAGAACCGGCTTTCATCAGAAAACACAACAAACCTCCAGCCCTCCAATGAGCTCTCGCTTGACACCACTTGGCCACAAACGGTGGCTGTTTGGGGTCAGTGGATTACACAATACAGGGCCTCTGGTCTCGGAGCTGTCCTTGAAGTAACCGATTTGTAACAGCTAGTTGTGTCCTTGAGGTGTCAGCTGCTGCTCAAACTGCTGCTGCAGCTGCAGTACGATGGCCAGAGCCTTACGCTGAACACGATGATCTTCCCTCTCGGTCTGCCCGATTGTCCGTCCGAAGTCCTTTCTTCTTGCGACTGTACATTCTCGCGACCACCGTTGCCAGCAATCGGAATCTTTCTGCAATATAGCAGGACGAACATCCAGCTTGTATTGAAGCTAAGATTTGATCCCCGATGTGTTCTTGAATTCTACTGTCTGGCCTGTGAAAAACCGACAACAGAACATATTAAATTAATGTTAAACAGCACAAAATCTAACAACAAACGTCGTCGGATAGTTTTGTTTCCGGTATTCAAGTATGATAGATCCTCAGGTTTGGCATCACTTCACTCGAAGTGCACAAGCTCCTTTTAAATATTAGCACGTGACTCCATTATTTCAGTCCACAGGCCACGTGCACCGTGTCTCTCACGCGCGCTCTTTCCGGCTCGGACCCAGCTATCCTGACGCACCGCGTCGCGGCACGTATATCTCGAGCACTAAGCGGGAAGGCCTACTCAGCTGCGCAGTTTTCAAGGCAGGTAAGGCGAGGCGAGGCGAGGCGAGGCGAGGCGAGCTGCCAGCGGAAGATTCCGGAAGGCCGGCTCGCAGCTACCGGATACCGATAACACGCCGACAAGCCTTATCGGCAGCCGTTCCCCCAATCATGAGCCGTTCTCGTCGCTGCAGCAGGTGTAACTTCAGGACGCGCAATTCAGTTGGCACACTGGCGCTTACCACGGCAGGGTTTAGTCAAAAAGTTCAGAGAGACGTAACTTTTGTGGCGAAATTTCAGACGGAGAAAAAAAGAAAAAGAAAAACCGAAAAATTTTTTAACGAATGTACAAAGAATGAAGAGGAAGTCACTCTGGGGTACGAAGAAAATTAATTGCACAATTTGGAAAACAGTATTTCCTCACGAAAAGTCTTCCCCGGTTTCTCCTGCTTGATGCTGACTCCATTCGTATAACGTAAACGGTGCTATATTTTTTTTACACTCTATACCTGTCACCTGTGCAGCTTAACTGAATCTTTTATCTTGTTTTGACATAACGTGTGGTAACAATTCCCCGTTCTTCATAAATATTTGACAACTCTCTCATACATAGAAAATACAAACTTTTGTAGCTGGGGGGAAATATTGCTACATGAAATCTGTTGTTTTTTAACTGCGTACTAGAACAAATGTTTAACTGTGAACAGTGTTACCATCTCACTGTCGCAAAGCTTAACGTCCATAACCACTTTTATCTTACGGAAGAGCTCCAATGATTGTTCCGTTCATCCTGCTCTACTTTCGAGGAAATGCATTGGTTCATTTCAGAGGGTACCGATATCTCAAGTAGCTATCTTTCAAATATTATTGTAAGACAGCTCATAAATTCCTTCGAGGAAAACGGTTAAAGGCACTCTTATTCGTAGATATTCCTAATTGAAACTTATTCTTCCGTTAACATCCAGTACTGTTGATAAGAATATTGTAACGCTACTACTATTTGAAAACGATTCGTTGCCCTTAATGCTGATTCTGCTGCGATTGTTTCGCAATGCAATACGCCGATCTTCCCGGGACAAAGCAAATTCTGTCACACCTCCATCCATGCACCGCGTTATTACAGATATGACACGACAAATATCCGCAACCTGCAGTAAGGAGACTCAAATTCAGAGCAGCTACAATGCATTCGCGTTCTGGAGGACGACAGTTTAAAATACCCCCGGACATCCAGACGTAGATTTTCCGTAATTTCGCTAAACCACTTTCGCTAACACGGGATGGTTATCTGAAAAGGCAACGGCTTATTTCCTTCACCATCCTTCTTAATCCTCAATTGTGCTCCGTCCCTGACGATCTTCTTATTGACGGGACGTTAAACTCTGAACTTACTTGCATCATAGAAGTCCCAAAGGTGTATTTCATGACAGGATTACTAAAACTTCCCCAGTTTACAACTGCAATCTGAATTTATCTCCGCGAAGGGAAGCGATTTTGAAAAAGAAATTTTCAAATGGGTTCAAATGGCTCTGAGCACTATGGGACTCAACAGCTATGGTCATCAGTCCCCTAGAACTTAGAACTACTTAAACCTAACTAACCTAAGGACAGCACACAACACCCAGCCATCACGAGGCAGAGAAAATCCCTGACCCCGCCGGGAATCGAACCCGGGAACCCGGGCGTGGGAAGCGAGAACGCTACCGCACGACCACGAGATGCGGGCAAAAGAAATTTTCTTCAGAGTTAAAAATATTTGCAGTTATCACTGATAAGAACACGAGGTTCCTGAGAAAACGGAAAATTACCTACGTATTTGGTAAAATTAAGAGAGACCCCAAATCAAGGTTCACTTCAACACACACAGTAGTTACCGAGCGTGACCCTATTTTCGGTGGTCTGTTAGTCCCATCTTGAATTCAGTGAATGATGATAGTGATGGGAATAATACAATAATAACGATAATAATAAGTACGTATAGGAAATGCTACTGACTCTTCTATGCATTAAGAGCTTTATCTACACAAGTTCGTGTTTCTCCGATATGTTTTCCGGTGTCACCTACCGATCTTCCTCAGACTTTTCTCAACTCGTAGATCCAGCAAAGAATTTCCGCGACCCCTCTACCAACCATGCGTGTCTCGCTCATCTCAATTTCACCCTGTTCACGCTGATAATTACTTTTCCCAGCCAGTCTACCCCGTGCTCCACTTGTTTGTGTGTCTCTTAATGTTTCCCTACATGTGTCTTTACATTGCTTATTTTTTGAATTATCTTTTACGTCAATGTCGCAAGTCGGACACGTACTACACAATGTAAATTCCTGTTTCAGCCATATCGGCCGCAAAGTCCTGAAAACACACTCCAGGCCATTTCTACTCTTCTCGTTATTTTTTATAAATACCAAAACTGATTGTTGTTTCCGAGATTTCTTTGTTAATTTGTACTGTTTCCTTTTCAGTTGTGCAACAACACTTATTATGTAGGCAAGCAGCACGGTTTCACCAGCAAAACCAAGGTGCTTCTGATATGTTGCGCTAACGGTCGTCATACAAAGTTCCACGATCTTGCGCTTCTTTCTGTATATAGACGTGTATCTTTTTTTTTTTTTTTGTCCATTAGTCTTCTTGACAATTTTCTAAGCGGTCAGCCACGAACTGACCTCTTTCGCAACCTCATCGTCTCAGAGTACGACTTGCACCTTACGTCTTCAGTTATTTGCTGCATGTGTTCCAATCTCTATCTTCTTCTATAGTTTTTTACTCTCCACAGCTCGCTCTAGTACCATGGAAGTTGTTGACTGATGTCTTCCACATCCCCAAACTTGGCAGTTATTCTAATGGCAAAGGCAGCCGAACTTAAACGTTTCAGGAGGTGTATTAGGTAGTTTTTCATATATATGCACATCTTAGAACTTTGTTTTCCACCTCGTTTATTACACTACTGGCCATTAAAATTGCTACACCACGAAGATGACGTGCTACAGAAGCGAAAATTAACCAACAGGAAGAAGATGCTGTGATATGCAAATGATTAGCTTTTCAGAGCATCCTCACAAGGTTGGTGCCGGTGGCGACACCTACAACGTGCTGACATGAGGAAAGTTTCCAACCGATCTCTCATACACAAACAGCAGTTTACCGGCGTTGCCTGATGAAACGTTGTTGTGATGCCTCGTATGAGGAGGAGAAACGCGTACCATCACGTTTCCGACTTTGATAAAGGTCGGATTGTAGCCTATCGCGATTGCGGTTTATCGTATCGCGACATTGCTGCTCGCGTTGGTCGAGATCCAATGACTGTTAGCGGAATATGGAATCGGTGGGTTCAGGAGGGTAATACGGAACGCTGTGCTGGATACCAACGGCCTCGTAACACTAGCAGTCGAGATGACAGGCATCTTATCCGCATTGCTGTAACGGATCGTGCAGCCACGTCTCGATCCCTGAGTCAACAGATGGGGACGTTTGCAAGACAACAACCATCTGCACGAACAGTTCGACGACGTTTGCAGCAGCATTGACTATCAGCTCGGAGACCATGGCTGCGGTTACCCTTGACGCTGCATCACAGACAGGAGCGCCTGCGATGATGTACTCAACGACGAACCTGGTGCACGAATGGCAAAACGTCATTTTTTCGGATGAATCCAGGTTCTGTTTACAGCATCATGATGGTCGTATCCGTGTTTGGCGACATCGCGGTGAATGCACATTAGAAGCGTGTATTCGTCATCGCCATACTGGCGTATCACCCGGAGTGGTGGTATGGGATGCCACTGGTTGCACGTCTCGGTCACCTCTTGTTCGCATTGACGGCACTTTGAACAGTGGACGTTACATTTCAGATGTGTTACGACCCGTGGCCCTACCCTTCCTTCGATCCCTGCGAAACCCTACAGTTCAGCAGGATAATGCACGACCGCATGTTGCAGGTCCTGTACGGGCCTTTCTGGATACAGAAAATGTTCGATTGCTGCCCTGGCCAGCACATTCTCCAGATCTCACACCAAATGAAAACGTCTGGTCAATGGTGGCCGAGCAACTGGCTCGTCACAATACGCCAGTCACTACTCTTGATGCTGCATGGGCAGCGGTACCTGCACACGCCATCCAAGCTCTGTTTGACTCAAAACCCAGGCGTATCAAGGCCGTTATTACGGCCAGAGGTGGTTGTTCTGGGTACTGTTTTCTCAGGATCTATGCATCCAATCTGCGTGAAAATGTAATCACATGTCAGTTCTAGTATAATATATTTGTCCAATGAATACTCGTTTATCATCTGCATTTCTTCTTGGTGTAGCAATTTTAATGGCCAGTAATGTAGTTCTTGTCGATATACTTGGTCAGCAGGAGGTAAGATTTTTTTATAGCACAGTACTGGACGTGTTGTTTATAAGTTAAGGTGACGGACAGTCCGTGACGATGTCTGTTCACAACCTTGCTTTTTCACTGCGTTACAGCGTACAAGTGAGTGATTACTAAATGGCTACCGGGAGACCGAGGCTAGGGC
The DNA here is from genome assembly GCF_021461395.2 of Schistocerca americana. Taxonomy (NCBI): domain Eukaryota; kingdom Metazoa; phylum Arthropoda; class Insecta; order Orthoptera; family Acrididae; genus Schistocerca; species Schistocerca americana. The sequence continues at coordinate 1,134,727,751 of NC_060119.1, forward strand.
ACAGCTGGGGAGCCACCACTGACTTGTGTGGTTGGGCGGTAGCCGCTGGCTGTTAATGTAGACGTACTCGCCTAACTGTAGCGTGACGCATTACCGTGAGACGGGCGGCGGGCAGATGGCATCTCGCGGCCGGACCGCCCGAGGCCAGCTGAGAGGCGGCTGGGAACCGGTCGCTGCCGCGGCTGAGGCCCGTAATTTGGGGGAAGGGAAGGCAAGGCCGGCCCGGACCCGCCAGACCTGTTGTCGGCGCCGACGCCCACCACCACCACCACCACCACCACCACCACCACCACAACACTCGCGGCGGCGGCGGCGGCGGCGGCGGCGGCGGCGGCAGCGGCCCAGGCCCGCTGCTACAGCGCTCCCATCTGGCCGCTGCCTCTCAGAAGCTACGCTGTGCCGGGCTCTTACACATTCACAACACAAACAGCTGCAGAAAATATCAATCGTGCGCCATCGATCGTGGATGTTAACAACCATTACCTTGCTGCACACGAGACGTCATATTTGGTACTAATGTATCTGCTCCATAGGTAAATTGACTAGAAAATGATTGTCGGTCATTTTACGAACTTTGATAGATCCACGTTTATTCCAAATCGTCTACTTACGGCATCCAAATGTACATGCCAGAGACAGAGACCGAACCAAATGTTCAAATGTGTGTGAAATCTTATGAGACTTAACTGCTAAGGTCATCAGTCCCTAAGCTTACACGCTACTTAACCTAAATTGTCCTAAGGACAAACACACACTCATGCCCGAGGGAGGACTCGAACCTCCGCCGGGACCAGCCGGAGACCGAACCGCTCGGCATGGAAAGAGTATACGAAATTGTTCAATCTATAAACCGAACACAGAATGACGGAAGCAAAAGACATCCGGGCGTAGGACACTGCTATCTTCAATGAAAATGAAGAATTACAGCACGTACTGAATGGGATGAATAGTCTAATGAGTACAGAGTATGGGTTTAAGGTAAAGAAGAAAAAGATGATAGTAATGACATCCGAAATGAGGTTAGTGATAACGTCAACATCGAAACTGAGGGCCACGAAGTAGACGAAGTTAAGGAATTCTTTTACCTTCGAAGCAAGATAAAATAAGGCGTATCAAGCGAGGACGACATCGGCTTTAATTTGAGGAAGAAATTTCTCGAAATGTACGTCTCGAGGAGAACACTGTATAGAAGCGATTCATGGACTATAGGGAAATCGGACAGAACAAAATCGAAGCGTTTGAGAAGGGGTTCTACAGAACGATATTGACAATCAGATGCACTGAAAAGAAGGCAGAAGATGTGTAAAATCGGCGAGGAGAGTAACAATTCGAAAACATTAACAAGATGAAGTGACCTGATGACAGAATTTGTAAAGATGTCACGGAATAAATCCCACGGTACTGGACGGACCTGTAGTGCGACAGAGGCTGAAACATACCGAGGACGCTGGGTGCCAGTACCCTCCCGGGTCAAACAGGAGAGGAACTCGCGGCGAGCCGCAGAAACTAGTCAAGAATTTGATCGAAAAAAGAGCATCCTCTGATTGGTTTACCGAACATGAACTTGGCCCACATTTTAGTTCTGTTTTAAACTAGTGCCACGCTTCATTCATCGGTTCCGTCCGACACACGCAGTACACTGGTTTGTAAATGCAGAATGACAGGAAACTGCCCTGCGAAAGCTAATACGACGTATGCAGGAACTGCTGGACTGTGTGGTACTCCTATGTGGTTGTAACAGAGCAGGGACAGAATACATAAAGAAGAGAGACAGGAATTGTTTCAGTTTCTTAGAGTACAAATATAGGAAAGATTTGCCAACCCTTCCCTCTTGCTCCCATCTCCTAGCAACGAGTTTTTTCCATTCAAGAACACTTCCATTATATGCCTTGTGCCGGCAAGTGGTGACCGAAACAATTCTTGTGTAAAAATCTACCAGTCACTGAATGCCGGCTTTTTTTTTTTTTTTTTAACTGGACCAGAGATGGGTATCTTCCTACACGTCGGGGGGGGGGGTGGGGGGGGGGGGGAAGGGGGGAATGTTCAGGGAGCCTGAAGATGGCGTGATGTAGCGTTGAAACTGGTTGCTCAAGTAAAATAAACTGGAAATTTAGACAACTGCAAGTGTTTTGATTCGACATTTTTCGATGTAGGTTGTCTTGGGTTACAACAGCGGTATGTGGGCGACCTTTATCCTGTTAGCAAACGCCCCCTGGAATGATGTTAATGAATGGCAGCATAACAGGTCGAATCACCAGACTGACGAACAAATTTGCATTCAGGATATGTGGGATAACCACGAAAGTGCTCCTGCTGTCACACGACATCGCACCCAGGCCGTAACTCCAGGTGTATGTCCAGTGTGTGTAGCACGCAGACAGGTTGCTTGCAGCCCCTCATCTGCCTCCTCCTACATGTAGCCATCATTGGCATCGAGACAGAACCGACTTTCATCAGAAAACACAACAGGACTCCTCCCTGACCTCCAATGAGCTCTCGCTTGACACCAATGAAGTCGCAAATGGCAGTGGTTTGGGGTCCGTGGAATGCACAGTACAGGGCGTCTGGATTGGAGCCGTATTCGAAGTAACCGATTAGTAACAGTTCGTTGTGTCACTGTAGTGCCAACTGATGCCCAAATTGGTGCTTCAAATGCAGTACGATGCGCCACAGCCGTACGGTGAACTCAATAGTCTTCCCTCTGGGTGGTGTCATGTGGCCGTCCAGAGCTGAAACTTCTTGCGACTGAACATTCTCGTGAGCACCACAGCCAGCAAGCATGTACGGTGGCTACATTTCTACCAAGTCTTTCTGCAGAAGGAACATCCAGCTTCCTGTAGCATTATTAGACGTCCTCGTTCACCTCGGTGGGGTGTTCATAATGGCATCTTTGTCGTGTTAAAGGCGTTCTTGGCTAACATCAACTCAACACGTCCAGTCTCAAAGATAACTCACGCTCACGACCGGTACAGCGCGCATTTAAAGCAAACCAGCTTTGCTTCCTCATAGTGGAGCTACTTAAGCTACTGGCGCGAAATTTGAATAGACATCACCTTTCAGATGTAGAAACACGCCTACCAACATTCGTTTAGCTCGCACAACTCCTTCTTGGTGTTGAGATTTCTTTTTTCCGTCAGTGCTGTGTCAGGGGAGCGTCAGTTTAGTGTGTTTACTGATAACTCGAGAGCTGCAGCGCCTCGGAGAGGAGAATGTGTTACCCCCGAGCTTCGCAGGCGTCACGGGCCTAGTGCTGAGAAACCTCGTACGGGTCTGCTAACCAGCTCGCAGCAGACCGGCACGCGGCTGCTTGCTGCTCTGGTCTGCTCTGCTCCGCTCTACGCTGCGTGCCTGCTGTGAACCGCACGCAGCGTGTGTCTCGGCGGCGAGGCATCGCGTGCGCGCTGCGCTAATGAATAGGCGGCAGGTCGCAAACAGCGCGGCCGCCACGCAGCCAGTTCACAACAGCCGCTTCCGTCTGCGACGGCTGTTACGTCGCGTCACCTCCCTCAGAACGCAACTCGTGCACAGTAAAACGACAACGCAGGAGCAGTGCTTCTAAGCTGACCACATTGATTCACTTTATTCATCGTAGTCATAAAATGGTATAACAAGACTGCCACGATCTATGGAAGCGTCACTGAAATTTTGAGATGTAAACGTTCCACTAAGTACGTACATTGGTAACGTTAACACCTGTAACTGCTACATAATGACAAACAATTTTTCGGCCACAGAGAACGATGAAATACTCTGGATGGACTGAAATCAGAATTTTTCTGTATTGTACTGCCCAGCTTTGTGTGTAGGAACAACACTCTCATAAGGCGGCAGCACGAATCAAAAATGCTTTTTTTTTTTAGCCGTGGTGGGTTGCGATCACTTCCTGTTCAGCTACTGACGGTATTGAAATATCGTAATTTTGTGCGGAATGTGTACGCTTTGGGCACTGAAATACTGCGCCAAAGAGTGACCCCAGCAGTACGAAGGCGTCTTTTACAGATTTGTAGCTGAATTAAATTGACGATTTATTCCAAATATCGTCGGCATGAAACTGTTCCTTATCCTTCAACGTCAACACAATGCTGTCAAAGCCAGGAACTTTAAGGATTCGTTCACATGTCATTCGGCGTGGATAAAAAACATGAACAAAATATGCTCTAGCAAGCAACGAGACAGGAAAGAAGATCGGTGTATAGGAAAAAAAAGATCTCCCTTTTCGCACTTCCAACATTTTCTTATCGCACGAAAACACACATCTAATTTTCCCTTCGCTAGTACGGTATGACTGCGCCTATCGGAACAGTGCCTTACAACCAGGGATCACCGGTTATAATCCTATCTCGGAAGGATCCAACACCGCGCAGCAGTACTTCAAAAGAGGACGGACAAGCGTGGTGCAGGCAGCCTCTTTAGTAACTCTGTTGCATCTTCTAAGTGTTCTGCCAGTAAAACGCCGTCTTTACTTCGTCTCCCCACAATACTTTCTCTGTGTTCTTTCCAATTTAAATTCTTCGTAATTGTAATTCCTAGCTATTTAGTTGAATTTACTGCCTTTAGATTAGACTGATTTATCGTGTAACCGATCTTTTGCCGATTCCTTTTAGCATTCATGTGCATGACCTCACATTTTTCATTATTTAGGGTCAACTGCCAATTTTAGCACCACACAGGTATCTCTTCTAAAACGTTTTGCAATTTGTTTTGATCTTCTGATGAGTTTACTAGACGATAAACGACAGCATCATCTGCAAACAATCTAAGACGGCCGCTCAGATAGTGTCCTAAATCGTTTATATAGATAAGAAACAGCAGACGGCCTGTAACACTACCTTTGGCAACGCCAGAAATCACTTCTGTTTTACTCTATGACTTTCTGTCAATTACTACGAACTGTAACCTCTCTGACAGGAAATCACGAATTCAGTCACGTAACTAAGACGATATTCCATAAAGACGCAATTTCACTACAAGCCGCTTGTGTGGTACAGTGTGGAAATCTAGAAATACTGAATCAAATTGTAATCCCTTATTAATAGCACTCATCACATCGCGTGTGTAAAGAGCTAGTTGTGTTTCACAAGAACTATATATTCTAAATCCATGTTGGCTGTCAATAGACCGTTCTCTTCGAGATAATTCATAATGTTAGAAAACAATATATGTTCCAAAACCCTACTGCATATCAACGTTAATGATATGGGCCTGTTTTTTAATGGATTACTCCTACTACCTCTCTTGAATATTGGTGTGACAATGTGCAACTTTTCAGTCTGCGTGTACGCACCTTTCTGAAGCGAACGGCTGTATATGATTGTTAGGTATGGAGCTATTGCATCAGCATGCCCTGAAAGGAACCTGTCTTGACCAGAAGACTTGCTTTTATTAAGTGATTTAAGTTGCTTCACTACTCCGAGGATATCTACTTCTAAGTTACTAAGGCACCTGTTCTTGATTAGAATTCTGGAATATTTACTTCTTTTTTGCTGAAGGAATTTCGAGAGGCGGTGTACAGTAACTCTGTTTTGGCAGCTGTGTCGTCGATAGAACTTTCAATGCTCTCGCGCAGAGGAGGCATTGTCTGTGTCTTCCCGCTAGCATACTTAACATACAACCAGAATCTCTTTGGATTTTCTGCCAGGTTTAGAGTTAAAGTTTCGTTGTGCAAACTTATTATAAGCATCTCGCATACAGTTGAGCAGTATCTGCGGTGGGTCGCACAAGCATTTTGTATACAATGTCCTTCGTAGACTGATTGAATTTCCTCGAAACTGTCTCCCTCTTTACCTACAACTGAACCCATGTCATCGTTCCATTTCATATCGCTACAAATTGTTACACTCAGGTGTTTGGCTACTGAACAAAATCGACCTCTATCGTTATGGCGAGTACGTCTGCAAGACCTCTCAGTTGTCGACAACAAATGTCTACAGTGATGGTTACACTTCGGGGAAGTAATTCACAGTACACCACACCGTTGCTGTCCCACCAGATGCGTAACATTATCTTCTGTGGATGCGCGCAGACCTTTGTACAGGTAGCTGCTGCTTTGTTTGGGCTTACGTTAGCATAAAGACATCACTTTTCGTCACCATTAAAGATACAGGAAAGGAATGGTCGGTGTTGTTCACGAGTCAGATACCTGACTGTAACAATTTGTAGAGATACGAAATGGAACAATGACGTGGGTTCAGTCGTAGGTAAATGGTATGACAGTTTCGGGGAAATACAATTACGGTGAGGTAGTCAAACCTACTGTGTTCATTTCATACATCTTACATGCATGTCGCTAGTTATATTTAGGACTCTGTATACCTTTCTGAACTAGTTATTCACTGCATCAAAAGTATACAACGATGCCTACATTTCCTTTCTCCTATAGTTCGTTTTGAGTCATCGTTTTAGCTACTGACAAGAAATTGTTCCTCCGTGAACTCCAGTTACTGCTTGTCGCCCCCTGATGCATCTCGCACGCTGTTTTCGCCGACATACTTCCTGCTGCCGCGCTATTTGACGTCCTTACACCAATTCAGTGACGCGTTCTGCAACTTACAGTACCAAAAAATTGATATTAAAGGCGCTAAATAAAATTCTCTCACGAAACGTACTTGCAACCGGCATGTATTCCAGTGCTACTTGTTTCATTTTTCCCCTCTACGGTCACTATCCGATACTTAATATTAGTTAATGATTGAGAATAGTCTCTCCACTTACCCCAGTCACAAGTTCCAGCTCCGTGATCCGCTTCGCACTTTGTTTTTGTTTACAGGTTGCCCACAATCACGCTACTGACGTCGCTATATCTGTATAGAGATTAGTTCCCAAATTTCCCATGCATAATGTCACTTGTCGTCAACATTAACTTACTTGAAATGTCATTTTTTATATTATTTACTACGTTGCTTATATCCACTTACAACTTTGTTTATGCCCTATGGCAAATATAGTTACTTTGTTTTATTATTTTAACGTACTTTCACCCCCACTCGGAGACTAACTTCAATATCTATGTAGATATGGTGAACATGTAGGCATCGAAAACCTTTTTTTGTATTAAGAGATTCAGTATTGCTTTATTTATTGCTCCTACATATTTTAGGACCATGGCATTTTGCTGTATGCACTTTATTACTGAGACTCGCAAATAATGCGCTAGGTATAAGCATGTACCCTTTTTTTATCTTTAAATTTTTTTGAAACTTTTCGTCCGTATTTGCAATATTCATATGTGATATGTGTGGTGTATTTTCCTGTACAGCCTTTTTAAGAAGAGCGGTAAGTCCCTGAAACCGGTAAAGGAATTAAATTGCTTTTATTTTTTCATTATATTCGACTACGATTGCTGAAGATGGATAAAGTACTAGAAATACAACTAGTCTACTAAGGAGATTGTGCGACCCACCGCACTGCTCAAGTGTGTGGGACCTTGTACCAAACAGGGCTAACTGCGGCTATTGAACGCAAACAGAGAAGGTGTGTGAAATCTTACGAGACTTAACTGGTAAGGTCATCAGTTCCTAAGCTTACACACTACTTAACCTAAATTATCCTAAGGAAAAACACACACACACACACACACACACACCCATGCCCGAGGGAGGACTCGAACCTCCGCCGGAACCAGCCGCACAGTCCGTGACTGCAGCGCCTTAGACCGCTCGGCTAATCAAAAATGGTTCAAATGGTTCTGAGCACTATGGGACTTAACTGCTGAGGTCATCAGTCCCCTAGAACTTAGAACTACTTAAACCTAACTAACCTAAGGACAACACACACATCCATGCCCGAGGCAGGATTCGAACCTGTGACCGTAGCGGTCGCGCGGTTCCGGACTGTAGCACCTAGAACCGCTCGGCCACGCCGGCCGGCGCTCGGCTAATCCCGCGCGGCGCAAACAGAAAAGGGCAGTATGGATGGCGTCAGGTTAGTTAGTTAGATAATTAGTTAGTTACGTGTTCCATTGATGAATAGCACGGAAAAACCGTTATGATGTGGAACTTACCAAATGCACAAGAAATGCGCACAAGAAAGTTAGTTTTTTTTGTTCACATTATAGTGTTATACGTAAATATTTCTATTATCTATCCCATTCCCTTATTTACATTATATCTCCAGATTTATTTACTCATATTCAAGAATTCATCTATGGTATAGAAGGAGTTGTCAAGGACGTATGATTTCAATTTGTTTTTGAAACTATTACTGCTGCCTGTCGGACATTTTATTTCATCTGGTAATTTATCAAAAAGTTTCATAGTAGCATACTTTACCCCTTTCTGTGCCAAAGATAGGTTAAGTAAAGGATAGTATAGGTCTTTCTTTTTTCTGGTATTCTAATCGAGAATGTCGCTGTTTGTTTTAAACTGGTCCATGTTGTTGAGAAAAAATTTCATTACTGAGTAAATGTACTGTGAAGCAGCTGTAAGAATTCCTAACCTTTTAAACAGATGCCTACAAGATGTGCGACTATGAACCCCACACATTATTCTAACTCCTTTCTTTTGAGCAGTGAATACCTTTTGCCTAAGTGTTGAGTTGCCCCAGAATATTATTCCGTATAAAATCAGAGAGTGGAAGTATGCAAAGCATGTTAGCTAACTAATTTCTACATCCTCAAAATTGGCAATTATTTTCACTGCAAAAGTTGCTGAACCTAGTCGCTTTAGGAGATCCAAAATATGAATTTTGTTCGACCCACGGGAGATGCTGAGAGAACTGAATTCGCAGGTGCTGCAATATAGATGCCGACTATCCTTAGATAGAGCGAACTTGAAGCGACGCACTTTGGGACGTCCTACAGTCGGCTACCCGTCGTTGCCCCCCGGAGTGCCTGGCAGAGAGCGCTTCCCAGGCAGCCACGGCAGAGTGCAGTATGTGGGCCACACATGTGCGCGGCTTTTTATTGCGGGGCCCGGCCACCGCCACCGCCGGCCCGGCGCTCGCTCGCTCTCTCTCTCTCTCTCCGCGGCAGCCCTAGGCCCAGAATAGCCGCGCCTGGGGCCACCGCCGCCGCATTCCGCGCGCCCTTCCTGCCCGCCGCCGCCGGCGCCCGCACCAGTGTCCGGCCGACGCTTCCCGCCGACGGCTGCCAAACTGTCGCAACACTTTTTTTCTAAACCTCTGCCACGTTTACTTCTTTTGCGAGCCATAATCTAATTACGTAATAGCTCCTTTTCTGTAGAAGGCGGGTAGTGACAGGTCCGAACTACAGGGTGGCGCACGAAATGTGTTACCAATTGTTTCTTTCACAATTTACGACGCACATTAGATATCCCGCTGGGATCTCTACAGCAGTACCAGCAGAGCTTGGAAAAACAAATGAGTTACCAAACGACGTGTAATTCACGACACTGCCGCTAGGAGACTAGTAAGCAGCAATGGCTGACAATGGAAGACTGACGACACAGCAACGATCGGCAATTGTGTTACTTTTTCATGAAACGAATAGCGTTGTTGTGACTCAGAGGTGTTTTCGACAACAGTTTAACACACGATGGGTCCCTTGCAAGAAGACCATCCATAGGTTGTACAATAAATTTGTACAGGAAGAAACAGTATTGGAAGCGAAGCGGCCTCGGCCACCTGAGAATATTGAAGCGGTACGAGTTGCTGTACAGAGAAGTCCCGGGAAATCGTGTAGAAAGGCAGCAGTGCAACTGGGAATATCCAGACGCTCCGTTCAAGGCATTCTTAAAAGTGACCTCCATATGTACCCATACAAGATGACCTGTGCACAGAAGCTCACTGCAGAACACAAGCAGCAGAGACTACTGTTTGCTCAGTGGGCGGAGGATAGGGAAGAAACTCTCAACAACGTTTGGTTTTCAGAAGAGGCACATTTTCATTTAGACCGTGTGGTTAACAACCAAATGTACACTTTTGGGCCACTGAAAACCCCCAAGTGTTTCATGAACGACAGCATTACGCTCCGAGAATTACAGCGTTGGAAGCAATTTCCAGTCACGGACTTACTGGACCCTTTTTCTTTGAAGAAACTGTGAACAGCGAGCGTTATTTGAGCATGCTTCGCAATAGCTTCATTCCACAGCTTCTTGCTACTGCCTTTCACTTCAACACGCAGTGGTTCATGCAAGATTGAGCACGGCCACATACTGCAAACACTGTGTTGGAGTTTTTACATGAGCATTTCGACATGCGGATCATTTCACTCATGTTTCCAGGTCGCTTCAATGACGGTCAAAATTGGCCCCCCAATAGTCCAGACTTTTTTCTTTGGGAAAAATTTTCCCGATATGTCCACGTGATTTAACGGAGCTCAGAAGACTTATTCTTCAAGCTTGCAGTGAAATTACGGAAGACATGTGCCGTAGGGTAATCACTAACTTCAGTGTTCGTTTGAAGGAAGTTAGCTAACGAAAAGGTGGACATATTGAGCACGTGCTGAGTTAGAACGAATCTCCATGCACGGCTCTTCATTATAGTATATGTTCCTTTCAGATTGTATTGGCAATACAGTTTATATTCAAAAACAAAATGGTAACACATTTCGTGCGCCACCCTGTATTTACAGAAGAACGGAAAAACTGGTGGGCGCCGACACCAGGGAAGATCAGCTTGTGTTCTGCAGAAACGTAGGAACACGCGAAGCAATACTGAACTTACAAGATAATCTGAAGGGAAGTAAACCTACGTTTACAGCATTTGTAAATTTACAGAACTTTCTGCAATGTGGACTGGACTACACTCTTTGAAATTTTGAAGGTAGCAGGGATTCCTTAACCAGACTGCTCTTGCAAGAGTAGAATGGCATGAAAGAGAAGCAGTCATTGGCAATGAACTGGGACGGAGTTGTAGCCATATCTTCGTGTTGTTTAGACTGTACACTGAGCGAGCAGTTAAGGCAACCGAGAACAAATTTGTAAAGGGAATTAAACGTCGGGGAGAAGAAATAAAATTGTTGACGTGTGCCGGTGACATTGCACTTTTGTCAGGCGCGGCAAAGGACTCGCAAGAACAGTTGCACGGAAAGGATGGTGCCTTGATGAGAGATTAAAAGATGAACACCGACAAAAGTAAAACGAGACTGACAGAATTTAGCTGAATTAAATCGAGTGATGCCGACACAAGTAGATTAGAACATGAGATACTAATAGTAGAGTATTCCTATTTAACCCTTTCAGCCCTCCTGGCTACAGTTGCGTCCATTAATGTTTTCTGTGTATTAGCTGCAACAGAAATACTTTTCCTCAATGGAAACTTCATGTACTCATTTGTGAATGTTGAATCTTTTCACCATGCATAAGTTCTGTCGCCTGTTAGGCATAACTATAAAAATATCAGCCACTGACAGTAGCAGTACGCATCAACTTGTGGTCGCCTCTACACGGAAGTGGTTGGTTAGTTGTATTATATATTTATTATATATATTTCGGGATATATATTATAAATGTATAATTGAGTATTATTATTATTGTTATTTTGGGTAGTAATTATTGAATGATCAGTTTATTTATTACAACAGTGAATATTCCAAAATCGTACAAAGTATATTTCGAAAACGGGTACACATAAGTGCATAAATCTTGCGCCTAAAATCATTTAAAAATCCCCTAAGGGCATTAGAACAGAAAGAAAAATTTTCCCTCCACCAAAAAAAATTCAGGTCTGAAAGGGTTAAGTAGCACAATAATTGATGATAGCCGAAGTAGAGAAAAGAGAAAATGGAAACTGCTTTACGAAGGAAGGTATATCTGAAAAAGAGGAATTTGATAACATCTAATATCAGTTTGCGTTTGGAAGTCATTTCTGAAAGTATTCGTCTGCAGTTTAGGCTTGCACGCAAGTGAAACGTGGAAGATAAACATTTGGATCAAGAAGCAGCTTTTGAAATATGGCGTTAAACGGAAATGCTGAAGATTAGGTGGGTAGGTCGGTAACTATTGACATGGTGCCCCCGAATCGGTGAAAAGCAAAGGCACAATTTGACAAAAAGAAAGGATCGTTTCTTACGGCACATCCTGAGGCGTCAACGAATATTTAATTCGTAACTATAATAAGCGCGGCGGGTGAAAATTCTTAAGGAGTATCAATGCTTGTGTACATAAAGCGGGTTCAACCAGATGTAGGCTGCAGTGCTTATGCAGAGACGAAGAGAATTGTACAAATGTAGGCTGCAGTGTTTGTGCAGAGACGAAGAGAATTGTACTGGACGTACTATCGGGGCCAGTTGGATCAAGACTCAAAACGACAAACACAATAACCTGCATTCACATATTAAGTCGTCTGCTTTCGCGCACTCGTTCGCCGCTATAACAGCGCAGTCTGGACACCCAACGCACGCACCGTACCAGAGACCCTCGTGCATATGCAGAGACTGGAAGTGGCAGTGGTCTGGTGTTAACGCTGGTGGTGAAACAACGTGAGACTGCGCGGCTGCACGGATACAGGCTTGGACAGACAGCAGCTACTTGCAAAAAAACGAACAGCAGATGACATAACGCTGATAACTTGCACCACTTAATACGCAAAAGCAGTGATCACAATATGGGCTATACGCCTGAAACCGGCGATGGCTGAATGACGAGATGAACGTTTACAAGATAATCGCCGTTGGTTTAATTATTTTTTCCCAGTATAAATTAACAAATTTGTTCTACGACGTCTGATCATCGTCATATCGCTAGAAAAATGTTGCGAAATGCACGAAAAGTCTGCAGACGCTCAAACACTGGTAGCTGACTCTCAATATAAGGAAAGATCGATCAACGCGCGTAACTAGGCGTAAACCGACATCGTTTTGTAAACAAAAAGCATATTCCACCTCCTTGTTTGTTCAGGATCTACTGTAATTGCTTTCGTACAACTTTCCTTCGTCTTGAGGGAAACAACTCCTCCTTATAGTCATACGGAAATCGTGTCTCACGAAGACTTAAATAACGCCTTGAGGCTGACATCGCACAAGGAATATCAATCCCAAAACTGCTGTCTAAATGCCGGCGATCTTTTCACGTGTCTTCGAACACACACCAGCAATAATGTGCTTTCTTCACGCTGGACAGCGTTTACAAACCAACGCCAATGTTGAAACTTCAGACTCCCCTGCTTGCGCAGAAATTCGTGCCTAATCTTAGTCAAACAACGTGCTGAAAATGTCAATCGTCTATAATCAGCCTTTATTCATGGCGTATCAAGATTTATTTCGGGATGATCTGCCATGTTAGAATTCATCTTCAGTTCTAACTGAACTGCTGCAAACATACGTCCGTATTAACAGCAAAAACTGAAATCCACCGAGGAAAAACTGTAGGCTCCGACAAATAGTTATCGAGCAGAAGAGAAAAAAATGGAAGCTGACGTTGTTTATGATCTCGTCTGCTATAACTGAGAACAAAGATAATGTTTGTCAGCATTCCACCAGCAACCCTTGATAAAATTTGTATCCAACCACAGACTCTCATACACATTCACGTACTTATTTACTCACCCATCGAATCACACATTGATAGATGTCATCTAGCACTGACAAAGAAAGCAAATTCGAAGGTTGCGGTGAAACATGGCCAACGATATTGAAAAAGAAACCATACATAGGCCTTCAATCGCTTGAGACGATTTAAAGACGCTACATAGACCTTAAAGCGAGATGTCCTGTCGCTTTTTTTTAATCTTTTTTCGAGTACGGCAGCACATTATATTCATGGAACCTACTTCTCGTTTTGCCATATTGTTTCTGTGATGAACTTCTCTGAAGGTTTGGTCCTCACACAGTACAGTCCTAAGTCGTCCTTCGCTGACATATATATCATCCTCCACGTCAACGCGATTTGACTTTATCGTGCTCAATTAACGATAGCCACATCAGGCAAGCGGACAGACGTCAATTGATGGACACTGTGTTTGGAGTCACCGATGGCTAAGCTTCCAAATGCCTTCTTAAAACTACGGAAAGTGTACCGAAGGGTGAAAATGATTGTTTTCAAAATATTAAATGTATTTTCCTTACGCTGTGATATCGACAGTCTGATAGTTCCGAAAGGCGATCAAGCGATAGAACAATGCTACACATTAACAGAATAGGCCCTAAAGAGCAAAGATTATGAAAAATACACACATTAAGCTACAGCTACGTTCATATGTGAACTGGCCCATGTTCACTGCGACTACTGTTTACCTCAGCGAGAGTACGTAGTACTCAAAGATAGTACTGAAACCCTGCCAGCTCGCTATACACTACACGACCACAAGCTGCCTCCCTTTCAGAACACAGCAGGCGCCGCAATGAAACGCGCAGACCAGGTGCGCAGTTCGCGCCAAACTGCAAACAATGCCGGCGCTGAGCCAAGCTCGGTAGCTATATCACAGTAGTTACTGTTGTCAGAAATTTGCTTTCATCGCAGAGTGTCGCGGTTTCCGGAGCAACTCTTCGTAAACATGAAACTAATTCTACACAATTTAGAAAACAGGTACCGCAATAATCGTTTGATGCGCTGTTTTGAGTCTCCATTAAGGCTCCTTGGGTCACACTTTAATCAGTCTCAATGTCACTGATAAAATAACCATCAGACTGCACGCAGATTTCAGATAAAGTTGAAGGTTAATGTTATCTGTTCAGAAATTCGTATGGAGTTTACATAAAAGGCCACCACTGTACCTGAGTAACAGTGCGCCTTACGGGATAAAATGGACGCTAAAATCAAGCCAAGTGTTTAGGTCATATGCCTACACGCAGAGACTCCGAGTCGCACATTTATAACCGGTGCTCCATTTCTCCATTTGTGCAGCTATATTGTCCATAGTTGGTTTACAATTCGTGAGGGTTTTCGTTCCACCCTTACAAGAAAATGCGTGTTTTTCTCACCAGAAGCGTCTCGCTTTATTGAGGTAAAGCGTCATCAGTGGTCTGTAATTAAAGATAGTTATGATTTGGTTTGTTTTTAAGATCGAGAAATATCTGTAATTACAGACCTTGATAATGCTTTACCTCGATAAAACGAAACGCGTCTGACGAGAAAAACAAGCATTTTCGTGTAATTGTAACGACGGAACGAAAATACCCACAGGTACTGTTAATGTTATATACACTGTCGCGGCATTACAGTGCGAGTGACACAGTTTTAACACGCGGTACTGTTAATGTTAAACTCACTATCGCAGCATTACAGTACAACCATCTGCCTTCCTTCCAGAAGTGAAGATACAGTGTGACACAGAAAAACCAGAACATTTCCACAATCCAATAAAACTAAAAGTGATGAAGGAAAAAATTGCATTCATGGTAATTGAAACCTTACAGCTTTGGCATTTATGAAACATTTATGGCATTTATCAGTTTTTAAAATTTACGTCCTTTAGATACCGTCCTTCTGTACGAATACATTCGTGAAATCTACTGTTGAGATTCCTCATTGACCGCTGCAACTTCTCAGCTGAGATACTGTGAATTGCATCCCGAATTCTCTGTTCTAACTCATACAGGTCGAGTCGTGTAGACTTTGCTGTTGATGTAGCCCCACAAGAAAAAAAATCACGGACGGATAAATCTGGCGATCTAGGGGGCCAGGGAGTGTTACCGAATCGTGAGATCACACTGTTGCTAAACGATTCTCGCGCATATGCCATTGATTGCCGTGTAGTGTATGATGTCGCTCCGTCCTGTCGAAACCAGCCTTCTTGAACGTTTGCAAAGTTGTGCAATGCAGGTGTAACGAAAGTTGATAACATGTCCACGTAACGATCGGCATTGACAGTTACTGTGTTTCCCTGTTCATTTGGGAAAAAATACGGTCCGATAATCCCATGTGATGAAACATCACACCATACTGTCACTTTACTAGCGTGTAAAGGGCGCTTATGAACGTCATTAGGATTTGTGTTTGCCCAGTAACGGTAGTTCTGTTTATTCACATAACCTGTGAGATGAAAATGTAGCTCATCTTACATCCACAACTTGTTTAGAAATTCATCGTCATTAATTATTTTTGTTATCGTTTGTTGCCAGAATCCTAACCGTAATTGTTGTCCTTCAATTGTTGCACCGTCTGTAGTTTGTACAGATGAAATTTTAAATCAAGATGATGAATTCTGCAAACACTCTCCCGGGACATTCCAACCACTGCTGATTGCTTACGAATTGAACGCCGTGGGCTCCATAAGACAGACTCGCGTACAACATTAATGTTCGCTGGAGAACACACAGTTCTTCCTCGTCCTGTTGGTTTCTTCTTGTGGGCAGATCCAGTCTCTTCAAAGCTATTAATCCAACATTTTATCGCGTGTTTCGAAGGAACGGCATCATGACGTCCTAAATTATAAAAACGTCGAAACTCCCTCTGCGCCACTACCAAATTATCATTGTTTTTATAAAACATTTTTATGGCTAACGCACGCTGTTGTCCGTTCCACTGATCCATGATTACCGAAATGGTGGACTGTTAACTCGCTGTCACGAATCTGCAGTGCTGCCACCTGCCCATGGCTGCCACTACTCATTTCAAACATTCCCGTTATTCCATGTCACCCTGTACTTACTCAACACAAGTTTAATTTCCAAACGCTGACTATCCTGACGTCATACATTCACATAATATTTTAAAGTATATGACTGAACCATGGCATAAAAAACTATTTTCAATAATGGAGGTTGGCTGTTTAAAACATTTTGCTTTACGTAATAATACAATTTCACAATAACAGAAAGATGTCTAACAGGGTAACATTTTCTATGTGAATTACAATGTGAGAATCGTTGAAAGGGGTCCGCAAAGTGTTGAACGGTATACGTTGAACGATTTTCATGATATAAAACGTTGAACTGACGACTGTTCAATGTTTAGACGTTATCTTTTCTGTCAGATGCGACTGTCTTCGTCATTACGTCATGACCGATCTAAATACAACCGTTTCGTGCATATGAGAGGGCGACTGAAAGAAAACGACATTTTAAAATTTTTTCCTTAGCAAAATCCAACTTATTCCTCAACACATTATTTGTACGTAATACACGTCCTCCACTGCCTTGTTACCTTTTCCAATTTCCGAATAAATAAAGTACTCGAAAAAAATAAAACACATGTTTCCCTCATTCATAGTTATTCGCATAACCCGAAAATCTCTTTCCTCTACGTCTCTCACCTGCGGAAAGAAAGCAAAGATTTAGACATCGGGAACACAGTGCATAAATTACGGTGTCAATGCGCATATGAATAACATACGCATAATGTACAACATTGTTACCGTATCAAATAATCTATCTTAATTCAAATCGGTTTATGCAAATTTATTTTGAAATCTGTACATTAAAAAGAGAAAACATCGGTCTACGATCTTCAGCGAGTCGATAGTCACTGAATCGGGAAGATTTGTCACCGCGACTTTTCCCCGGTTTCCGCCTTTTATCCTTTAGGGGAAATCCACCACTTTGGTTTATTTCTTGGAAGCAATGAGGCTATGTTTTGCAGTCTGGCGCAACGCATCGAATACGCCCGAACAGTAATGGGATAGGGTCACACGATTCAGCTGCTTATCAATCACGTGCAATCGTGCACGAGGCTTACCAACAAAGCGTGAAAAGTTTACGGCATATACTGTGTCGTTATCGTCGATTTCCGAAAAGGAACATGAACTTCATTGGCCGTTTCTCCAACTGTGACCTCATCTGACCTTGCCGGCAGCATACCATTTTTCGTGGTCGTGGAATCATACTGAAATTGTGCGCTCTTTGACGTTATCACGAGAAGGAGCACAGGTCCAACTATACTCTCGATAGCTTTTGCAATCAAAATAGTGTGTACAGAATACTCGACGTACAAGCTTTTCCGATGTTACGAAGTAGCACACTTATGACCTTCCAGACACTTCCAGCGAGTTTTAACTGTCAAGAAAAACATATTTGCTTTAAGAGGAATGTGAAAGATGGCCGATCTCAAAGGAAAAATGAAACACTGACATCGGGTGCGACCTCGTGTAATAATGTTCGCTTTATCAAACGGCCCTCGCACCGTACTGGTCGCTACCCAGGACTGAAATACAGTGGGCACATTACTAAGAAAATACGATTTCTAATTTTTTCCCCTAAGACTGAAGAATTGGAACCTACGTACCGATGGACGTTCAGTTTTTCTAGCAATGCATGAAATATTACGGATGATTATTTACACAGTCAGGGACTCCAACGTTTCAACGTCGCGATAAAGTCCACAACTAAAAAAAAAAAATCTTCTGTACGAGTTCAGCGACGTAAACCATTTCCTCTTCATGTCCATTCCTGCAATATCTACGACTGTGAGAGCTGGTTCTAGGGCGACGATAAATTTCCCTCACATGGAAAGTGGATTACGCTGGACGCGCACTGAGTTTCTTCAACAGTTGTAACGGTACTCAAAGCGGAGTAGCGCCGAAATAGCCCAGGCCACCCGACGTCGCACCAAGGTACGCACCGATTCTCTTGTTACAGTTTTCAGAGTGGAAACACACTGACTCCATATGCCTTCGCAACTTTAGTAAGGCAGGGGAAACTTATTTTAAACACACATCAACGGTAAGACACCACAAGTAATGACGAGAATGACTTACAATTTTCTGTTGCCAACTTACGATCATTTGCTTCGAGTTCACTGTCGCACAGACGCCATTCTCGGAAACAGTTGGAAGTCTGACCATCATAAGTTGCGGAAAAGGGAAAATTGGTGGATATGAAAGTTTAAAATATTATATACAAAGCAAAATTCGTCAACAGACACAAATTATTTCCTCATTGGCTGCTGCTTCACTTTTCCTAACAAGTGTCGTCACGTAAATGGAACTATGATGAAAGATAGGGGGGCTAGCAACAGCACATATGGCAGTGGTTTAGTCTGTACCGCGAAGAGCCTTCTACATGGCGCCAGTCTTATCTGACACTAACATCAAAGCAGCAGCAGCATGAGCGCATACACGCGCATATGTACATTTAAGTGTTTTATTGTCCAATGGACTCTGAACTTGTACCCTTGGAAGTGGCGGAGTGCAGGTCCACGGCGAGTGAAGGAAAACGGAGGCCTGAGAGATGCTCCACACTTACTGGAAACAATTTAGGGAAATAATGGAGGCCGCTGGAAGGAGCAAGAGAATCTGTGTCGCCCTCGAATTCTGTCCAGTATAGTGAAGCAATAGTTTGTAGAGCGTGGCGTAAATTGGAAATTTGAGAGAGAGAATGAAACCTGTGAAGAGGAGAGGAAAAAATGGGGGATTGAAAGTAGGGGAAAAGTGGGCAAACCAAGTTACGCTTCCCTTGGTAAAATTTCACAGCGTCAATCATCAGTTATGGGGACGAAACTTGCTGACAGACAAAGACTGTAGGCCAGAATGAGAAACCAACCCGGTACTTCGCCTTTCGTGGGAAAACGTCTTACCGACGGAACTATCGCGGCCAGACTTCGCGGCTTTACCTGGCCCACTTTTCAAAGCTTCACAGAAGCTGCACACCTTGCCGAACTACTAATGCGGGAGAAAAGTTACCTAAGCCAACCGTTTCATTAATTTCTGCGCTGGAACTTAACATCTAACTGTAGCATGGATTTGTCTAGAAATGTTAGAAGTTCCAAGCTGCGCTGGATATGCAGATCAGTTTAGAAGTAGAACGTAATCAATTTGTGGATGTCCATCTTGCTGCACGGACGAGGGACTTCAGCTGATGATATGTATGAGGAAAAGTAGCACCATACCTGTATCTTGAGAATGTCTTTATTGTCTCACACGACTAGTTTCGGCGGCACATTACCGCCATCCGCAGACCTCACCACTTTCAAAAGAATGTTAGATTTCCTTGGCGCATTTACTGTGGAGTCCTTGTTACTAGCACATGTGGGCTAGCTTTCCTCTGGAGAGACTTCTGATGAAAGCTAACCCACTTGTACTAGTAACAAGGACTCCACAATAAATGCGCCAAGGAAATCTAATATTCTTTTGAAAGTGGTGAGGCCTGAGGATGGCAGTAATGCGTCGCCGAAACTAGTCGTGTGAGACAATAAAGACATTCTCAAGATATAGCTGCGGCGTTACATTTTCTCATATAAAACATAATCCTTCGTAATAAAGTTTCTTCGTCTATTAATCGCTGGAAGGACAACTCTGGAAGAATAGTAGCAGCGTCTACAGGTGACACGTATACTAACAGGTGTGTACAATGCCACGACAGCGTGAATTTAGATTTCACAGCTCACAATCGTCACACCATAAACAAACATGAATGTGGTGTGAGGCAAATGGCTTGGAAATATTTGCAGTCTGTTAAAAGGAGAGGAAAGGGGTGAAAGGTGGGAGTCGAAGAAAGGTTGATGTGTGACAAAGTCACACTTCGCTTTCAAAATGTTCCCAATGTTTATCGTCAATTTAGAAACGTAATCTTTGGATAAGCGCTTCCATCGAGGTATTTTTTTACTGGAGCATAAAATCAACCTGTAACGCTTGTGCGTCGGGAAATATTTAGAGTACGATGCACTATACATAGAGAAATATTTCCGAACAAGAACGCAGTTCCTACTAAGAACTCGATAGTTGCACCAGCAACACGTGGACTTGAGAGAGCATTTACGTAGCTGCCTTACGGGTCATCTGATGGACAGAAGTCGTTTGGAGAGGCAGACGGTAGAGAGAGGGACACGAACGCACCGCTTCGGCAGACGCCCGGCAGGTCCGCTTTCGCTGCGGCGAACCTCGCGGCCGACTAATTGCGCGATAATCGCCAACTCACGCCCGTCGACAATTCTGCGACGACCACTAAACGAGTAGGAGCCCGCTCCTAAATCATCCTTAATACGTGTCAAGTGAGCCATTACCTTCAGCGGACGGACTCCGGTCGCAGCTGGCGATTCGCTCCGCTCGACCCGTTCCTCGAGTCTCCCGGGCGCAGGGTCCGCGTCACATTCGGAAAGACGTCGTCCTCTTCGTTTTATCACTTGTCTGCACGAGAGCTGCTACCTTCCGCCGCGTTTCCAGCACGTTGTCGTAGTAACCGTAACGTCGGCCCTTGTGTCAGACACTCAATACTGCGGGTGGAAAAACTCGGTTAAGGGCACATGCCAGTATTCGTGTCGAGATTAAACCTAAACCCAGGGGTAACATTTTCACATATTAATGGCGTGCTTCCGTGTGTTCAGCTGAGTTGCTGTTTCCACTCTAAGAACAATATTCCGAACACCGACCCAGCCGCCTTCTTCGTGTGCTGTGAGTTGCTCAGTTACGTGTACTCGGTGCCTGGACTCCAACCAGATTGTAAACTAGTTGGTCTCGTGCCGCAATTTACACTGAAGCGCCAAAGAAACTGGTATATGCATGCATGTTCAAATACAGAGATACGTGAACAGGCAGAATACGTCGCTGCGCTCGGCAACGCCTATATAAGACAACAAGTGTCTAGCGCAGTTGTTAGATCCGCTACTGCAGCTACAATGGCAGGTTATCAAGATTTAGGTGAGTTCGATAGTGGTGTCACAGTCGGCGCACGAGTGATGGCACACAGCATCCCCGAGGCAGCAATGAAGTGGTGTTTTTCCCGTACGACTATTTCGCGAGTGTACAGTGAATATCAGGAATCCAGTGAAACACCAAATCTTCGACGTCGCTGCAGCCGGAAAAAGACCCTGCAAGGACGGGATCAACGACGACTGAAGAGAATCGTCCACCGTGACAGACGTGCAACTCTTCCGCAAATTGCTGCAGATTTCAATGCTGGGCCATCAACGAGTGGCAGCGTGGGAACCATTCAATGAAACATCATCGATATGGCTTTCGGAGCCTCCCACGGAACGTGTATGAGAGGGAGTGTTCAATGCAAATGACAAAAACATTTTCTTCTATTGACGTCGAAGTCTAGTGTGACAGCGGAGTTACCTGATCGGATATAAAAGATGTAGGTGAAATTAAGTAATACCCAGGTCACGCAACGCTAGTTGGAGGCGACTTTAATCTACCGAGTGTAGACTGGGACGTCTATGGATTCATTGAGGGGCTACAGACGGACAATTTTGGGAAGTACTTGTCAACAAGTTTTCTAAAAACTTGTCTTGAACAGCTAGTTCGGCAGCCCACATGCAATGGAAATATCTTAGACCTTGTAGCTACCAACAGGCCGGGTCTTATCGACAGCGTCAGTATAGAGGCGAGGAGTTATGATTACGATGCCATAACAGCAACTACGGTTACGAAAGTTGATAAATCAGCAAAGAATGCTGGCAGAGTGTTTCTGCAAGAAAAAGCAGATAAGCAGTTCTTAGCATCTCACATACACAGATGCTGACATCGCTTATTTCCAGTAAGACGAATGTAGAGGAATAACGAGCAAAGTTTAAACAGAGTGTAAATCGTCGTCTGGAGAACTATGTGCCTAGTAGGTGGATTACGAATGGAAAAGACCCACAATGATTTAACTACGGAATTCGGAAAATGCCGAGGAAGTAAAGGCTGTTGCACTCGCGGTTCACAGGAGGAAGCGAAAATGAAGACAGGCAAAGGTTAGTAGAGACACGTGCGTCTGTGAAAAGATCTATGCCCGAAGCATTCAATTATCACCGTCATACCTTAGCAAAAGGTCTGGCTGAGAACCCGACAAAATTCTGTCCTATGTAAAATCACTAAGTGGGTCGGACTTCCCTTCAGTCAGTTGTTGACCAGTAAGGTACGGCAGTTGAAGAGAGCAAAACAAAAGCCCAAGTTTTAAACTTCACATTCAAGAAATCGCTCACGCAGGAGAATCGTGTAAACATACCGTTGTTTAACCGTCGAACAGATTCCCATATGGAAGATATAGTAATCAGTATCTCTGGCATAGAGAAACAGCTGAAAGAGTTGAAAACAGGTAAGTCGCCAGGACTCTCAGTTCGGTTTCAAAATGAATACTCTACTGCATTGACTCATTTAGCTTGCATTATCGCGAATCTCTCGCCTAGTGCAAAGTCTCATGAGACTGGGAAAAAGGAAAGATGATTTTTATATATAAGAAGGATAAAAGAACGGATCCCCGAAATTACAGACCATTGTCGCTAATATCCTATTTCTGAAGAATCCTGGAACATATTCTCCGTTCGAATACAATAAATTTTGTTGAGATCGAGAAGCTCATGTCCACGAATCAACAATGTTCTAGAAAGCCTCGCTCGTGCGAAACTCAGCTTGCCGTTTTCTCACTTGATATACTGCGAAATGTGGATGAAGGGCAACACGCAGAATCTACATTTCTAGATTTCCGGAAAGCATTTGACACGGTTCCCCACTGCAAACTGTTAACGAAGGTTCGGGCAAACGGAATAGTTTTCCGGGTATGTGAGCGGCACGAAGACTTCTTGAGTAATAGAACCCAGTTTGTTGTCCTCGACGGCGAGTGTTCATCCGAGGCAAGGTTATCGCCAGGAGTGCCTCAGGAAAGTGTTGTTCTCTATGAACATAACTGATTTGGCGGACTTGGTGGGCAGCAATCTGCGGTTGTTTGCTGATGATACCGTGGTGTACGGTAAGGTGTCTAAGTCGACTGACTATAGGGCGATACAATACCACTCAGACAAAATTTCTAGTTGGTGTGATGAATGGTGATAAGCTCTAAATGTAGAAAATGTAAGTTAATGCGGATGAGTAGAAAACACGAAGCCCTAATGATCGGATAAGGCATTAGTAGTGTCCTGCGTGACACAGTCACGCCGTTTAAATATCTCGATGAAATGTTGCAAAGCGATATGAAATGGAACGAACATGAGGATTGTGGGAGGGAAGGCGAGTGGTCGACTATGGTTTATTGGGAGAATTCCATGAAAGTGTGGTTTATCTGTAAAGGAGAACGCATATAGGACGATAGTGCTACGTATGCTTGAATGCTGTACAAGTGTTCGGGATCCGTGCCACGGTGGATTCAAGGAATACATCGAAGCAATTTAGAGGCGGGCTGCAATATTTGTTACCAGTAGTTCGAACAACACGCATGTGTTACTGGGCTGCTTCGGGAACTTAAATAGGAATCCGTGGAGGGAAGGCGATGTTCTTTTCGAGAAACACTGTCGAGCAAATTTATAGAACCGGAATTTGAAGCTGACTGCACAACGATTCTGCTGCTGTCAACATACATTTCGCGTAAGGAACCCATATCGCGTAAGGAACCCATAGATAAGATACGAGAAATCGGAGCTCATACGGATGCATATGGACACTCGTTTTTCCCTCATTCTATTTGCAAGGGGAACAGGAAAGTAAATGACTGGTGGTGGTGGTGGTGGTGGTGGTAGAGGGTGCTTGCAGGGTATGGATATAGATATAGAAGTAGAAGCTTTTACCAGTAAACGATCGAGTGAAACATCCAACAAATACCAGGAGAACTTGACATGTTTAGCTCCACTGCAGATGGAAAGCAGTGACTTTGAGCACAGAAAGCCATTAAGTGGCAGAGTATCCTTGCGCCTCGTGCACACTCTTGCATCAACTTCCAGCTGCTGAAAGAATGTGCAGCCACTCCCGCGCCTTAGAGGGAGTACGCAGACTGAAAGACGTTCTTCTATCGGACCACTACTTACAAGTTTCGATTCTGGCGAAGAGAGAGAACACGAAAAACTACTCTCAGGTATCCACGTCCGCTTCAGAACACGGCTACATAGAATTTTAAACATGGAGACACAGCAACAAATCACAATTTCAAGGTATGAAAAATGTGTTCGAAACTATTTCAAGGTCTTATCGTCTGACTGCAGTACATATTTTTTCAAATCACATGACACGTTTCTCTTGCAACACGAAGAAATCATCTTAATAGTACGCAGATACTTATCAAAAGGCTATGGTGCTTACGTGAAGGGAGAAAAAACATTAGACATTAAATAAAAAATTACTTCCCTTTACGTATAATGAAGACAGACGCGTCCAAAACTACTAGCATACAGGTACGTGGTTACATAGATTGCACTGTGGCAAGCTGCAGTGTTGTGCAATATGTATCTCTGAGGTGGTTCCATTCACCTCACTTTTTCCTTCCTTTCGCATGAGTGATAGCTAATCTTCTCTATTTACAAAAGCTACATCTCAAGGCATAGCGTTTATGGGGGCCACATTGTGTGGCCATTGTACGGGCTTCCGTAAGACACAGAAATACTGTGGAACCCGAAGGACAAACTTTTCCTTTCCCAAAACGAACAAAAACTATCGCTCGATATGATGCAAATCTAACCACAAAATTAATCTACAGCGCCTAATTACATGTTCTGCACTGCACTACTTTCGAACGTAATTGGTCATACATCACTCGTGACGCATGTCTTTCGCACTTTGAAGCCAACATGGTAACTACTGGACGTCCTTCAGAAGAACTTTTTTTTTATCCATGAAAGAAATACTAATCTGCAAGTGTAGTACACATCTGTTGGACTTCCTCATTACTTACATTTAAAGTAAGTTAAGTCATTTCCACAGAGAGTAATTTCTTCAGGGTCACACTGTACATCAGAAAGATAACCCGAAGATAAAGCTCTTGGGAGATAAACGCAGACAACTTGAGCAGAATGCTGTTTCACTGCTTGCCAGAAGCTTTACACTCGTATTGGCGGGTACGGAGCTTTAAATGACGGAAAATAATCTAAACGGTCCCGGGATTAGTCTCGAAATTTCAACGAAATCGCTATCCAGTCATCAGTGAGAGTGATTCCCATCATCAGCCGAAATAAAACCTTCCGATATGCGTAAAATCTAGACAGTACTTACAGACGAGATCCATCTACAACTTGATCATATCACAAGACAACACCCACAAATTTCTGTTCTTACCTTGTGTACAGAAATAAACTCCTTTATCCGAACGATTAATAAAGAGCTGAAGTTGTGACATACGTAAAAGCTCATTTCTTCTGAATCACCAAGCGTCAGATGTTCGCAAAGTTCTTAGTACTTCATCGGAACCACTTAACATATGACTTTCGCTCCTATGCTACAACAGAATGCTAATTTTGTACTCATTCAGTGCCCACTCATAGGGCTGTATATCCAGTTGGATTACAATTTTGAACAGTTTCTTTATTAATTTGATTATGCCGATACCAATAATGGAATTGAGGCAGCTGCTATACATGATAATCTCAATGAATTGTGCTGTTACATTTACTGTTAACTGTGACATTTCCTGTACAACGGCACGATAAAGAGTTTGCAGTGTCGGCAGAGCTAATCCAAGTAGCCGATGAAGGAGAGATAGAGAACGCAACAAATAGTATACTAAACAACGTTAAGCTTGGACTCTTTTTACAGTGGATAAATGTGTTATAGGGCAGTTTCGGTGTAACAGAACACCACATAATGGAGAAAACTTGAAACAGTTAATGTTACGTCAATGTTGTTATTAATAACAATTTATTGGCACAGAAACGTAACAACTGCGCTTTTTCTAGTATTGTGACGATGTTGATTTACGCTACATTCATAGAAGCAGAATCATTAGAATCCATCTAACTCATTAACCCGCTAGTGCCTGTGGTAATCTTTGATGCACAGATTCACCTCTCCGTTTTGTACAATTACCCTCTATCAGCGATTCTTCTTTCAACAACAACTGTAAATTGTTGCCATGGATGCGCAGAGGTACGAGTTTCAGGGACACTACTTAGAACCTATGTACAACGACGTGGCAGTATCCAGCCCCTGTTTCAGTGCCACTTGCTCTGCCCGACCAACAGGATTTATTTTTCGTAGTAATCACGGGAAAATGGCCTTTGGTACCTCAGCAATGAAGACTTTCAGCACGAAATGTAGCCTAAACTACGTTGCAGAACAAAATGTTGGTCAATTAACTGAATTTTTCAATACAATTTTCGTCATTCTCTTAGTAACTTCTGTATTACATTCTCTCTTGCTTCCTTTTCTGCCTTTTTTTTCTTTTTTGTGTGGAGTCCTCGATCTTCCGCATGTGATCTGCAACACACAGCAGGGCTACTCATTGTAACAGTGGTGTAGGAATAAAAGTCGGTCAAAATGTCTATCGGATTTTTTCATTTATTTTATCCTAAAATCGTAAGGCGCCTACGTCGTCGTGCTACCGCGGTACGGGCAACCTAACAGTGTACTATACTAGAATGCAGAGTCTGCGAATTCCATTGACGCAGTCTCCTAGAGTTATCACAACCAAGTAATAGCACTGTCTTGAAGCAATATTCCAACAATTATGAATCAATTTGGAACGCCGCTCCAAGACGACGTTCATGCTCGGCTGATAACACCAAAGATTTCATCGATAATGTCGGCTGTCTCAGTGTGTTTAAATCAAGCTGAAATTGTTGTATCTAGCTGGAGAATACTATTTCGCAAGAAACACAAGTTCCTAAATATATGACACAACTCGAGAAAACTTACAGTTTGAAAGTCAGGTAGACATGTAGATAATTGTGCACCGAACAATACCTCAGTAGGAGAATGACCTGGAAATGAAGCAGTCGTGTTACATTCAAGGAAATGACCCTGTTTCGGGAAAATAATGAAATATCTTAATAAGAACGCTCTAACGAGGATGTTGAACCTCGTACCTACTGAACAGGGGTTCAGTGTCTTAACCACTGTGCCACATCGCTCAGTGATACGTCTTGGCAACACATCAATATCACACCCAAAATTACGTCATTAATGTTACTCCATGTTAATAACGTTCAGTCACGCAACGCATATCATACGCTTCTGTCAACGTACTTGCTAGAATCCTCTCCTCCTGCTTTCTGCAAGAAGTATGCTCACTACCGGTCTTACTGTGTTTCCAATAATTTATCTCCCTCTCCCCCTCCCCCGCTCCCATATGTCTTGCATCTTAGCGACGGTAAAGTGACCAGAACGAAATGAAAAACAAAATAGAAGACGATTAAAATTCAACTATCCTTCGACGACGACGTTATCTGAGACGGAGCACAGGTTCGTGTTGGGGTAGCAGAGCGAAAGAGATCGGCCGCGGTCTTTGAAAGGAGCCGTCCCGGCATTCTTTTTAAACAAACGGGCAACCTAAGGCAGAAGGATTGTAGATCGGTGATTTCTGGGACCAGATGCTGCGAACGCGCTGTATAATTAACCAACTTGTCTCACATATGGTAAAAGTGTTATCAAAAGTGTCAATTTTTAGTAATGTAGTGTTCCTAATTCGGTAAAAATACATGTACCTTCCAGTTCGGTGTCTGCGCCATCTCGCCCTGTTCAGCAAATATTTCAGTGCGTTTTTTCGGAGTCTCTAACGTTGCAAATGTCACCGGCCTGAAATATAAACACTCTAATCGGATCTTTGCGTTCAAAAACCAACAACAGCGTTTGAAGATTGCGAAGATTTAACGCACGGTACGGATGTGCGAGTCCCGGAAAGAGCACGGGCACTTTGTTCGGCCGTGGAAGTGCCCAGGTGTGACAGTGGAGGGCCAGGGACAGGGACGGGGGCCGGTGGCGTCTGGAACTGGCAGCGGAATGCGGCACCAGCCACGCCAGAAGGGCGCGGCCGCCGCAGCCTCGCCACACCGCGCCTCGGCTGCCCCTGCCCGCTCTCTGGTCCTCATTCATCTCCAGCCAGGCCCCAACTGCTGCAACTCGCAGCGTAGTACTGGATCTTCCACGAATTCCGCAGTCCCAGTACAGGGTCACGCAGTACAGCACACGCACACACACAACATGCGTTAACCAAACTTACACACAGTACATCTATCTTTGACTGGGGCAATGAATGATGTGGATCTAAAACAGCCCGTTCTGCCCGTTGCAGTGTAGAAGGAAGGAAGAAGAACAACGAAAACGACGACGACGACAACAAGGTTCAAAATGGTTCAAATGGCTCTGAGCACTATGGGACTTAACATCTATGGTCATCAGTCCCCTAGAACTTAGAACTACTTAAACCTAACTAACCTAAGGACATCACACAACACCCAGTCATCACGAGGCAGAGAAAAGACGATAAGGACTTACCCAACGAATGTAACCTTAACGGCTGTTGAAAAGAACGTTTCCACTGAATCTTTTCGATCAGTTCAGACGTAGGCTACAATCATTCTGTGATGTAAGAAGCCTTGGCGACAAGAGGACTGCTACAGAAGATAACGTGAAACACTGCGCATCAAACTTTTGCTCCACTGTGTCAACTGTAAGAATTCACACCTACCAACGCCCTGCCTTAGAAGCAGCGGAAATGCTGCTTCATTTATGGCAACGATATCTGGCGGATAAATTCGGTACGATGCGGTGAGACCAAACTCCTCGAATTTCCAAATGCTAAAATTGTCAGACACTGGCGCGGTCCGGCGACATTAAAATTATTCACTGATGGGTCGCAAATAGCATCGAACGTATGCTGGCAGCAGGCTCGTTTTATCCTCGTCCTGATGCAGAACGGTCATAAGCTCTCTCTCAGGAGACGGCCAATATTTGCGAAGAGGCACTGACTATCGTACAAGTTCTTCAGTTCGTGAGGCTACTAGAGACTGACGATATACTGATCACATCTGGGTCATTAAAGTTAGTATTGGTTCTCAAGACCTGAGCAAGTATGGAGAGCCAACAACATTCATCTTAAGAACGTAATATACCAGTGCACCGAGGCATACAACAGAATCACTATGTGGACATCTTTGCGAACCGGTTCCCGTCAGATTACCGAAGTTAAGCGCTGTCAGGCTGAACTAGCACTTGGATGGGTGACCATCCGGTATGCCGAGCGCTGTTGGCAAGCGGGGTGCACTCAGCCCTTGTGAGGCAAACTGAGGAGCTACTTAACTGAGAAGTAGCGGCTCCGGTCTCGTAAACTGACATGCGGCCGGGAGAGCGATGTCCTGACCACATGCCCCACCATATCCGCATCCAGTGACACTTATGGGCTGATGACACGGCGGCCGGTCGGTACCGTCGGGCCTTAATGGCCTGTTCGGGCGGAGTTTAGTTCACTGGACACCTCTGGAAGGACTCAACGACTGAATTTCAACGTGTCCGCGCACACCTCTTGAAACGAGTAAGAAGAATACATCGGCACAGAGGCCCCAGAATTATGATTTGCAACCCATTTCCTTCTCGAAGAATGTGGCTTACGGATTTGACAGTAGTAGTCTGCATCTTAACGCCCCTCATAACGATGAGTTCCCAATGACGGCAGTTTCCACAGTCGCATCCTCAGGAAATTAGAATCAGAGATTTCCTGAATTCTTCATGCAACTCAACTTCAGGTAAGTTAAATCATCCGATCTTGAATAAGTGTCATTGCACTAGCTACATAAAGCTTTCAACCCGCACCGTTTCCAAGTTCAACGTCCCCAGTCGTATAGAGGAGCAACAACAAGTACGTTTCGTATTTAAAAAAACCCTTACTCCGAATGCTACTGCCTGTCAGCAAATGTGTGCAGCACCATTCTATACTAGACGAAAATTTGAAGCGTAAAAATTACGTAGTACTGCTGTTTAAACTCTCAGTAGTAGACGAGGGAGTTCCGTTGGAACTCTGGTGGTCACTCACTCGTATATCGCGTCCCGAAAATCCCATCACGAAGTAAAGCTTTTAGCGGAATGGAACCAGTCGAACCGTGCATAAGCAGGGAGAGGCACCCGCTACAGACAACTCCTTTAAAGTATACTAACGACAGGCTGTGACTAATGGTGATCAACTCATAGAGTTTAGGGGTACAGTGATTACAGTTCGCTCATAATTCGAAAAACTAATCGAGAATATGAATCTGCTCCAGTTTAGTACTGGATACAGAGGCACTAATTTGCACGCAGGATTTCCCAAACAATACATGCAGAACTAAACCAGAAGCACAAACAGTTAATGAAAGGTGAACAAGATGTAGTCACCTACCGCAGAATAAAATATCCTCGCGCTTTTGTCGTAGCGTTACTACCAGGAAAGCAGCGAGATCATGAAGCCATATTACGAAACCGCTGGCTGTGACAGCAAGCATATTTGCAGGCGCATCAGAAGGGCTGTCTGGCTCTTCGGCGTAATCTATACTGGCAGGGCTTGGCGCAACAAACAGAGCTCAGAACAGCTCACTGCTGCGAAAGGCACACGTTTAGAAAAACCACGCAGAAGTACAGGAACTGGCAGGTACTTTTAAAGGCACGTTGTTCGGAGGGTAAACACCACTGCTGTCAAGAATGTGTATGAATAGGTCGTAACCATGTAAATGATTTATTCACGCTCTTGCGGAACTCATTTACCGTTACTCTGGTCCGCCAAATATGAGATAACCATCTGCAACTGGGTGAGCGCAGTTGGCTAGTGATGGTATCTATACCTGGGCGGCTGTCATAGAAAGGACTGTGTACTATTGAGCTACATTTCTAACAGCTATCGACGGCGCTCTTGTTAACGCACTCATAGCTGCTGCTACGTTGGCAACTGAAGAACATGAATCGTGTGTATCATATTTAACCATTCCACGAATACACTTTTTCGTTTAGTCCCTTAAGAAAGAGGGAGGGAGGGAGAGGGAGAGGGGAAATTGTGTGTGTGTGTGTGTGTGTGTGTGTGTGTGTGTGTGTGTGTTTTTATCGTCTTGTGCCTCTTCTTTGTCCATTTTCCTCAAACTTTTTGAGAAAATACTGCAGTTGAACGCAGTTTTTAAAAACATACGTATATAGTGAACATGTCAATTTTGTGAGGAATTTAATCGACTGGGCGTCAGTTTTGCTGCTGAGAATAAGTACAATGTTTGATAATTATTTTTAACAATTGGCAACATTCAAAAATTCATGCTTTATTTAAAAATGAAAATGCTCCCCGTGCACTATGTTGTCAAACTTATGAAAAATTAATGCGTTCTGAAATGAAGTGGTAACGGCTTTAGGTTACTGCACAACTATTATGAAGCCTTTTAGCAAAACTACGAGAGACACATAGCTGACATGCTGACGACCAAGCTTAATGGCAACGGTTCAGAAAGGAGCACATGATTTATAGCTGATAAAAAGACGGGGCACAAGCTCTTTTATGATACTAGCTTTAAAATGGCTAATAACCTTGCCTTGCTGACACGACACAACTTCGCTGGGAAAGAAAAAGGCAAAACCGCCGGCAAACGCGATGTACTTCTCGCGGAGACGTGAATGCAAGAATTCAAGCACTGCATTAGCAGTCTCTTCCATGGTGTAATTGGTGATGTTATTAGAACAGGTGACTAAGAAGGGACGCTGAAAGACTTTTTAGATACATTCTTCTCGTTTCCACAATCCAGATATTGTGATGTTCTCTACCAAACATTTCCGAATTCTTACATTTTAGCAATCCTCCAACACTATAGTGTCATTATTGTAGGATTTAAATGTTAAGTGCTCACAAGTTATAGCGGAATGGAGCTCTCGCAATAATTAGCTGGAGGCAAACTGGTGGCGGGAATCGAAGTCCTATTTAAGAATAATAAAGACGGCCATAACAGACCCGCCCGGATGGGTGAGGAGGACACAGTGGCCAGGCCTCGGGATTCGACCCCTGCCCAGTCTGCCATCTAAAACACCACCGATTCACTCTTTTAAAAAGACAGGTAGTCGGTAGAGCGCTTGCCCGAAAGAGAGAGAGAGAGAGAGAGAGAGAGAGAGAGAGAGAGAAAGAAATAGCTGCGCACGTTAGCACGTCGCTTCTTGGATTTGGGGAGACGCGCCGGGACCGGATCGAATCCGTCCGGCAGATTAACGAGTGTAGTATGCCGCCCAGCCTGCATGTGGCTCTTAGGTGGTTTTCTACACGTAACTAGATGAATACCGGGCTGGTGCCCGCATACTGCCTCATGTACACCAGTTGCAAATATTTCGAAAACGTTTCCATACTTTCACACGGTAACATTAGACGCACACAGAAGGGGTACACAATTAGAACTCGCGGTGGAAAGGGTGGCGACACGAAGGGCATCCTGCGAGGTTCTGCCTCTACCAGAATAACATGCCGACCCCGTGGCCAGGAGCAACAAGGAGCACATCGTGATAACACTCAGACGGAAGCTGTCAACGACACAAGCTGCCATTCCGGACTAGCCGAAGAATTTATATAGAGAATAGGTCTCGGTAGCTGACGGCGTCGTGTGAAATACTCTCCAAGGTGGCAGTAGTAATGTCCTGCTAAGATGAGCTCTCACGATTCTTCGAGTAAAGGTGTCGCGCTGAACGGCGGGCAGTGCCCAGCATGCTGGTTGACTGTACATGATCGACAAACAAGCGATAAATTTACTAGGAACAAAAAATTGAGCCACTGCCTCACGATCGCGTAGCGAAACTGTGGATTTACAACTGCATTCGAGTCTTATGAGAATGCACAGGCGATTTACGGCGAGCCCAACACACACCGAGCGCAGCAGTGATTACTGTCGTCAAGTAATAGTTTCGTGTGGCCTGGCGCAAGTCCTCCGACTGGACGCCAAACCGGCGATTTGCCTGTCTCTGCCCTACCCCGCATATCCAACCCCGAATAGGTAACCACTGAACTTCGTGTCCTTTCTGGCGACTTCTCACGTCGTTGAGAAGGGAAGTCTAGGTTAAAACGAAGATTGAAAAATTCTTGGTCCGACCGAGATTCAGTCTCGCGACCGTTCGGTTTCCAGGCATGCGCCTTACCGCCAGACCATCGCATCGGCACTTTTATAGTTTTACGAGTTGTCATAAAATGGACTGTACAGTAAGTTATAACAGTTACAGTAATATGTTCAAAAAGGGAGACGGAGCGCTCTCATTTTCTGTTCCGACTTGATACTAAGATACAGCTTCCATTTTCGCCATGGTCTGAGTTACATGTAGATATTACTATATCGGACGGGAAATGGCATGCCAATTCGAACAGTAGCAACCTTTTGTGTTCATGGGTACCTTATTGTGTAATGACGTTGTAATAGATCTTCGGCGTAATAACCCCTGCAGTGCCTTTTACAAGAAGGAACACGTCAACCTACAAACAGAGTTTAAAAATTACTGCAGCTGCTACGACAGTTTGTTACAGTTCAGCTGTCCAGAGAATAATTATAAATTTAAAATAATTATAAACTGAGAATAACTCCCTTATTTAAAATATATTCATCTCAGCACGGGCACAAAAACTACGGATATCATCTACCAAAAGCTCTTAAAACTTACTCACTTTCCCATCACTGTCCCTAATGCCAATTACCAGCAGCAGCCAGACACGAAAAACGTCAAAATATAACATTATGACGTAAATCAACTGACATTTAATATCGGTATCAAACTGTGGTCCCTGCCGTAGACATACAAACAGCAAAAAGCTGAAAAGGTGGAAGCCTGCCGAAAAGTATTACTATCCTCGTCGGTTACAGGGTTGCATCTTGTAACAGGAAGTGTGACTTACTTCGTTGAAGATCAACCTTGATTTGGCTTTACGGAAATAATTTAATTATTCGCACGGCTTCAAGCCTCACAGAATTTCATACCGAATGGATATAATGTAAATTTCAAGCAGTAAGAACAATTTCTCTTGTTGAGTATGTATCAGATTAGAGACTATAATAGATTAAAGCAAAGCCACCCCCCCCCCCTCTCCCCCGAAGATTGGTTTGTGGATGGCACAGCGCTTTACTACACATTGTCGTAATGAAGGTTGTGCTGCTGCCTTCCTGCTACTTTCTAACCACTTCTAGGCGATAAACAGTTTGACGTGTACTGCGAACCACGGTGTGCTCTGACAATAGATCATTCCTGGAAGCCAAAGAAGCGGCAAGGGACACAGACAAACCCTAGGACCGACTGGAAATCGTAACACAGAGGTCTGGATGTCTACTCGGGCACCAGCCTTAGCGCCACCGAGGAAGATACCTTCTTTTTTACTTTTTTGTTCAATAAGTATCCTTTGCCCGAGCACAAGATATTTACAGAGTACTCTGCCTGAAACACGGAAACTAGTGCACTGTACGGTATGTACTCGAGCAAAGAGAGAAAACCTACGCAACGAGACGGCAGTGTGCACGGCTGAACAGAGCAGTTTGTTCCTAGAAGAAAATCAGTTATAATTTGTTCGCAGTCGCGCTGCAGTTTATTAATTTCTTCGCTCCCACAGTATCGTAAGTCAAAAACGGATTATTCTTTCCCTTCACTTATGCAACCTAACTGTCGGCTACTCAGAAAAGCGTTCAATATGCACCAACAGAATATTTGATCATTCGCCCAATAACATAGGTGAGAAGAAGCAGAGTAAGTTTCAACTATGCACCAACAAAAATATTTGATCATTCGCCCAATAACACAGGTGACAGGTAGCAGACTAAGTTTCAACTATGCACCACTCCCCTTATGAATCATGATGGTGACGCTGACTCTTTATTTGAGCAGCTGTTCGCAATTGGCCTCAGAAACTCGTCGGACCCCACCCCAGACGTACCTACCTCGGAAAAAAATATTCCTTCCACACCAAAGGCAGCGATCTGTTTTCCCATCGTTATGTCGTTAGTAGATACTTACAGATGTCGTATGACATCTTTCACATTCTATCGGGGAGATCTTCATTCGCTTTTTTACTACGAGAGAGTAACCATTCGATTAGCGAGGTGGTCGGTGTAAGTTTTTAATCTAACTTAAAATCTTCTGGACAACTCTTATTCGTAGGCGAATTTTTATTTAAAAAACACTATTTAGTAATGTAGTTGCAGGAGCAGGACTGAAAGAATTATATATTCATTAACGCTAAAACAAATCACAAGCATATTATATAAACCGAATTGGCCCACGTTATTTCTATACAAAAATCGTTCAAATGATATACGGAACGTGTAACTCGGTAACGGGTATGCAATAGTTCAGGTTACATCGTTCCGCGTTAAATGTGGCATATGAACCGAGCGCAGTGGAAGCAACACAATATCTCGTAGCTCCCCTGCAAATACTGCAGTAGAGTACGACGAGCGCGCAAGAACTAAAAGCCCCGCGCCCGAGGCGGTCAGCGGGTGGGAACGCGGAAGAGGGGGGTCGGCATTCCGCGCTAACAATTGGTGGCCGGCGACATTGGAAACTGTGCAGACTTGGCGGGCGCCCATGTTTACCCGCGAGGACGGGTTCGTTAGCCTGCTTGCCTGCCAGGGCAGGGCCTCAGGTTGGGCTCTCCTTATCTGGGCTGCATTTCACTTCACTTCACAGGCTGGCGCGCTCGAAATCACGTGTGCTCGAGATAACCTCCGAAGTGCAGGCGAAGAGCCTAGTCACCGCCGTTCAGCAAGAAGCAAACGATCTAGAAACTCGTTCTGCGCGGAAAGTTCGTTACGACGTACGAAAAGTGGGAGGGACATTAGAACTGAACACTCGTTCGGCGTCAGGACGTTAGCGAACAGCAACAGTAGGCGACACCCAGTCAATTCGCCGTCGATCTCATCGCCTGCGATCAACGTCGACTGCGCATGCCGACTAAGTCACTGGCTTTACTCTGTGTACATAAACACAAACACTTTCATAAGCACTAGATTTTCATTCTTTCTCCGAGACACATTGCCCCAGAATTGAATTTAAAAAAGTTCCCAGTTCAGAGCACGGCTTTCGGGCGGTTTCCCTCGCTTCTGAAGCAAATGCCAGAAGAGGCAGTCGCCTCTCAAATATTTCCAATCGGGACACCCTCTCACCTGAAAACATTCTCTCTTTACAAAATGCCGAAACTCGAACCACTACTAAGCATTTTGGGTCGACAATGATAGGTACAAAAAAGATCGTAGGGACTGCACCCGAGTTCAGAGCGGCGAAGACTGCGGTAGGAGAGGAACAAGGGCGTAGCATTTTTCACTGAACACACCATCCAGTCATATAAAGTAAATTATGGAATGCACGGGAAAGGGTTAGCGGTTAGAATGCTGCTCGTGTGTGACTATAATGCCTCGCGATAATGCCACTCGGTTCGTTCTACCAGTAGTGTCTTGTTGAACACGTAAAAATATGTTTCTTTTCCTTTTGAAGATGGCTATATAGTGAAAGTCTTTCCAACTCGATCGATATTGCTGCACGACGCACATGTACCACTGTAGTCGAAGGCACTGTTAATCGGCTGGCCTGCGACAGCTCACTGCACTGCTACATAAGTAAAATAGTTTTCCATACGAGCCGCCAGCCTCATTTGAACTCAAAGAACGACGTTTAATTCACTGCTCTCGTAGCAGTGCGACTGCATTCGCGTAACTTCGACCATCGGGCAGGAAATACACAACGCTAACAATTTCAGATTAATTTCGAACAGGCTCCCTACAACGTCCAAGGCAAAATCCGCAAAAAAGAAACGTCTTTAGTCAAAAGGCCAAACACACAAAGGTCAGAAATTCATACCCTACTGAAACACACTCGTTCCCCGTAAATAATAGGTTTATTGGCATTTTAGTCAACCGCACCTAATACGCCCCTTAGACTACCAATTCCTCCAACTAAGTGTTAGCTCACTGATCTGACACAAAACTACCACAAAATAACATACGATCATGCTGCGTCGCTTTACACTCGACTTTGAGAGTCACGACTACCGGTTTTGTTACTAAAAGTTCCGCGGTAAATTTACACAGGCCTGCTCTAAAACGATAAACTTCGGCAACAAAACTCTGAAATTGCTGATAATATTCCGCGTGCAGGTTCAACTGGACTTGCCTTCTGCCCTTAATGATGGTCAGTGACTAATGCCCACATCTCACGTCTCCAAAGCCACTTCCGAAATCCCTGAGCCCATTTTGGCTTCTCACCCAATCAGCGCTGTGGTAGCAGAATGTTTAGCTCGGCCTCGTCATTGGTTCAATCCTTTCTACTGATTGAAATATCAAAAGCGTGATCGTATTTGAAATCTGTGGACTAGAATATATCCCGCGACATCAAGAGAAACAATATCAAAACAAACGAAAGCATTTTCTGCCCTCTTCCCCCTCCCTAAAAAAAATCCTTCTCAGACTGACGACAAAGGGATTATTCAAACTATGGCGAAACTCACAACGCGTTCAGAGAATTCTCTTGGAACTTCCACCTGTCTCAGCGATTACGGAGGTCTGTCACACCGCGAATAATGCACAAAGAATTACTCTCTCTGGATTGACACCCGGGTCGAATAATTACTCATTAAACAAGCCAATCCAACCGGCATGAAAATGATACGTTACAAGTACGGATCGTCTAAGAAATATTCGCTTATGAGACACACTGCGCAATATTGGGATCTGTACCAAGTAAAGATCAAATATCAAACTAACAATGCCAGAACGTACTGGACACACATGTGCCACCTGCACAGCACTGCTGTGTGTGATTTCTCTCTGAACAGCTGAGGGAAACCACTTGATCTTAATGGCCTACCTCATTTGCTTTTTCCGGTACCAGTGTCGAAAGACACCGCGGTAACGACACCGGAACGACTGATCGAGCGCTCATATTTCACCGTATTACAGAAACAGATGGCGGTAAAATTTGAACGACATATAGAATCAACCCTCTACCGTACTGTACATGCAATAAATTGGGCCAAGGGCTCACAAAATGACTATAAAGAAGTTATTTTCCTAGTGAGTCACCGGCAATGGGAATGTAACTCCTGTTGCCAGAAGAGGTTAATTGATTATTACATTCATCTTGAAGTTAGCTTTTACTTTCTGTTCGAGGTTGCTTTCAAATCAAAATGTTTTTGATACGAACTCTTCCTTCAGTAAACACAATTTTCTTCTTTTTCACCGATACTAGGAATGTTACGAATATAATGACCATAGTCCCAAGATTGCACATATTATCGTGCAAATGCTTACCTGACATTCGATAGGAAGTAAAATAAACACAGTGACGATGGTGAAATTTCAACGAAACCTTTGTGGGCGAAAAATATGCCAGCTGTGTTTGTTGGAGGCAGAATACATTCCCGACACATATTTATATTAATGTAGCTTTGTTAACCTTGCACGAAACATTCTGTAATAATACGCTCGGCGCGGTCACGTACAACTTAACGTTGCGGTACCCACAGGCAATTTGTTTGTGCACCAGGATAAAAAATTGAGTAGAAATAAAAGAGCTCCTTGGTTATCAGTTTCGGAAACAGGTATTTTTTTTTTTTTTAGCGACTATTCATCGTGGTCTGTGATAATGATCCGCAGAACAAAGGGTAACCACACTGTTTTTGTAGAAAACACAGAACTCTAATACTGAATGTTGTCTGAAAAAAGCTACACGAATATCCAGACTGGTCACTTCAAGAGAACAGTGTTAGCAATTGCTTAAAAACAGAAAAAAATGAAAGCTGAATTCTTCAGAAATTTTAGACGAATAACAGCCGCTTACAGCAAAAGAGAAAAGTTGTACAAAAAATTAATGCAGCTATAGTCGCAAAATATAAATTGGCGGCCGAAAAGTTCTTGAAAATGCAACAGAACAGTGAAGTATTTTCAGGCAAGGGCATGCGCTTTTAGATACGCTAGCAGATTATTCCAGCTAATATGAGAAAGCAATTGCTCAACAATGCTTATACCGTTTATATGGGTGGAGCGTATCAAACTAAGGTAAAAGGCGATATCGATCGACTGCACAAAAGATTTACAGAAATCGTCATACGTTTGTTACTCTCGGGCACAATTTCTAAGTAATAGTGAACAGTGTGCAATGGCGTACTTTTTAAGGAAGGTGCCAATTACCTTGCGATAATATGCTGAAGAAACGTCAAGAACAGGTTTTCAGAAGTAATGTAGGAATATTCCGTAGTCTCCAACACTACGCCGCGCTCACCTAGGGATCGTCGAGATAAGATTAGATTATTTTCAGCACTTAAGAGAGGCATACAAGAAGTTTTTATTCCCACGACCCATGCGCAACAGGAGCGGGAAAATCTGGTAATTGCATCTCATAGTTAAAAGTTACTTCTGCAGTACGGTATAGCAGTATATGCCAAGTAGAGAAGTGCAACTCAAACCAATCAAAAACGTATTTGTCTCTTTCGACGTAGGTACGAAATATTTCTGCATTAAGCTAGCTTTTACTACTGCTATAGCAACGGAACGCGTCAAGATCAAATGCCGATTTCAAGCAGCTCCTCGTTCTGATTAGTATACACCAAAAAGAACATTCGATGCAAAACCAGAGGCTGCTGTTGCTGCAGTTGGTACTACGGTATTGTTCTTACATGTAGTACTGGACAAAACATAATATCTTTGCTGGTAAGTGTGTTCTGGATACCATTCAGAGAAACATCAAAACTTTAAGAAAATGCTATAACTTTGGAAATGGTCGAATAACATCTGGACATGAGCTTCACAGTTGGCATCGACCACTCTTCATACAGAACCGCTACTATCGATATCTTAAGTCTGGACAGCTACATAGAGATACGCTTACACCGACAGGCATTTTTAGGCCGCGAGGATCAAAGGTATCGCTGTCTAACAAGTTGTTAATATGATCCTCGAAAGCAAACTCACCACGCTTCCTGCTAACGCTTATTAACAATTCCTCGTTACGTTCCGTCATTCTCTCAAGAAAACACACTTCTACATTTGCCCATTAACAAGTGTAGCATATTTTTCTACGATTCACCAATTGCTTTCATCTGTTTCGGCACCTGCATTTTGTCATTATTTTTAAATTCCTTCTTAACCGAATCAAAGGCTAATGTTGGACACGAAACATACCGAACTGCCTTGGCAAAAAGCAGGTTGTCACAGAAGGAGACTACTACAAAGCGCACGTGATAAATATCGTGAAATATTGCTAGGAAATAGTTCGCGTAGTGCTGGGTCTACTTGCTCGGTCATGAGAGACGGTACGTCAGGCACACGGCGGTGTGTACTGGTGCTTAGTCTACGCCCGCACTCAACAAGACTCCATCGCTGGGTGGCAGACGGAACCTCTCCGTTTAAGCTAAAATTTCTCGGATTTTAGTCACGATAACACGCACCATAGTGTATGTGGAACGTCGTACTATGATTCTTGACGTCGTCTGAAGCATCATCGAAATTTTATCACTAGCCTTGTCTGTTCCGTAGCGGCCGGCACGGGACTGCATTAAGTGAGGGCCGTGGTGTGTCGAAGTGTGAAGAACATCGTAAAGCTGCGCTAATAATCCCAGTCTCGCACGTAATCAAGCGTACATAACGCATTTGTCGTACAGTCTCAAGGGATGGGGAAGGGGGGGGGGGGGACCTATACCTAAGAAGTCTATAATAATTGTCCAGTGCACAAGCCGCCTAATTCTGCCCAAGCCGCTGGCGCTCAATCACGATAATAACGATAACGATGATAATGACACTAATGCAAGAAAAAAGCGCGAGAATTTGAGACTGCTTCTAAGACGCGTATTTTATTGTGGAAAAAGAGGGTCAACATTAAAGCCGAGATAAACTAACAAAGCAATATGTTTCCTTCGTGTCTTACAAAATGTATTACACGTGTCACACGGAACTGCTGAAATGCGGACGGATAGCAAGCTACAAGCCCTGAAAAACTCAGCACGTTCCTTCCTTTCCATATAACTATATCTAAATATACGTTCAGAAGCATCGTGTCCTAGCACTTCGCCATCGGGCGTCGATGACAAAGACTTATCTCCCTATCTAACATGTGCGGGCTTTTGTTCCTTTTTAAGCAGTAGATTATTTCTACATTAATAGTCTGCAGGCCACTTTCCAGTGTGGCGGAGGATACTTCCAGCACCATTTACGAATGGTGCGCGGGATGAGAGACTGGCGGTAACCTTCCGTCTGACCTGTAATGTCCGATTCCTCCCCCACGGTTGTTCCGCGATATGTATGCAGGAGGTTTTACTACGTTGCCTTACTCTTTTGCACATTTACGACCTGTGAGAGGA
The DNA here is from genome assembly GCF_021461395.2 of Schistocerca americana. Taxonomy (NCBI): domain Eukaryota; kingdom Metazoa; phylum Arthropoda; class Insecta; order Orthoptera; family Acrididae; genus Schistocerca; species Schistocerca americana. The sequence goes on from NC_060119.1 coordinate 1,134,769,437, forward strand.
AATACAGGGGGGGGGGGGGGGGCCAAGAAAGAGAGGAGTGATACATTGTAACTAACGTCGCAAGACGGAACAGATATCAGTACAAATTATGCTGGTTTTCCTATAAATGGATTTAAATGTTGTACATTGATGACAGACATAACTCACAGTTGTTACTAACATCTATAAATGCGGTTAGCTGTAGGGTCACAAAAACAAAAGCCAATAAATAAATAAAAGTTACCAGTGGACTGTGAAAAAAACGCTCCTCAGTTATTAAGACATAAGAGGAAAATTCATCAATAGGAGGATCGCAGGATAATACTATGCAAAAGCGAACAGAACATGTAACAGCTATGAAGGTTTTCGCTACCCATCGCGCTGGTTTAAAGCAACAGTAAAGTTTCTGGACAACCACTTTCAAAAAAGTATCTAGTGGAATTTTGACCCTGCAATGTGAACCATTACACCATACGTTGACCGTTAGCGGCGTATCCAGTAAGCGGTAGTTGTCATTGTTTCGGCTGGCGTTATTAAAATAAATCAAGTGTACATTTTGCGTCTGGTTGGGAAGCTGTGCAGCGACGCAGAGGCATGGGCCGCATCGCCGGCGGCCGCTGGCCCGTCCACCGTTCGCACTTTCGAGTCACATTCGAGAACTTCCAACTGCGACGGGCGCACCGCCCTCGTATCTCGCATCGAGGAGCTTGTCTGAGCCGCAGATTGGTGTACAGCGTTGGAGGTCATCGCAGCCTCCGGGCAAGCTTGCGACACAACGAAAAGCGCCGAGCCAGGTGATTCTTCCGTTACAGCGCTTGGAAAAAAAAGTACCTGCAGACTGCAACACACCAATGAGTGCCGCACCACCCCCATGCCCTCCCTTGGAACCAGGTTGGATCACAGAACAGTTACACACCATTTTCAACGACATTTCAGAAATCTCGTCACAGATGTCACACTTCTTGATGACACCTCCGCTGCGAGGTATATATAGTTCGTGGCGTTTTATATATACAGTACTACGAACTTAAGAGCCAATTTTTTCTTTTATGTGCAAATTTACGTACTACAAATTTGAATATCAACTGAATTTATTTGGACAATAAACGAGAGGTCAACTACTTGACCAAATGTATAGGCTATTGTCAGTCTTTTAACCTACAAACGGTGCCTTGATTTCAGAGTTCTCAATTACTATTCGATTAATATTTAATTAAAAACCTCAGAGGGAGGGATTGCTCTGCGATTTGTGTATAAAGTGTCTTTTCTACGGCCAGATCCATGAAAACTTTAAATGTTTCATATTACTTACAGAGATTGAGAATAAATTAAAGGTGATCGTAAATCATTTACTCGAGACTCAGAAGCCCCAAGCGTTAATATTTCTGGCGCTTGTCCAAACTCATTAGATGTGCTGTTTAACTCGCATAAACCAGAATGCTTTGGTAAGCTTCTATAGACGGCTCAAACATCACGAACCAAGAAGAATGTATTTTTCACAAACCACGAAAACGATCGTTCGAACTTCATTACACCGCTTACTTTATATACAGTGACGCACTTATTGCGTTAACTTCAACGAATAACACTGCTACATAATTCCGACAGTTAACGCATTTTAATGATAAACACATACATGTGACAAAGTCTCAGTTTTTGATAAACATTTGCTGTAAATAACGCCAGGCTATACGGCAACACATCACTCAAAGATGCAAAGTCATCACCTAACAACAAAGCTGATGCAAAGTCATCACCTAATAACAAAAGCTTCCGAAATAGGTGCTGGACTTTGTACAACCCACCTTCTCACACTTCCTCAGAGTATGCCGAGTCGATAATCTCCAGCAAGCTGAAGACAAACTGTATTCAAACGAACGATGGAATCCTGCAGTATGTATGAAAACATAGACCACAAAACGTGACAGTTATGGAGATAGACTGCAATTCAGAATGGTACAAAAGACGTATTCAGACATACTACGGTATCGAAGGTGTGAAGGTGCCTGCAGCTTACACTATCTCCGCAATAGCGGTTATCTCAAATGCCTCGAAGGAAATTCCTTTGCCTTCCCAGTAACGAGCATGCGCCACAATACACCACCTAGCCTTAGGTGGAAAATGAATTTTACGTTGAGAGAACACGAATCGCTGCACTTCTGGTATTTCATTCGTTTTGTTCCCATCTGCTGCTACTATCGGAGAAGAAACATACGACGCCTTCGCAGTAGACACGTCATCAGCGCATTACGTAATGGCACTGTATATTTCCAGACGCCCACCCGTCTGTTTACGCACGTCCGTTACAAAACAAAATACACCTCACCTCATTCTTTCAGAGGCAAGTCAGTAGTTTATATTAATCGAGAGAGAGAGAGAGAGAGAGAGAGAGAGAGACTGAAGGATATTAAGTACACACCGATATTCAGAAAATCAAACACTCTCCAGTTTTTATGTTTACAAACCTACACGCTATGTCTCATGCTTGTTTAGTAATATATGATCCAAGAAAAAGTTTGCATATGTTAAAGTGTATTATTCTTAATCTGCGAAAGAATGCGTGGTTGTGGAGACTCTCAAACGCAGCGTACCTCGAAATATAGGTTATGCAGGAATGTGGCAGTCTGGCTCAAACTTTGCGAAGCCAATGTATATGAGTGCGCAATAAAGCGCTTCCCGATGTCTGCGTTCGCGCCTTATTTAATGCGCTTCCCATCATAAAAGCTAAAACTGCAAGGCAAATTCAGATGAGCTGTACAGGCTAATATTCAAATTTCCTACGATTATTTTGGTGCATATTATGTACACACATCGTAGATAAACTACGACAAAAGCGAGGGAAGGGGGGCACTACGCAACTCATACAGAGATACCTATAAAACTGATGTGTGTCAAATTAATAAAACCCAGAACACAATAAATCGGGCGGCCTCCACTGATTTACGGCATTTCCTGTTCCGAGTGCTGCATTATTTTACTCTTACGTTCACGGTACTGGCGAATGACCTTTGAGGTGTTTAAATGCAGCACTACAGTCAATCCGTGAAATCTGCTTTTGCCGAATGTCGTCACCACCACCGATTTCGTAGTGTCACGTTATTAAGCCGTCCCGAAAATCCGCTGCGTAGTAGCTGCGAAATACGAGACGTATGACGCAACACGTTTCTCCACTCCACCGTTATCACAGGGACCACTACTTGCGCGAAACCGACGTTCACTACGGATCTGCGAGGTGGCGAGCCTATTAGCGCACACGTGCCGCTCCCCTGTAAACACTCGGCAGGGTGCCCCGCGCCCGCAGTGGCCAATTGCGACGCGCCGTCGCCGGTGTGTCGGAGCGGCGGCACTTCACTTACCTTCCATCCGGCGGAGCTGTTGCTGTCGCCCTTGTCCTTGAAGTAGGGCACATTCTGCACCATCCACTCGTAGATCTGCGACAGGGTGAGCCGCTGATCCGGCGCCGACTGTATGGCCTGCGTGATGAGGTCCGCGTACGAGAGGTTGCCCCACGCGTTGCGACGGCTCGTGTTCTTCTTGGCGGCGTTGACGGAGTTGACGACGGCGGCGGGCGACAGGTAGACGGGCTCACCGGCGCCGGGCGACCCGCCTCCACCTCCGCCCCCGGCGCCGCCCCCGCCGTGGACGGCGGCGGCGCACGGCCCCAGCATGCCAGCGCCCGGACCGACCTCGACGCCGGGTTCCTGCTTCACGACCACGTCCAGGAAGTTTTCCGGCCGCGGCAGAGGCCACGTGTTGGAACGGGCGCGCTGCTGCGGTTCGAACGACGGGTCCATCTCCTGCTGGCCCTGCTCCATCATGCTAACGTCGTGCGGCTGCTGCTGCTGGTGATGGCCCCTCAGCAACAGAAGCCTGCGCACATTGCAGTCCCCGGCTCCCGGCCCCCCGCCGAAACCCTGAACGTCCTCCAGGTTAGCTGCGTAAATGGTCACGACGTCACCACCACTGTCGCCACCGAAACACTGTCTCGTCCGGGAGTAGCTCACCACCGCATCACACGTGGTGACGTCGTCCGTAGAGCGGTAACGCGGCAGAGGCGAGCGGGCTGTCGGGTCTCGCGTCTCAGTCGCTGGCTCGGCTCGCGCTAGGCTCCACTCCTCAGTCGCGGCTGCTCGCCAGTGTCGCTCACCGCACGGCCGGAGCGCCTTCTGGCGGCCGGCGCGCGTGTCCCGCGCGACGTCACGGGCCGCGCGCTGACGTCACGCCCCCTCCACGCGGCCCGTTGCCATGTTGACAAACTCCTGCGCGCCGCCGGCCGCGCGCCAGTTTCGAACGCGCGCACCACGTGGCCGGCACCGCCCCCTTCCGCCCCGCCCGCTTCACACCACTCTGTTGCCCGATACGAGTGCGGCAAGCGCACTGTCGCGGATCTGCGTCTCGCCTTGTGATAGTCTATGCTACTGACGGAAAGTTTTTTTGTACAGTTCACATTTCGCTTCTTTTTATTCACCTGTTCTTTTTATTGGCCTGTAATACTCGTTTCTTTTATGTGTACAAAGTAGTGTTACATAATGATTCCAGGTAAGTGCTATATTACAGGTTTTTTTAAATTTCTCATTCTACATAACAAACGACTTTTTTTCAGCACAACTTTCGTTAAATTACACTTTCATTCAGCTCGCATTTTTTTGATCTTATTTTTTGTATATGGTTCGCCCTGGAGTTGTTCTTAGTTGGTCTGTGTGCACCAGGATGTCCGATTTTCGGCTTGTGTGAGTGTCCTGTACATAATGTTGTCAGCTGTTGCTGTGCGTTTTTCGTGGCGTTTTTGCTGTAGCGTCCGTGTGCGATGTAGGAGATCGGGAAAACTTTTTTCTCATGTTTGAAGTGGGAGATTAAGCTATTTTTTAGTCTGGCTGTGTTCTATAGCTCCGTTGTTATTATTTTTGTGGCTAACACGATCAGTCTCAGTTGTTACTTACGTTAATGTGGTCGTTTATTACTCTTTTGTTCATTGTTAAGGATGATGTGATAGTTTTGCTATAATGCAAGAAATTTTCTGTTGCAACTGTTCATTCTAATAATTTTCACATCTTATTCCATGTTAGACAGTTCATACCCATGCTTTTTAGCTGTTCAGCAAACGCAGAATGGCTATTTTTATACTTCCTGCTTCTTACGTCTTCTTTGTACTTTTAAAATTTCTGCCTACCATCCTCGGATACAATTTTGACATTCTAACTGGTATATACCAGAATGAGATTTCCCCTCTGCAGCGCCAGACCGAGACTCGAACTCGGGACCTTTGCCTTTCGCGGGCAAGTGCTCTACCAACTGAGCTACCCAAGCACGACTCACGCCCCGTCCTCACAGCTTTACTTCTGCCAGTACCTCGTCTCCTACCTTCCAAACTTTACCGAAGCTCTACTGCGAACCTTGCAGAAATAGCACACCTGAAAGAAAGGATATGTGGAGACATGGCTTAGCCAAAGCCTGGGGGATGTTTCCAGAATGAGATTTTCACTCTGCAGCGGAGTGTGCGCTGATATGAAACTTCCTGGCAGATTAAAACTGTGTGCCAGACCGAGACTCGAACTCGGGACCTTTGCCTTTCGCGGGCAAGTGCTCTATATACCAGCCAGTTACAAGTTAATGGCCCAATCCGACAAGTCGAAATCTACTCCGAAATTTTTCTCACACGACAGGAAGGATACGCCCAGAGAAATTCACTGTCAAAATTTTAGCTGCTGAGGTGCACTGCCAGTATATCTTCAGTATTTCAGTTATTCATTTTTCCTGCACGAATTACCGCTTATAACAGCAGTTTGTACAGCCCTTCCTGTATAGCGCTGAATGAGCAGACACAGCCATGGTAAGAGGGCGTAGCGCGAGATCCAAAAAGTATACACTTGAATTTTAATCATTTAACCATACCAAAACTGTCTCGGATCATTAATTTTTTGAATAACTTGCAGTTCATGTCGACAGCTAAACTGCTGCAGATGTCATTGTTATACAAGTGACTAGCAAGGAAAGAAAACTGAGGCAGTGTATGTTGTTACATTACAGACGACTTCCTTCAATCGGAACGTTAATTTGTACGTATTAAATATTTTATAACAATTCCTGTAGTACATTTTTTGTGATGTCTTGAATAATGCATATTTTGCTAACAATGAAACAGTTCCTTGTTTATTCTCATTAGTCGACACAAAAATACGAAGTGTCTATTGGATGACGAAAACACACATTTTCCTTACACCTGTCACATCTCATAAAAGAAAAATTACTGCATTCAGGCACTTCACAGTAACTACTAATTTTATATAGACAGAACTGGAATGGAGTAAGAAATGGTCGTGGCCGATGCACTGCAAATTGTGCTGCGTACCAGGCATACTAGATCAAATTCGTAGAATGGAATGATTCCAACTGAAAATGCAGAAACGACTGAAGGTTAACAATACTGTTCTGCTGATCAACCTGAAGTAACATAGAGAAAACCGTAATTATAGAGGATGGAGCAAATAAAAGTGGCCCGGAGAACAGAGTTGCAGGGTACAAAGAAGCACACTAGAGGAAACGAAATACAGTACTAACCTGACTATAGTAGATGTTGAAAGTGGCCACTATTCATCTCTTGGCACTTTTGAGCCCTGCTCAGCAAGTTGCTGAGGGCGATCGAAGCTGGACTGCAGGGATTGCTGCAGTCTCATCCGAAATGTTGTGCTGCAGTTCTTGAAGACTATGAGGGATGTTGCGATACACCTTAGACACGAGGCCTCCCCACACGAAGTAGTAGCACCGTATCAGAGCAGGTGACCTGGGTGGCCAGTTAGGGTCGCGACCACACTGACCGCTGCTGGCAACTCCGTCAGGAGTGAAGATTGTGTCAATGTACTCCAACGTTAGGTCGGCTGTATGGGCAGTTGCTACACCCTGTTGGAAGTAATTGTAGGTCTTTTCCTCTTCCGTTAATGCTGCCACAATTGGTCCGGGCCACATTAATTTGCCCCACCCTGTATTACCCGACAATCATCTAAAAAATGCTTTAGACTGTAGAAAAAATTATACTGGGTGAATATAATTCCAGTATCAAAACGCTGTAAAGAAGGAGTCACTGCTCAGAATAACGTCAAATTTGAACGGAATATTATCGAAGAAGGGGAAAATGTTACGGAAAAAAATTAATGAAAATTTTAACAATAGATGGGCGCTGTAAGCGGCAGACTTTGCACACCAAAAGACGCACGGCAAGCGGCTCTGTTCCTTCGTTTGCATTTGAGACACTCAGCATGACCGTCTCAGTGAAGGATTGCGCGCTGCTGGGAAAGCTCCTTGACAAGAACGGTGTCTATGCACCAGTAGCTCTGCAGAAGTTTCGGACAATCAAGGGTATAAAAAAAGGCGTTGATCCGATGTCTGCAAAAGGTTTAGACAAATTATTACGAAATTCGAAAAGACAGGTTCGTTTGAAGTGCACTGTGGCAGAGGGGGAAAATAATAGGTGATGCGACGTCAGTAGATGATGTGGCCACAGTATTGCAGGAGAGGTCGAACGGTGGTGTGCGAACTTGAAGTGCACGGGGAATTTCCCGAACTTTGGACATGCCTCTGAGCAAGGTGCATAAAAAGCTCCGAAACATCCTGCATATGAATACCATATTACTCATTTTCTGGAATTGCTTCCTGCTGACCTGCCAGCACGACATGCGTTTGTTCTAGAATTTTTTTCTTGCATGGAAGCGGGCAATGAATGATCATGACTCATTTTGTGGATAGACGAAGCCCATTTCCATCTCCAAGGACATGTCAGCAAACAGAATTGCAGAATATGGGCAAATCCGCTCACACGTCAACCAGTACCGTTTAATTCTGCTAAGGTAACTGCTTGGCGCCTGTTGACGGCATAGTTTATCGTAGGGCCATATGTTTCCGAGGAGTTGGGTCTTGTTACGTGTGCCGTCGCTGGCAAATACTACAAGAATCATTTGCGCACCAGCGTCATTCCAACGTTTCACAGCGTAAACGTGTGGGTAGGATCATTTTTACGCAAGACGGCGCTCCCCCCCTCCCACCCCCACCCCCCCCATGTTGCACAGCCAATGAAGCAGCTGCTGTAGAGGCATTTTGGAAATACTAGAATTACTGCTACAGCTTGGCCGTCCAGATCATCTGATCTTAATCCGCGTGACTTCTGTCTGTGGGATTCTCTGAAAGATGCTGTGTGCAGTGCTCCCATTACAAACGTAGCTAAACTGACAGCACGCACTGCGCAACGCATTCTTGATGCCCAGAGGCACTCCGATATATTGTGGAACGTGCTGTTCTCTCGACTTCAATTTGTGACAGAAAACGGTCGATAGCACACTTAACATTTCTTGTGCCAGTCTCACGACAATTAAACACCGATGCCATTGTTGCTTTTTATGCGGGTTTTGGCCTCAAGACAATTAAAAACAGATTTTTCCCACCGGATGTGGTGCGGTCATGCCGTGGTGGATGGCCTTACGTAACTAACAGTGCCAAAACTGTTCAATGCCAAATTGGTCAGGCACCTCGTTGGCTTACAACTCTCACTACAGCCGTCGCATTGCGATTCATTTGTGTTCTGTAGCCGAACCCATTTACATTATGACAATTACGTCGCCATCTAGTGGGAGAATTTTCATTATTTTTTTCCCGTGAAATTCCCCCCCCCCCTTTTTCTTCTGAGCAATAGTTCTTGTTTTACACGTTTTCAAACTGGAAATTTAATTATAATTACCCTGTAGAAATACTCTCGTCGTCCTGCTTAAGACAGATGTGTCGTTACGTCTAGACTGAGTGTCCAACAAAAGTAATGAAAGAAGATATAGAGCTGTGTTTTGTGTTATTTTTTTGGTTTGGTTCGATAAATTAGCTCTTTCATTGCCCCCAGAAGACGAAATCTCAGGGCATTAGGTGAGGACTGCTTATTCGACGTTAAAGGGGCGACGACGTCGTAACCAGCGTCCTATAAAATCGGTGTTGAGCCTCGGACAGCCAGGACTTGGGATGTGAGGCAGGGGCCCATCTTTCATAAAGTTTAGGTCAGTGTAATTGTTCCATGTGCTTACAATGTCATGAATGTAATTTTCACACATATCAAGGAACTGTGTGTCCCGAATGAGACACGAACCCACAAATTCCGCGGATGCCCTGCCGCGCCACACTGTGACCTTTGGCCGATGTTGGCTTTTTCAACAATCACCCTCGGATTCTCTGTTGCCCAATAATAAGAACTGCGCCTGTTAAAGCCTCCTACGTAAAACACGGTTTCATCTGACCATAAAATATTACCGAAAATATCGATCCGGTCTTCATACCATCATCTCCCCGTACTTCAAACTGTGATCACAGTCGCCCGGCGATAATTCCTGGCAGTAATGTGATTTCCGTGGACGAAAATTCAACCCTTTCTTCAGAACCGTTCGGATTTTGTGTCGGATTAAGCCACCTTCGCGAGGTGCCTGTCTTTGTGATTTCTGAAGACGTGGAGTGAACATTTCCTGAACCACTTGCACATTTTCCACCGTCCTGGATGTTGGGGGTCGACCGCGTCTCTTAACATCTGGTACAGAACTTTTGTCCATTAGCTTAGAGTGACAATTCCTTATGGTCTTCACATCTACCGAGCTATGAGCTCCTTTCACATTTCGCCACCATCTCCGTATTTGTACCACGGATTGCCATACTTCGTAAAGAGATGCCGGCAGACCTTGCTCTCGCGAAGTTAGACGTTGCGGCATGGTCCGCCACTGACATCTGCAATGGCATAAATGAGATAAAGTGTAATAAATATTACCATTATAAGGAACAAAATGTTTTGTATTTCATGAAAATTAGTTAAGTATTGAAAATCTATAAGCAATTTTCAGTAGGGAGTTAATTCTCGTCCATCCTATCTAACGTGACGGACGATGAAGACTGCAAGAATCTGCGGGCACGTGTGGGCTCTATGATCCAAGACGAGAGTTCTTCATCCTGGTGGCAAAAGATAACCTGTGGGAAAAATGAAAGATTTTACTAGGTATCGGATCCAAAATCAATGTGCCAAAGCATAGTCATTGCCGCAGTTCCCTTTTGCGTCGTCTGAACTATTTTAATTGAGCCAGATGAGACTGTACAGATCTTTGCAGTGATAATCACTGAATGACTCTAGTAGGTGCTGGCTGCACGGTTCGTCTTGATCCTGCAGCCAATCTATACGGCGGTCAAATGTCGTCCAGCGTGTCCAGCACCAAGCGTAATAAGCTAGGTGCACCGCTGATTACTTTCTACTCTCTATTAGCTCCCTTAATTACTTGCTGCCTTATAGACTCCTTCTACAATTTATAGCTGCCAGTGCTTGAATATTCTGTGGCGTGGAATTGTGCCAGTAGTCAACGAGTTTGGACTTCGGATGTGCAAGATAAGAACTTTGACTAGATGTGCTCATGACAATGACGTTAGCATCTAGGAATTTATATTTGTGCCCATATTTTGCTTTATGTTAATAAGCTGTGCTTGCCATCTATACTGTATTGCCTGCAAACAGTAAGAAGACGTTTCGGATGTAACAATGAAAATTGTTCTTTCCTATTCTTCCAGATTTTGCTAAGCCAATTACAAGCGTTTTGCAAGTAAACAGTCCTTCTTTTAAATTTTTTATCCCAATTTGCCTTATGTTCCTGAAGACAGATAAAAAGCAGCGGAAGCACTAATCCACTGATACTTATCACTGGCATTGTCGTATGCGAATGTGTCAGAGCATTAATCGAGTGCACAAGCGACTCTGTCTATTTTTCGCTCGAAATGATAAAAGTGCGATTTGCACGAAACCTGTCCGATTGGCTTTATAGGCAGCATTTTAGAGGATAACGAGAAGCTTCGTCTTCACATCAACTACGAATTCCGCTATGGTGATACGTATTTATGACATCTCCTCTACACATTTACTTGAGGTAAACTTCGCAATTTTGCAACTTCCTTTACCGTATAATTTCCTGGATCTGTATAACCAAGTCGAAGAAGCCTAGAAATCAGTAATGTGCATCTCGCGTACGAGCAGTCTTAGGCCTTTTGAGCAGTATTTTTTGGAAGGTGTTCTATTTCTGTTCTGGGATTTAATTAGCACAACAATCATCGTTCGAACCATAATTCACGGAGTCGTCCGAGTTATTTTCGTTTGCTCTAATATTTCCACATTTTCTAAGGAAATGTCGACATCATTCTAATGAATGTCCAAGAAACTAATTAATAAATAATACATGTATAGGTCTTCAGGAGATGTGATTGATTTCGACTGCATAGCACGTTCTTCATATTTCGTATTTACAAAGTTGAGAACATTATTTGTATTCCACATTACTATGAAACTATGGAACGTGCGCAAAAACTGATGCTATTAGCGAGAACATACGAACAAATCACAAAGAAAATTAATGCAGGTTTATCTTCATTGCTAACAGCCACACCGCAAAGGTAACTGCTAATTATTACGGATATTAAATGAGTTGCAAATTCGAGCGAATGGTAACTGTGAACAACTGTGTCAGAGAAACTATCAACGGAAACTGAAATTCGCTTCACAAATTACGATCACGTTGTGCCGTGTTATCTGTTAACCGATGTGCCGTTGACCAAGGATAATTGCCCGCCATGTAACACACGCACTGTCTGCTTCAGCTACGGCAAGGGTACACATTTCTCCAGGCTCTTGGCGAGCTACGACTTTGGCAATGTTCAACATCTTTTTTAAACCACTTGTAGTTAATCTTAATAGTTAAAAGTTTGACATTCTGTTTCTTTTGGTGTATTCGTAGTGTATAAGAAATATGGGAGGGGGGGGGGGGGATTTGTCGGACTGGCCAGATCCATTGTTTACTACTTTTTTAGTTTTTTTATTGTTTTTTTGAAAACGTGAATTGAGTGTATTTCTTGTTCCGTATGAAATGTGGGCTCCTTGTTTCTTCAGCATATTTGCTATTATGTGTGTTGATTCGTGTATGTCTGTTCAGGTGTAGCATTTCTTGTTGTTACTCACGTGATAAGTATTTGTGTGTACTGCTGTGTTCTGTTGTTTGCGGGGTTATGTGACGCTTGTTTCCCGTGCTAATCTTCCTTTCTCTTTAGCTATGTTCTTATTCTGTGGTTGATACTTTGTAATATATAATTTTTTTCTATTAGCTCTATTGTTTCCAGTTTGTTTTTGTAGTTTTCTGGGCTGAGTGGGATTTCATTCGCTCTGTGAATCAAATGTTGAAGAGCTGCTAGTTGGAGGTTTCATGGGTAGTTTGATGAGGCGTGTGTAGCTGTGTCTGTTGCCATAGGCTTTCTTAAAATGTCAAATTTCTGCTTATTGCAGTCTCTGTTGTTAAACCTAAGAGCGTATTCTGTTTTTGTGTTTAGTTTTCCTTGGTGTTTTAGATATTACTGTTTATGTCTGTATGTAGTCTATTTGTTTGCGCTGTTGGTTCATCTACCATACAGATTATGTCATCCACAAATCTATAACAGTAAACAGTCTTGCGTTCTTTTTTGTCATTATTATATCAGAGATGGCATGTTCTGTGTACTTGATGAATATGTTTACAAATGTTTTTGGTATTGGGGATCTAACTGAAAGACAATTTTTCTGTGAGTAGTATTCTTTTTCAAATTGGACTGATTTTGAGATGTGATAACTTTAAGGGTTTTGGTTATTTCTCTAATATTATCCGTGGATAATTTGTTGTGTCTCAGATGGCTTCTTTTAATTAGTTTTATTTTGTCTGCTACTGGTATTGAGTCGTACATGAGGGCACTTATCGGTAAGTTTTTGTACTGTTGTTGCAAAATGAACTGGAAACTGATAGTAATGCAAACAGAAAAATCTGGCTTCAGTTATACTAATGAAGCAAATAGATAGCAAAATGTTCGCACAGTCACTGAATCTGAACAGTCATCCCGAAGTCGCAACATGATAAAACTACAGAGGAGTGCAAGTTCAGTGTGGCTTACTCACGAGAAACGCGTTACGTATTTTGTGGTAATCTTAAAAAAAATAATAGTCGCTAGTGCTATTAGGGTATTTACTTGGGCATACCATTCCTTTCTTTGATACCATCGGATTAATGTAATAATTCACAGCAATAGTAATAATAATAATATTCCCTTTATTACATTTTCATTCAAACAGTTAAAATTCTGCACAATATTACTACAACTAAAAATAGAATGAAACTTAGAGCTGAAACTTCCTCAAAGCAACGGGTGATATTTTTTACTCTATCATTTCAGTACTAAGTTTTTCTTTTATATACGGAAAGGGAATGTAACATACCAATGCTGTAAGGAATCCCGTTAGCAATGCTCTTAAATAGAAGCTAGCATAAGACTATGAAAATACACTTTACTTCCAGTATCTTACGGTAATGTGTGAAGTTTACGTGGCATTTTATATTGCTTTACTGTAAGATGGCTAAAAATATTATTTTGCAATGATTATTGCAAAGCTTGATATAGCATTTTAATAAGCCTTCTACACTGAAGAGCCAAAGAAACTGGTACACCTGCCTTATATCATGTAGGGCTCCCGCGAACACGCAGAAGTGCCGCAACACGTGGCATGGACTCGACTAGTGTCTGAAGTTGTGCTGACGGAAAGTGACACCCTGAATCCTGCTGCAGGCCTACGCATAAATCCGTAAAAGTACGATGAGGTGGAGATCTCTTCAGAACAGCGCGTTGCAAGACATACCGGACATACTCAATAATGTTCATGTCTCGGGAGTCTGGTGGCCAGCGGAAGTGTTTTAGCTCAGAAGAGTGTTCCTGGAGCCACTCTGTAGTAATTCTGGACGTGTGGGGTGTCGCACTGTCCTGCTCAAGTCCGTGGGATTGCACAATGGACATGAATGGATGCAGGTGATCAGACAGGATGCTTACGTACATGCCACATGTCAGAGTCGTATCTAGACTTATTAGGGGTCCCATATCTCTCCAACTGCACACGCTCCACACCATTACAGAGCCTCCACCAGCCTGTACAGTCCCCTGCTGACATGCAGGGTCCATGGATTCATGTGGTTGTCTCCACACCTTTACACGTCCATCCGCTCGGTACAATTTGAAACGAGACTCGTCCGATCACTGTTTCTTGTTTCCAGTCATCAACAGTCCAATGTCGGTATTGACAGGCGCAGGCTAGGCATAAAGCTTTGTGTGGTGCATTCATCAAGGGTACACGAGTGGGCCTTCGGCTCCGAAAGCCCATATCGATGATGTTTCATTGAACGGTTCGCACGCTGATACTTGTTAATGGCCCAGCACTGAAATCTGCAGCAGTTTGCGGAATGGTTGCACTTCCGTCGCGTTGAACGATTCTCCTCAGTCGTAATTAACGCCGTTCTTGCAGGATCTTTTTCCGACTCCAGTGATGTATGAGATTTGATGTTTTGGCGGATTCCTGATATTTACGGGACACTCTTGAAATTATCGTACGGGAAAAACCCCACCTCATTGCTACCTCGCAGATGCTCGTACGTGTTCAGACTCACTTAAATCTTGAAAACCTGCCATTGTAGCAGCAGTTCAAATCAAATGGCTCTGAGCACTATGGGACTTAACTGCTGAGGTCATCAGTCTCCTAGAACTTAGAACTACTTAAACCTAACTAACCTAAGGACATCACACACATCCATGCCCGAGGCAGGATTCGAACCTGCGACCGTAGCGGTCGCGCGGTTCCTGACTGTAGCGCCTAGAACCGCTCGGCCAGTCAGGCCGGCGTAGCAGCAGTAACCGATGTAACAACTGCCCAGACATTTGTTGTCTTTTACAGGCGTTGCCGGCATCAGCTCTGTATTCTGCCTGTTTACATATCGCTGCATTTGAATATGCATGACTCTACCAGTCTCCTTGGCGCTTCAGTGTAAATAATGTTATGAGTTCATTATTACGATATTAAGCTCTAGTGCTGAGGATGCCGGCCAGGAACCTACTCCAGATTATACAGTGGTTAGACAACAGTTTGGAAAAGCATTAATCTTGTACTGACTGTTAAACACTGATTCATGTCTTTTAGAAGTTTAGTTATGATTTGTCGTGAAAGCTGTGAGAAGCTGCAGCGAATGCAGAGTTCATTCTTCACAACTTAAATTATGCTTCTCTACGTATTGGTAGATCAAACACTGCACCTGTATTGCACGTGGTATCAGATCGTATTTCTGAAGCAACATCTCGCATTATACCGAGGAGATCAATAGTCTTCTTCTTGCAACACAGACACACATACATGTCCATCCGAGGCTTTGCTTTAAACGAGCGACTCCAAAACAGCGTCTTGTTTCCAGTAACCCATAACAAATGTGAGTCTTCACAAAATTACTTTTACTACCCGCCGGTGACGGCGTGACTGCACGGTTCGGGTGGCTCCACTCAACTTCACTGACTCCCGCCGTCTGGTATGGTGTGCACTCACCCCTCTTCTCTTACTCTGTCCCCCATATACTTAATTAACACAGAGTAACTCCCTCGAGTGTTTCCTTCTCTGCCTTCAGATTACTAATACTTTCTATCCTGTCCTTTAACATATATCCGAGGATTATAAGTTAAATCCCTCGATCGAGTAGTCGTTCAATTACGCTGCTCTGCAATTGCAGATCTGGATTAGCATCGTCATTGACTGTTTTTTGTTTCACTGTTCGTTTTTCTGCTTTTCGTTTGTAGTTGGTGGAAGTTGCTAAGACCTGAAATGCTTACAAGCTGGATGCCCGAGATAAGCAATCTTTTAAGAGGAATCTGCCACCAGAAGACTGTCGTACTCTCGGCAGGGCAACGCTCGGTCACAGATGGCCATCTCGTTCCCCCAGCCCGCGGCCCAGGAAGGTTGTGGAACACGTTTTGTTCTGTCGAAGAAAACATGGAATTCCTCGCAGAAGCCTTTCAGCCACATAAGAGATCTCTACGCAGATGTGACTCCCTCCAGGGTGTGTGAATGTTCGTTACGATGTTACAGTTTGAAGTTTAAGAAGACAGCCTTCTGATTGGATTATAGTGCCACTTTTGAAGCAGATCACGCTTTCGCGCTGTGCCTATATGCAGAGGTTTCCATTCGTCAATTTGAGAATCACGTCGTGTAGTGGAAGACGCCTCCTTGCTCCGGCTTTCTTAGCAATTCGTCAGAACTTCGAATCTCCGCGCTCGTTGGGCGGCGATTTTCACTTCTGGCAGCAAGACAGCCGATTTACTGATGGCTCTTGGGGAAAACCCTTCTTTTCAGGTTGTTGTAGAGTACACAATTCGCTTTAGGCTTTTGTAGAGTAAAGACTTCAGGTTAGGACAGGAGAAATGACTTATGTTACGAGCTTTTCTGCCGCTTAGGGCGGAAGTCATTATTCTCCTGTCCCTACTGCCGCTGAGTACCTTATTCACGCTCCGGGTGCTTTGGTAAAATAGCCATCGTCGCATCCGCCAACGTCGTTCAGATGCAAAATTACGCGTTTTTAAAGCGACATACCCACCATGTTGCTCTCAGTGTGCACTCTAGCAACCCTTTGCTCTTCGCTCCTGTCTTTCCGTGTACTTTCTACATCTAATTAATATATTACGCAGTCACGGCCGTGTCCGCAAATTATTAACATAATTGTGTTTTATCCTCCCTACCCACCTATGCAGAGCGTTATAGTACTTTCCCTACTTGTCAATGGTTGCTTATAAATATCAGTGGGTAGATCTCATGTTTAAATATAATAAATATAATTGTTACAGTTACCATCTGTTCCCATTCATAGCTCGAGGCTCCCTCCACCCATTAACATGTCTATGTGACTGGTGCGGTACCCACTTGTTTCACGCTTGCTTGGGCCGTCCTATTACTACTCATTTCAGTAAGAACTATTCCGTTGGGCAACAGTATACTTGTTGTAAATTAATTTGCTTGATCTTTTGGTGTGATTGCTCTCTCTGCTAGGCGCCAGAGTTCGATACTGTGCAGCCGAGAGGTATGCTCCGACCAACACCGACACCCCACAGTCCACAGTAAAATTACAATGATGTTACAGAACATCGCTCAAAAAACTTAATTAATTACCAATAATTAACACATAAGACTTTGACTAAATTTTTAGCACATTACAATCAAACATATAAAAAACTATTATCCGTACGTGTATAAAGAATATGCGACACATGTAGTACTGCTACAAATGGACTGAATGGAACAAGGTTTTCTTCTTGCTAACAAGAAACATAGCATTTGTACCATTGTGCACGTATTTTCAGTCGAAAACACATATAAGAATAAGTGCGGTAAGAAGCCAAATGATATGTAATTACTTTGTAACGAAGCCCCGGATGTCATACCAAAATACTCAGAAAGTAAATCTGAACAACCATCGCAATTGTGACGGGGCAATTCAGGATTACCCGCATATTCTTTGGGGCGGGATACGCCACTGTCCTCTAATTATGTACACTGAAGCGCCAAAGAAACTGGTACAGATTGCATATTCAAATACAGAGATATGTAAACAGGTAGAACACGGCGTTGCGGTCGGCATCGCCTACATAAGACAACAAGTGTCTAGCGCAGTTGTTAGATAGGTTACTGCTGCTACATCGGCAGGTCATCAAGACTTAGGTGAGTTTGAACACGCACGAGCGATGGAAAAATTTGGAAATTTGTGGTAAGATCTTATGGGACCAAACTACTGCGGTCATCGGTCCCTAAGCTTACACACCACTTAATCTAACTTACGCTAAGAACAACACACACACCCATGCCCAAGGGTGGATTCGACCCTCCGACGGGGGGTGCCGCGCGGACCGTGACAACGCACCTCAGACCACGCGGCTACCACGCGTGGCATGCGAGATGGGACACAGCATCTCCGAGGTAACGATGAAGTGGGGATTTTCCCGTATGATCATTTCAAGAGTGAACTGTGAATATAAGGAATCCGACAAAACCTCAAATCTCAGACATCGCTGGGGCCGGAAAAAGATCATGCAAGAACGGGAGCAACAACGACTTAAGAGAATTGTTCAGCGTGACAGAAGTGCAATCCTTCCGCAAATTGCTGCAGATTTCAGTACTGGGCCATCAGCAAGTGTCAGCGTGCCAACCATTCAACGAAACATCATCGATATGGGCTTTCGGAACTGAAAGTCCACTGGTGTACCCTTGATTAATGCTCGACACAAAGCTTTACGCCTCGCCTGGGCACGCCGAAACTGACTTTGGACTGTTGATGTCTGGAAACATGTTGCCTGGTCGGACAAGTCTCGTTTCAAATTGAGGGAACGAAAGAGCAGGAACACCAGGTAAAGGAAGAGGATACGGGACTGAAATCACCTAGGAAACGGAGGAAATGCCAAATCAGCATCTGCAAAGGCAACAAGACCAGGAAAAATATCGAGCGTATGGACGCGTACGGGTATGGAGACAACCTCACGAATCCATGGACCCTGCATGTCAGCAGGGGACTGTTCAAGCTGATAGAGGCTCTGTAATCGTGTGGAGCGTATGCGGTTGGAGTGATGTGGGACCCCTATTAAGTCTAGATACGACCCTGACATGTGATACGTACGAAAGCATTTATTCATGTCCATTGTGCAATCCGACGGACGTGGGCAATTACAGCAGGACAATGCGACATCCCACACGTCCAGAATTACTATAGAGTGGCTCCAGGAACACTCTTCTGAGTTGAAACACTTCCGCTGGCCACCAGACTCCCGAGACATGAACATTATTGAGCCTATCTGGTATGTCTTGCAACGTGCTTTTCAGAAGAGATCTTCACCCCCTCGTACTCTTACCGATTTATGGAACGGCCTGCAGGATTCATGGTGTCACTTCCCTCCAGCACTACTTCAGACATTAGTCGAGTCCATGCCACGTCGTGTTGCGGCGCCTCTGCGTGCTCGCGGGCCACTACACGGTATTAGGCGGGTGTACCAGTTTCTTTGGCTGTTCAGTGTACATTCCTTTGGTGGTCGACCTCTGCTTTGGATCTGGATTTTTTTAATGGAATTTAATTGTGAATCTGGTAAAAGAGGACGAAGAAGAAAAAGAACTTGTCCTACAGACTCCAGAATGTGGACTTGACACACGAGCGAGGAAACTTTCCCTGCAAGCAACAGCGATAATAGCTATCTTTGTCAGCAGCATCCGAAATAGGAAGACACAAGAAGACAAGGAATAATACACCTACCCCCTACACCTGTGACGTCGGTGCCCCATGTCGACGTAGGGAGGGAACTGCTTGGAGAATTTGACGATTCAGTTAATGAAACAGCCAGTTTACAAACACCTGTTTACTATCGAAATATGTAGTCAGACTGTGCAGTCAGCGTAGCCTAAAATCTGTTACGTGGAGATGCACATACAACGCGTAAGCAGAAACGGTGCTGAACCGTACACTGCTGCTACTTCAGTGCCCCAAATGCTTATATATTCATTTCTGAATGAAGACTCTCGCCGCACGTAAGTACTATCGCTTTGTAAGTGGTGAGCGGTCTTTACCGTGCCTGGACACTGCCTTCGACTGGTCCGTGCCGGTTTCTACGCGGCTCAATGGTGTGACCTCTAAAGTCCCGTAGATAAACTAGCAGTTAGGTGGCGAGATATACCAGCGGACGTTTTCTACCTAATAGACGGAACACGTACAGGTGCCAAGGTGAGTTATTTTCTTTTGAACGTCAGTACTCACAAGAGTGCGACAACATGTGCTACTGAGATAAACAGGCACCGTCTGTACGACACCGGCCAATACAGTGATCGTTCTGAGAAGATGTCTGTTGGGTCTGGGAATCAGGGAAACAAGTACACGTTAAAGAAACATGATTAAGTGGAACATGCGGCCAGTGGTTTGCACATTTAATTCGAAATAGCAAGGCATCCAGATTCAGGTTTCCAGTGATTTCCCTAAATCGCTCCAGGCAAATGCTGGGGTGGTTCCAGTGAATGGGCACGACCGATTTTCTGAACCAGCTTTGCAACGTTCCCAACTCGTGTTTCGTCTCTAAAGACCTTGATGTCGACGGGACGTTAAACCCTACGCTTATTTCTTTTCTTTTTATTTTTTTTTCTCGAACACCAGTTCTCTAAATTTACCTGACACGTTTTGGCGAAAACAGCATCGTCTTCTTCCACGGATTCCGACCGAAGTTCCTTGAGCATCTGTGCGACACTTTCATATGAGCTATATCGACCTGCTTCACACCATCTCCGCTGAAATGCCTGTTTTATCGAAACGCTGCAGCAACGCTCTACAATTGGCGCACCAGTTTCTTATACGCGGTTTCCGTTACAGATACTGTGCACTTCCTTAGAACTCTCCCAACACATCTGTCTTCGAATAACCTTTCCTTCTACTGAATTTACGTGTTCGTACATTTTATAAAGCGCTTCTTGTTATTGTCGCCTAATGATTAAACCATGTGACGAGCTACAAAGATTTAACAGCCTTGTCCAATCAGAGCTCCTGCTTTGTCATTAATAATAACGTCATAGACCGGGCATTGAGCCCTGACCTTCCTTTCTGTTTCTTCCTTCATTCATTCTACGCTTCTAAATATGTACTACCCAGGCATATCTCGATATCTCAGGAACTGGGAAATAATGTGCACTATGCATATTTTCTTGTTATGTACGCGCGCCGATTGATTGCTCTTAACCATGTACCGTATTTTATCACGTGGAAAAAGATACATAACTTCCATAAATTCTGTAGTGCACAGAAGTTGGTTGAAATGTAAAAATTCTCATTAACGGGTAGCCAGAGCGGCAGCGCGGAAGGAGTAGTCTCCCCTGCCTCCCGAATCTCATTATGAGGCACGACATACGTCCTGGGAAGAAGCGTTGTAAATCTGCGGGAGAGGAAAAGGCCCCCGCTTGTGGCAGCTATCGCAGCTGGAGCACTCCAGTTCGGACCGGATACCGTACTCTGTTTCTGCCTCCGTGTGTCACGGGCCCCAGGGAGGCTGAGGCTGCGCTGGGGACACGCGAAAAAAATGTTTCAAATGGCTCTGAGCACTATGGGACTTAACATCTGAGGTCATCAGTCCCCTAGAACTTAGAACTACTTAAACTTAACTAATTTAAGGACATCACACATATCCATGCCCGAGGCAGGATTCGAACCTGCGACCGTAGCGGTCGCGCGGTTCCGGACTGAAGCGCGTAGAACTGCTCGGCCACACTGGCTGGCCGGGGACACACGATCAGTCGCGAGAAGTCACATTCTGTTTCCACTGCCACCTTGCTCGACGCTTGCTAAGCACTGCTCCGATTGGTTTTAGAGGATGTTGTGGGTAATCTGTCTTCCATCGCTTGTCACACTCTGATTCAGTTGCCTCTTTTGTAGAGATACTTTGTAATACACATATTCCACACATCATTTGAACAATTTTATTTTTTTATCGAAGTGATGTGGATCGAGTCAGTTGTGTATGGTGGTCGATTGATAGTGACCGGACCAAATACCTCACGAAATAAGCATAAAGCGAAAAAACTACAAAGAACGAAACTCGTCTAGCTTGAAGGGGGAAACCAGATGGCGCTATGGTTGGCCAGCTAGATGGCGCTGCCATAGGTCAAACGGATATCAACTGCGTTTTGTTAAATAGGAACCCCCATTTTTATTACATATTCCTATAACGCGTAAAGAAATATGAATGTTTTCGTTGAACCACTTTTTTGGCTTTGTGATAGATGGCGCTGTAATAGTCACAAACATGTAAGTACGTGGTATCACGTAACATTCCGCCAGTGAGGACGGTATTTGCTTCGTGATACCTTACCCGTGTTAAAATGGACCGTTTGCCAACTGCGGAAAAGGTCGATATCGTGTTGATGTACGGCTATTGTTATCAAAATGCCCAACGGGCGTGTGCTATGTATGCTGCTCGGTATCCTGGACGACATCATCCAAGCGTCCGATCCGTTCGCCGCATAGTTACGTTATTTAAGGAAACAGGAAGTGTTCAGCCACATGTGAAACGGCAACCACGACCTGCAACAAATGATGATGCCCAAGTAGGTGTTTTAGCTGCTGTCGCGGCTAATCCGCACATCAGTAGCAAACAAATTTTACGAGAATCGGGAATCTCAAAAACGTCGATGTTGAGAATGCTACATCAACATCGATTGCACCCGTACCTTCTTTCTGTGCACCAGGAATTGCATGGCTACGACTTTGAACGTCGTGTACAGTTCTGCCACTGGGCACGAGAGAAATTACGGGACGATGACAGATTTTTTGCACGCGTTCTATTTAGCGACGAAGCGTCATTCACCAACAGCGGTAACGTAAACCGGTATAATAATCACTATTGGGCAACGGAAAATCCACGATGGTTGCGACAAGTGGAACATCAGCGACCTTGGCGGGTTAATGTATGGTGCGGCATTATGGGAGGAAGGATAATCGGCCCACATTTTATCGGTGGCAATCTCAATGGTGCAGTGTATGCTGATTTCCTACGTAATGTTCTACCGATGTTACTACAAGATGTTTCACTGCATGACAGAATGGCAATGTACTTCCAACATGATGGATGTCCGGCACATAGGTCGCGTGCGGTTGAAGCGGTATTGAATAGCATATTTCATGACAGGTGGATTGGTAGTCGAAGCACCATAACATGGCCCGCACGTTCACCGGATCTGACGTCCCCGGATTTCTTTCAGTGGGGTAAGTTGAATGATATTTGCTATCGTGATCCACCGACAACGCCTGACAACATGCGTCAGCGCATTGTCAATGCATGTGCGAACATTACGGAAGGCGAACTACTCGCTCTTGAGAGGAATGTCGTTACACGTATTGCCAAATGCACTGAGGTTGACGGACATCATTTTGAGCATTTATTGCATTAATGTGGTATTTACAGGTAATCACGCTGTAACAGCATGCCGTTCTCAGAAATGATAAGTTCACAAAGGTACATGTATCACATTGGAGCAACCGAAATAAAATGTTCAAACGTACCTACGTTCTGTATTTTAATTTAAAAAACCTACCTGTTACCCCCCCCATGAACCATGGACCTTGCCGTTGGTGGGGAGGCTTGCGTGCCTCAGCGATACAGATGGCCGTACCGTAGGTGCAACCACAACGGAGGGGTATCTGTTGAGAGACCAGACAAACATGTGGTTCCTGAAGAGGGGCAGCAGCCTTTTCAGTAGTTGCAGGGGCAACAGTCTGGATGATTGACTGATCTGGCCTTGTAACATTAACCAAAACGGCCTTGCTGTGCTGGTACTGCGAACGGCTGAAAGCAAGGGGAAGGTACAGCCGTAATTTTTCCCGAGGACATGCAGCTTTACTGTATGATTAAATGATGATGGCGTCCTCTTGGGTAAAATATTCCGGAGGTAAAATAGTCCCCCATTCGGATCTCCGGGCGGGGACTACTCAGGAGGACGTCGTTATCAGGAGAATGAAAACTGGCGTTCTACGGATCGGAGCGTGGAATGTCAGCTCCCTTAATCGGGCAGGTAGGTTAGAAAATTTAAAAAGGGAAATGGATAGGTTAAAGTTAGATATAGTGAGAATTAGTGAAGTTCGGTGGCAGGAGGAACAAGACTTTTGGTCAGGTGATTACAGGGTTATAAATACAAAATCAAATAGAGATAATGCAGGAGTAGGTTTACTAATGAATAAAAAAATAGGAGTGCGGGTTAGCTACTACAAACAGCATAGTGAACGCATTATTGTGGCCAAGATAGACACAAAGCCCATGCCTACTACAGTAGTACAAGTTTATATGCCAACTAGCTCTGCAGATGATGAAGAAATTGATGAAATGTATGACGAGATAAAAGAAATTATTCAGGTAGTGAAGGGAGACGAAAATTTAATAGTCATCGGTGACTGGAATTCGTCAGTAGGAAAGGGAGAGAAGGAAACATAGTAGGTGAATATGGATTGGGGGGAAGAAATGAAAGAGGAAGCCGCCTTGTTGAATTTTGCACAGAGCCTAACTTAATCATAGCTAACATTTGGTTCAAGAATCATAAAAGAAGGTTGTATACCTGGAAGAATCCTGGAGATACTAAAAGGTATCAGATAGATTATATAATGGTAAGACAGAGATTTAGGAACCAGGTTTTAAATTGTAAGACATTTCCAGGGGCAGATATGGATTCTGACCACAATCTATTGGTTATGAACTGCAGATTGAAACTGAAGAAACTGCAAAAAGGTAGGAATTTAAGGAGATGGGACCTGGATAAACTGAAAGAACGAGAGGTTGTAGAGAGTTTCAGGGAGAGCATAAGGGAACAATTGACAGGAATGGGGAAAAGAAATACAGTAGAAGAAGAATGGGTAGCTCTGAGGGATGAAGTAGTGAAAGCAGCAGACGATCAAGTAGGTAAAAAGACGAGGGCTAATAGAAATCCTTGGGTAACAGAAGAAATATTGAATTTAATTGATGAAAGGAGAAAATATAAAAATGCAGTAAATGAAGCAGGCAAAAATACAAACGTCTCAAAAATGAGATCGACAGGAAGTGCAAAATGGCTAAGCAGGCATGGCTAGAGGACAAATGTAAGGATGTAGAGGCTTATCTCACGAGGGGTAAGATAGATACTGCCTACAGGAAAATTAAAGAGACCTTTGGAGATAAGAGAACCACTTGTATGAATATCAAGAGCTCAGATGGCAACCCAGTTCTAAGAAAAGAAGGGAAGGCAGAAAGGTGGAAGGAGTATATAGAGGGTTTATACAAGGGCGATGTACTTGAGGACAATATTATGGAAATGGAAGAGAATGTAGATGAAGATGAAATGGGAGATACGATACTGCGTGAAGAGTTTGACAGAGCACTGAAAGACCTGAGTCGAAACAAGGCCCCGGGAGTAGACAACATTCCATTAGAACTACTGACGGCCTTGGGAGAGCCAGTCCTGACAAAACTCTACCATCTGGTGAGCAAGATGTACGAGACAGGCGAAATACCCTCAGACTTCAAGAAGAATATAATAATTCCAATCCCAAAGAAAGCAGGTGTTGACAGATGTGAAAATTACCGAACTAAAAGTTTAATAAGTCACAGCTGCAAAATACTAACGCGATTCTTTACAGACGAATGGAAAAACTGGTAGAAGCGGACCTCGGGGAAGATCGGTTTGGATTCCGTAGAAATGTTGGAACACGTGAGGCAATACTAACCTTACGACTTATCTTAGAAGAAAGATTAAGAAAAGGCAAACCTACGTTTCTAGCATTTGTAGACTTAGAGAAAGCTTTTAACAATGTTGACTGGAATACTCTCTTTCACATTCTAAAGGTGGCAGGGGTAAAATACAGGGAGCGAAAGGCTATTTACAATTTGTACAGAAACCAGATGGCAGTTATAAGAGTCGAGGGGCATGAAAGGGAAGCAGTGGTTGGGAAAGGAGTGAGACAGGGTTGTAGCCTCTCCCCGATGTTATTCAATCTGTATATTGAGCAAGCAGTAAAGGAAACAAAAGAAAAATTGGGAGTAGGTATTAAAATTCATGGAGAAGAAGTAAAAACTTTGAGGTTCGCCGATGACATTGTAATTCTGTCAGAGACAGCAAAGGACTTGGAAGAGCAGTTGAACGGAATGGACAGTGTCTTGAAAGGCGGCTATAAGATGAACATCAACAAAAGCAAAACGAGGATAATGGAATGTAGTCAAATTAAATCGGGTGATGCCGAGGGAATTAGATTAGGAAATGAGACACTTAAAGTAGTAAAGGAGTTTTGCTATTTAGGGAGTAAAATAACTGATGATGGTCGAAGTAGAGAGGATATAAAATGTAGACTGGCAATGGCAAGGAAATCGTTTCTGAAGAAGAGAAATTTGTTAACATCGAGTATAGATTTAAGTGTCACGAAGTCGTTTCTGAAAGTATTTGTATGGAGTGTAGCCATGTATGGAAGTGAAACGTGGACGATAAGTAGTTTAGACGAGAAGAGAATAGAAGCTTTCGAAATGTGGTGCTACAGACTTGACTAGAAGCAGGGATCGGTTGGTAGGACATGTTCTGAGGCATCAAGGAATCACCAATTTGGTATTGGAGGGCAGCGTGGAGGGTAAAAATCGTAGAGGGAGACGAAGAGATAAATACACTAAGCAGATTCAGAAGGATGTAGATTGCAGTAGGTACTGGGAGATGAAGAAGCTTGCACAGGATAGAGTAGCATGGAGAGCTGCATCAAACCAGTCTCAGGACTGAAGACCACAACAACAACAACAACAACCTGTTACCAACTGTTCGTCTAAAATTGTGAGCTATATGTTTGTGACTATTACAACGTCATCTATCACAAAGCGAAAAAAGTGGTCCAACTAAAACATTCTTATTTCTTTGCGTACCACACCAATATGTAATAAAAAATGGGGGTTCCTATTTTAAAAAAAACGCAGTTTATATCCGTATGACTTATGGCAGCGCCATCTAGCGGGCCAACGATAGCGCCATCTGGTTTCCCCCTTGAAGCTAGACAAGTTTCGTTCTTTGTAGTTTTTCCGTTTGACGCTTATTTCGTGAGATACTTGGCCCGGTCACGACCAATGGACCACCCTGTATGTGTGAAAGTTCAGTTAAAACGCCAAACTCCTTGAAGAGATATCTCAGAGATGACTGCGGGTGGACACCATGTATTCTTACTGCTCGCTTTTGTGCTATCAATATTTTCTATCTTAATGATGAGTTACCCCAGAAAATTATCCCATTTGATGTTACTGAGAGGAAATATGCAAAATACATTACGAAGTTGATTTGTTTCGTAACGTGACTGTACTATCAACATGCACACACATAACATATATTTATAATCTTTCATCACATGTGTTTTTATTACTTTTTTCTAAACCTGCTTATTATAAATTCATCAGCGGCAGCAGCGAATTCGATCAGTTGATAATGTGGTTTCTTTGAGTCGGCGTCAACGTAAGACCGCTTCAGGTTCTTCCACTTCAGACTGTCTTAATCTTCCTGTTGACAATTCAGTCCGGATGTCTTTCTTAAATCTCTATACCATACCTGTGGTCTTCCCCTTGGCCTTTTTGATGGTTCAATGGTTCAAATGGCTCTGAGCACTATGGGACTTAACTTCTTTGGTCATGAGTCCCCTAGAACTTAGAACTAATTAAACCTAACTAACCTAAGGACGTCACACACATCCATGCCCGAGGCAGGATTCGAACCTGCGACCGTAGCGGTCGCGCGGTTCCAGACTGTAGCGCCTATAACCGCTCGACTACTCCAGCCGGCGGCCTTTTTGATAAACTGGGCTCCATCAAGTATTTGTTTTGACCATCTGTCATCTTTTCTTTGAGCGAGATGACCAGTCCACTGTTATTTCAAGGTATTCACTCCTTCCATTATGGCACTGACCTTTGTTGTCAGCCTGATCTCAACTTCTTTCTTTCTGTCTTTCTTTGTGTAGTCAAACATCGATGTTTCCATTCCTCTTTGTGTTACTATTCGTTTTCTAAAAATGAATTCATTTAATGCCCATTTCTCAGAGCCGTAAGTTATTAGTAGCATTATACATTGGTCAGAAACTGTTTTCTCCAGCTTGTGACGGTAGAGGCGCCTTATAAACTTCAAGAGCGGTCGCGGTCTACCAGGCCGAGTTGGTTCTATTCATAAACAGTTGCCGCCGCACGAGCTGGCATTTCACAGAAGCGGGGGCGGTGGCGAGTCACGTGGAGGCGAAGCGTGGCCGCGCACAGCGGCAAAAGCTGTGCAATTCGTCCGCTCGATATCGTCATCCTTCGAACTCTGCTATTGGGAAAGTCATCATATATGAGAAAATCTGATGATTAGTGGACGATAAAACTTGCTCTGAAAGCACTTGGTCGGTTTTCCCAGTGCTGGTAAGTCGTTGGGGAGAAAAATGGTGGAAAGGGCCACCGTGTCAGGCTAAAGGAACTTGTTAAGGACTGAAAACAGGATATGTTCTAATAAAATGTGAACTCAGTAAGATATTGGAAAGCCAGTACTACACAAATAAAGGGAAAATTGTAGCGAGTATGAGGATGTAAGTGAGCCCTAGGCGAGATGAATAGTTTTTAAGATATTCTGTGTTAAATAACTTATAAAACGTATGAACTTTAAAAAATTCTTTAAAAAATTGTAACTCGGTGGCAACTATTCCAATTTTCATGAATGAAATATCAATGGGTTGTTCCATCATATCAGAGAATTAAACCAAAATTGTGACAATTATTAACATTCTTGAAGTACAGGCCGGAATGTCTATTCTGCGTTGAAAAATCGGCAAATTTAGCACCAAGATTAATTTCTATCTCAAAATTAGCCGAAGCCTTGAAGAATAACAACAGTTACGAAAGTAGAAATAGGTTCATAATTAATTGTCCATATTTATTAACAATAATATCACCAAAGCAACGTTTTTCATGTTAAAAGTGTAATTTACACGAAAACCAGAGTGTGTACCAAAAATATAATTTCAGCACTGAAAATTTGATAAAATTTGGAAGTGATTTCAAATATAAGACTTTATTTACCAACAGAGTTATATTGTTACACGATCAGAAAGCAAATATACTTGATTGGATTCATGTGACCTATGCGAACATGTAAATACCTGACCGCCATCTTGGCTCAGGCTGATTGGTTTGGTCAGTATTCGCGAGCAATCTCTGTGTGAGTTGGATGGGCAGCGTGTCGGTTGTCGGTTGCTTCGTGAAAAGTATTGAGTTTTTTCTAAGTGCTGACTTGTGGCCTTATAAAATTTCCGCGTGTGTCGCCAGTGAACATTTAGTGATATTTTCGAGCTGTGGGCTTTAGAGTATTATTTCATCAGGGGACGATTTCGAAATATGAAATTTTACCGCCGATCTAGCATGTTGATCCAGACTTGTGTTTTTTGTTAGCATCTGAAGCACTCTGCAGGTAGAGAAAGAGAGATAAGGGAAAACTCTTATGGCCCAAGATGCTACCTGCATTCGACACAGTGTCAAATAACGAATAATTTATTACTGAGATATAAAAGTAAACACCCGAAAGCAACATTTTGTAGATGTCCTGTCAGGGTTGTGGGTGCGTGTCAGAGATGGAAGTACTGACAGAAATAATGAAGCACATCTGGTTTAAGAGCATATACTTATGGGGAAAAAATATCTGAGCAACGACATAAATCAACTCCGTAGACATGCCAATTCCTTGCTACAGATACCTAGCCAATGGAGTGGAAGTAAACTGAACATGTAAAAGTGTTTCCATACTTAGAGTTTCCATCAAGTGCAGCACTACATGAGTCTGCAGACAGGATTTCTGATGGGTCAGAGCATTACACAGAATTGTTTCCTGATTAGGGTTTACAGTGCATTCATTATGTGCACCAATCGTTGAGCCTCATGTAGGTATGAAGCGACTGTTGTTATACTTTTCATGATCATTCTATCCAAAATGCATAGATTTGGATCATCGGGAAGAGGGGAAGTCCAGTATTTTTTTAGTAGATTGATGCATAGAACACGCAAACATTCTCGTAGAAAACCAAACAACACATGGGTATGTCAGAAAATACCATGAAATGAGTATAGACCATAATCAATAAAATTGCATGTTGTGGACGGATGCTACATATACTGGAAAGGGGAGGCATTCTAGAGACATGGTGTCAGGGCGAAACGGCCATATTATTCCGCACACGAGCAATCCAACTTAACATCGGACCATTACTTTGTGTGTAAGAGGAAGGTTACCAGGAGCGGTGGTACACTGCAGTAAGACTGTTACATCTTCTCTGGCTACTGATCGTGGTGTTTATTTCCTCATAAGATGTCATAGTTTCTTCTTATGCATTTTCATCTGACGACAAGCATTTTATAGGGTTGTTGTAAACATATCGTAATTTCCAAACTTGAATTGGACTTGAACTTCATAAACAGCAGGCATCATAATCCTCCGGAAACCAATTTCGTGTTGTGTTGCAAAGAATCGATGCTTTCTGTGGTGTGAAAAGTAGTTATTTTATCACCTTATAGTTTGTCACTTCAGTTTATCGCAGAGAAACTTGC
Organism: Schistocerca americana; assembly: GCF_021461395.2. Lineage (NCBI taxonomy): Eukaryota > Metazoa > Arthropoda > Insecta > Orthoptera > Acrididae > Schistocerca > Schistocerca americana. The sequence goes on from NC_060119.1 coordinate 1,134,799,395, forward strand.
AAGGAGAATGTATGTTGATGTGGACGGACAATGCAGCCAGTCCACAGTGACGGGTAGCCGAAAGAAAGGCACGCGTACACACACGCCGACTGGCGTGAATTCTGGAACAGGATAAGTAGTGAATTCTCATAAGAAAAGTATGCAGCTCCTCGAATACTTATCTTTATTCCATCCTTGTGGTACATCGCTCTTGATGATACAAATAAGACTTTCTTCAGATACGGTTAATGGCGCCTTGCTAGGTCGTAGCCATAGACTTAGCTGAAGGCTATTCTAACTGTCTCTCGGCAAATGAGAGAAAGGCTTCGTCAGTGTAGTCGCTAGCAAAGTCGTCGTACAACTGGGGCGAGTGCTATCCCGTATCTCGAGACCTGCCTTGTGGTGGCGCTCGGTCTGCGATCACACAGTGGCGACACGCGGGTCCGACATGTACTAAATGGACCGCGGCCGATTTAAGCTACCACCTAGCAAGTGTGGTGTCTGGCGGTGACACCACATATGTCACATATATTTCCTGCATTAGAGTATTAAGAGCGTTGCATTCTACACAACTAATAGGTCAGAAACCACACAGCTCTAGCATTATAGCATGTTTAAGTACAGAACTGTGAGCCCTTGGAACAGGTTTATATTCCACGATCATTCCTCTCTTTCCGATACCTTCTCGGTATGGACACCAGGCGGTGGAACAATACTTCAGAATTGTTAGCGTAACTGATTTACATAAAATGCTTCAAACTCCTTCTGTCTGGAGCTCCATCACGCATAAATCACACATTTCTTTTTAACCGTATGTTATATCACAGTACTCTCATATCTACTATACACTGATAAGGACTACTAATCTCTTCGACATGCATGCATGTGGAAAGATCTTGTGTACTTGGATAGGTACCGTGAATAAAATTGGTGCGAAGTCTTCGCTGAACAGCAGTTACAGACACAGCTTGCTCATGAGACATAGATTGTAGCGGGCATTGTACCCTCCTACTTCTGGTCAGTTGCAAATTAAATCAGCCACAGCGTCACAGGGAGGGTTGGTCAAAGACAATATGGAAAAATCTTTCAATCTCCTACTTTATCCGGTGGTTATGAGTGTACTTTGTCACTCCCATCCACATAGGAAAAGATGACTAGTCATAACTGTAAATTCCACACTGTGATCAAAGTGTTAGAAATATGTACACTACCTAACCGCATTGGTATAGGACTCTGTCTGGTTTACTTTAGTGTCTGGTTTACTTTCGTGTATATATTTGAGAATTAACCATGAATGGACATACAGTCATCTATCTTCATTTGCAATCTAGTGTATGGCACTTGCAAAGTAGTGGAGGGTTGGTTTAGCAATAATACAGAAACTGGGAAGCATGCTACCATGTCATTGGTTAGGTTGGTGTTTAAATTACAGAGGAGCTGGTAAGATTGCTAAAGCTGATCACATTGTCAACTGTGGTGCTTATTGCAGTTCATCCTCCCACATCAGTGGTGTCTTTTCCATTCCATCCATCCACTGATATACTGCTGATTACCACATAATGATGACTGACACCACTTGTTTGAGATGGAGCGAGCCTTGAAGGGAGCAACAGCCTCTAGAGATGACTAGCACCAAAACTGTGTCTGCGTACATGGCTGAAACATGACGAATCAATGCTAAGGGTCTCTTCAAAAACGGAACACCAAGTTATCTTTTACCGCATCACTGTGGAACATGAGTTTAAATCTAGAGGTTATCAATCAACTTTGGATAGCTGTTTGGAAACGCTCCACAATACCGCAAACTTTCTCAGTTTGCAGATGTCGCAATGTCCTCCACATTTCTGTCATTAACAAACACCAGCTCTGTCTTTTATTTCAACCATCCTGCGTGCTGTGGGAGCAGCGTAGTTTACACCATGCAATTTCCAATTTTCTGTGAGAGCTAATGGATTGAGATGTGTTAACGTCAGTTTAGCACCTGACACAGATCTAGAAGTCATGGTGGAAAAACATGTATTGCAGGTATGCGGAAATATCTTATTGATTACTCTACGGACTGATGTTAGCGAAGTTTTTATAGTTTGTAGTTTTCCTCTGTTTGATGGTATAAAATAATGAGCAGAGAGAAAATGTTTGGGTGACAGACATGAATGCACTCTGAGATATGCAGATATCCTTCGGTCTGTGGTACCTGTAGGTAGTTTGGAAATGCTCTACAATGCAGTAGCAAAATATTTGTTCTTCTTGCATTTCCTGTATGATGTGAAGTCTTCCTAATTTTCCCAATAAGAAATACTGTTGTCTTTTCTACTAGCTTGTGTTGCAGGCGAAAGCTTTGTTTGGCGCCAGTCTTACACACTGTATACGGTTGACAGAGCTATGACAACATGTTCCTATTTCCAACGAGTGGTCAAAACACAGTCCTGTCATATTAACTCGGCTCGCCTGTTTCTCCATGGGATACAGAACGAGGTAGATATAATGCTCTCTGACTTCGGCTCAGTTCCAACTTAAATTGGAGTGATCACAAGGACAATGCTGCAGGGAGAACGTGACAGAGACTGAGGAACAACTACAAGATGCAGAGAGGCTGTCTAAAACCACACTGGAATTTTGCTGTAAGGGGGCCTTAGCAGATGGGTTCGAAAAAGGTGGCTCGTTTCGAGATATGAGAGTGCCACGAACATGATTGACCAGTCGCTGTAATCGTTGAAAGACATCTCGTAGGATACAATGCAAGTGTGTGGTTGAATGGATAGACTTGATTCCAAATCGCTGACAGAATTTCTACCAGAAAGTGCAACACTAAAGATCTGAAAAGCTAGTGAGTTAGTCATAGGATTTTGTGCATTTCTTATGACTACAATCTCGTGTTGCATTTTTTAAGTGATCCCTCACACAGCACACCATCTGCTGTATGTGGTGATCCTCAGTCAACCATCATCCTCCCTCGTCTATAACTCTGCGGACATATCGCAGAACCTCTGTCACACTGTCTACATGGCATCAAGATAGAATGCATTACAAGTATTTTTTGTTAGCTTGAGAAATAACGAGCAGCGGCACGATGTACTTGTAAATAATTGGCTTAATATCACATTCCATAGCCAAATCACATCCTAAATTCGGAGAGACGGGTGATTTTATAACAAGCTTACATAGCTATCAATGTGCACCCACACTTTCGGTCTGCTAGCACACACCCCAGCGATCACAGCCTACATTCAGTGTCGCGGTATTTGTGTGGAAGATCACTTCATTCAGAAGCAATACCAAACCACAATTTACAAATCATATATTGTTTTTGACGTGGATATCGTGACTCTTGTGTGTGCCTGTAGAACCAAGACCGCTTTTTATCCAGGGTGACAGAAACATAGACTGTCCTTACAAGAAATGTACGTTACTGGCAGTAGAATTCTTGTGCGGTCAGTTTCAACTGACTCACAGCGTGCCTTGGCTGGCGGCAGGAGTGGCCACGAGGAGTTGGCGAGCAGAAGCCAGAGATTGGCTTGGCCTGTACCGGGCGGTTAGGTACAAGCAACATGTTGACCTGTCTGCTCTTGGCTGCAGCAGCGGGCTCTTGTGAAGTGACCAGTGTGCTCGGTGAGTGACGACAGAAGTGGACATGTGTGTTGCGTGAGAAGATTCAAATTGTCTGGTGATTGCACTGGGCGATTATTCCACCCACTTAAATTGATCAGTTGAATGCTTGGTGACAGTCTCTCCCACCTCTGAGCGTTTGGTACGGCGGGCCTGTGGATGCCGGCCGGCCGGAGTGGCCGAGCGGTTCTAGGCGCTTCAGGCCGGAACCGCGCGACTGCTACGCTCGCAGGTTCGAAGCCTGCTTCGGGCATGGATGTGTGTGATGTCCTTAGTTTAGTTAGGTTTAAGTAGTTCTAAGTTCTAGGGGACTGATGACCTCAGATGCTAAGTCTCAAAGCGCTCAGAGCCATTTGAACCATTTTTGGATGCCGGGGGATGGAAGTGTAGCTGCCGACACAGCCAATACGTGTGTGGTTCAATCCTGACCGGCTCCCACGAGACGATGCAATGTCCCAGCCGACTACGGACGGCGCGACCACGGCTCCCGGCAGTTGGCGGGCGGCGCCTCTATACGATCATAAGTGTGTATGATCGGTTGGAGATTTTCACCTGGTATGTTTATTGGAAACGTTGTGGTGGAGGTGGGTGCTTGTGTTCTTAAATGTCAGTGTGTACAAGACCTCAGATACATTTAGCGCTACGATCTATTTACGGCGGAAATTTAATTACCTGATTTGCATAATGTTTGCGTGTGATACTAAAACGTTTTTATTATGAAGACGGGTTATCGTAAGGTGGTGGTAAGTGTTGTAAGCGATTTATTTGACTTCTGTATATTGTCAAACAATTAATTTGATAGGGTCGTGCAAATGGAGTATTTCCGTCTATTTTTTATATTATTATTGTTTCAGCTCTCCCTTTGCCACCAGCATTAGCCAATAGCAACAAAGTATTCTCAGGAGAGACGAAAACCTCTGTCCGCATGTTTCGAGACGTTGGTTCACACAAAGGGGACCTGGGTTCTTGAGAGAGACAGGGACGAGAAGAGAGTTTGGAGTTTCGAGATAAACAGAATGCCACCACTTGATGCTTTGTTTGGGGGATGCAAGATCAAAGGAGGCTGATATGTGGTCCGTGGTATTTAGTAATGTGATCTGTAACTAGGACATTGGGTGGTTTTTGACGTTCGTGACGCCACCCAGCCGATAGACACACACATGGGAGAACCCAAAGAGTGGCTAGTATATCGCACTTCATTCCATTCCTCAGTGACTACAGTTATTATGTCATGGGAGGCAGAGGTTAGGGAGTTGCAGACGTGAGCTCTACCCAAGTGGAGGAGCCCTGTCTCCCACAAACTGATTAAATAAAAAATATACATCAGTATATAGTTGACACTGATTTGAATTTCCTGTCATGAGATCCTTCCTGTCCAGCATAGATTGACCCTTTTTCCCGCCTGTTTCCAGATGGGGGAGGGTAGTGGGGTGGGGGGTGGGGTGGGAGGGCTGGGGCATTCCCAGGAGGGGATGGGGTAATTAATTTAATTAATTTATCGATTTCATTAATTAGTCAGTTAATTTGATATCAAAGGTGTGGTTGTATTGGTGAGGGCAGTTCCCACAGGGATGGGGGAGGTGGAGGGGGAGGGAAGGGGTGGGACGGTTTCTCAGAAGGAGTGATTATCCCCAGGTGGTCATAAATTAACCCTTAGGGGGTCATAAACCACTTAGGCAAACAATAGGCTAAAGTCCTTAAGCAATCAAGTTTGTCCCTGAATGTACACAACCCACAAGAGCAAAACGCTCCAGCAGCCCCTTTATTCTGCTACTATAGCTGACTGGTAGTGCGATCGAAGTACTGAATCCACCTCCTTTTTTATTTTATTATGTGCACATGAGCAAGAGTATAGTTCAGAATCATTATTGAAAAATCCCAGTGGCAGTGCAAAATTGATTAAGGCAGGTGAAAGTTTCTTTACATATCATTTCTACGTGATGTAACTATGTTGAACTACCAAGTGCTTGAGATCGATTTCTGGAGTTCTAGAAATGGCTAATGTGACTAAAGATGCTCATCATAGTGAGAGCATGATTTGTGAGAAGAAACGCATTTAACATGACTGATGGAAGTATCATACAAGACACCTAAGGGAAGACGCTCGCCTGATACTGCTGTATTTCTAGTGCTCATGTCTTAAACAATAGGTGCGAAAAACAACTGTAACTGTCAATCCCTTGCTATTGTAACTGCTGGCTATTAGAGGACAAAGCGCCTTTCTATTACATTTGAAGACTTCTGCGGTTCCGTTATTTTAATTCATTACTAACCAACACTGCTTCGCAGCTCACCTCAAAATAATTATGATTGGATAATTACAGCATATTCCATACGGGGGCGGATTAGCAGGGTTATCTCTGAGTGTCTTTTTCAACCAAATGGTGAAATATCGGCGTTTGTGGCGCTCGCGACATTTCACAAACCTGACATTGCCGTTGGCATGCTGCCCACTCTGGTGAACTGAGAGAGTGGCACATCTGCACTCAAAACTAGTCACTGATATCCAAATGATAGACTCAAACATATTTACATTTACATTTTGAAATTAAAATAAGCATACTAACATTTACAGAGATAGGTTTGTTTGAGTAATACCTTTTACCATACTCCCCCGCGCCGGCCAAGTTCCAAGTACTCCAGTTTTTCGTACACTTCGAAAAAAAAAGACGTCGGCAAGGAAATTGGAAATCTCATATACTACAGAATTAATAAACATTTAATGAAGAAATATATATTTCGTAAGAAACAGCTCAGATTGTGAACTGAGGAGACATGCAGTGATCCCTGTATTATCCACCTCTTCACTTGACAGTTCTCTCCGAAATCTAAACTGTAAGCAAATTTTATTGCATGAAAGTTACATAGCTATACACGCATGATCTCCTCGCAATACCAGTTAATAAGAGGTTCTCGAACTGCCATTTGGAACAGACAGAAACTTGAGAGGATTTATTTTTTTTTTAAATTTGCAGTTTAGGGTGAACCGCTGATACAGTTTAACTTGTAGCTCGCCGTACAGCAAGACACAGAATTCAGACACATTTCTGATCCACACAAGCCGGATTAACGCCTCTTGTGTTACCGAGACCGCCCAGTCTGCGTGTACTTTCCAGGCTTTTTGTGCAACAACAAAAATCAGGTTAGTTTAACTTGTTAGTTTCGGAAATACACCACACAGACTTTTAAATTATGAATACATATTTTACAGGCAGATGCAGCAAAAGTCTCTTCTGGCTAAGCGTAATCAACGTTTTGTGGTGATAAGATGGACACCCAGTCACAAAACTAGAAAAATAGTTTCCAGATTGGTCGAGGTCGAATGACTATGTTCAGCGGACCTTGCACAGACAGCACAAGCGCCTTAACACGGAAAACAGAAAACTGCTTACAAAACTGAAGAACTGTGTTTCACTTGACTCAAAACCTTAGAAATGTATCTTTCACAATTAAAATTTACATCACAAGGAGATGGTACGCAGATGAATTCATAGTTACAAAATTGTTTTGTCTATCTGGGAAAGAAACTACATGAAAAACTTACTTTTAATACGACCAGAGCTCTGCATAAGCTCTGCCGAGGTCAGCTAACAGAGGTAGCTAAACGTTAAGAGTTGTGTTCGCCAGTGGTTTCGATCTGTAGAATCACTACTCTAAAACATTTCCTGCCTACTAGAACCTTCTCGACGCATCACGCACCGTTCGCGTATTTGAGCAGACGCTATCATCCAATGCGCACATCAGCATGTGGTTTTCAGCTGCGAGACCTACGGACTCCGTCTGGAGCCAGGTGCTTATAGACGAGTTTGAACGTCATCGTGGGCTGAGCTAACTCAGAAAGTCGGGGTGCGTGAGTCAACCCCAGAGATAAGTACCACCAACATAGGTTGGGGGGGGGGGGGGGAGGGGGCGGAGGGGGGAAGACCTCGAGAATAATAATCCTCCATCATTCGCCCACGGCCTCGTCCAGATGGGTGGACGAAAGGATAGAGGTTCAAGCCACCCTCTTGCCCTATGGTAACTGCCCCTAAAGGTGAAAGAATCAGCAGTGATCAGCGGTATGAGGACGCAAAAGAGAATGGAAACCACTGAAGTACATCTACATCTGCATCTACATGGATACTCTGTAAATCACATTTAAGTGCCTGGCAAACGGTTTATCGAACCACATTCACAATTCTCTATTATTCCAATCTCGTATAGCGTGGAAAGAACGGACACCTATATCTTTCCGTACGAGCTCTAATTTCCCTTATTTTATCGTGGTGATCGGTTCTCCCTATGCAGGTCGGTGCCAACAAAATATTTTCGCACTCGAAGGAGAAAGTTGGTGATTCGAATTTCGTGAGAAGATTCCGTCGCAACGAAAAACGCCTTTCTTTTAATGATGTCCAGCCCAAATCCTGTATCATTTCTGTGTCACTCTCTCCCATATTTCCCTATAATACAAAACGTGCTGCCTTTCTTTGATCTTTTTCGATGTACTCCATCAGTCCTATCTGGTAAGGATCCCACACCGCGCAGTAGTATTCTAAAAGCGGACGGCCAAGCGTAATGTAGGTAGTCTCCTTAGTAAAATGGCTCTGAGCACTATGGGACTTAACATCTAAGGTCATCAGTCCTCTAGAACTTAGAACTACTTGAACCTAACTAACCTAAGGACATCACACACATCCATGCCCGAGGCCGGATTCGAACCTGCGACCGTAGCAGCCGCGCGGTTCCGGACTGAAGCGCCTAGAACCACTCGGCCACAACGGCCGGCCAGTCTCCTTAGTAGATCTGTTACATTTTCTTAGTGTCCTGCCAATAAAACGCAGTCTTTGGTTAGCCTTCCCCAACAACGTTTTCTATGAGTTCCTTCAAATTTAAGTTGTTCGTAATTGTAATACCTAGGTATTTACTTGAATTTACGGCTTTTAGATTAGACTGATTTATCGTGTAACCGATGTTTAACGAGTTCCTTTTAGCACTCATGTGGATGACCTCACTAAATACACATTTTGTCCCCGCATGAAATATGTCTTGTAACTGAGAAAATGCTTTGATCATCTCTCCACTGCCAATAGTTCAGTATTAGTAATCCAACTGTATTTCCGTGTGGAGAGGAAACTGCCAATGACTATATCACCAAGAGAAAAACTTTGAATGACCACCAAAGGGGTAACATTCTGCCACTCGAACCGCAGAATGTTCGAAATTTGTATGTTGGAGAGAAGCTAGGACATCTGGAAAGGGGTTCTAGGCGCTCAGTCCAGAACCGCGCGACTGCTACGGTCGCAGGTTCGAATCCTGCCTCGGGCATGGATGTGTGTGATGTCCTTAGGTTAGTTAGGTTTAAGTAGTTCTAAGTTCTAGGGGACTGATGACCACAGATGTTAAGTCCCATAGTGCTCAGAGCCATTTGAACCAATCTGGAAAGGGTAATGCACAGATCGACTCAAAATGTAGTAGTAAGACTCCTATAAGCGGAGTTGAACTGTCCGCCATGTTTTCCCAAAATGAGAAGATATTCATACTTGTTTACTTGTAAGTCACGGTGCGAGTGGCGATTCCTAATTAAATGTACCGAAGAAATTGTCGTAAACATGAGTCGCTGCTGAGCTGCACAAGTAACATAACCTGTTAGGAATAAAGTTTTGACCACAACTCAACGAGCAACAAATTTTCTGTCTTATTCTTGTGATCGTGATAAAGACACTCAGTGACTGCATGAATTCCATATACACAATATTTACTGTTGGTGTTTGGTAATATTAACAAACTACCACCCACGTTCTGAGTCTACAGTCCTATAACGGCGTAAAATTACACTTCCATTCTTCGTTATATGAAAAAGGCGCTCTAAATATCTCTATACCCATTAATTACCGTTCGGTACACTTCATACAAGCAAAAACAAATATTTTATAATAAATATTGTAAGAAGTTGCGTGAATAGGTTAACCACCGAAAAGGTAAACATTGCCGAATCCTCAGAGTTAGAGAAAACGTGGTGGACGATTCAACTTATTATGTAGGAGCTCTATGTAGTAGGTGTGAAGTGAAATGGAAAGGAGATACAGAACTCTAGTCCGACGAATATATGATAAAATCAACTGCAGTAGAAAATGGTGTATGAACCGTTATCTTTTCAAAGGACCTTCTTTTACTTACAGTTAAAGAACTTTAATATCCATAAGGAAAAGGGCCAGAGTTCCGTTTTAGGCAACTTGGTCAGGTTTCGTACGAAGCGTATTGTCTTCGTTAAGCATCCACGACTCAAGTCACATCGCCACAAAGATTCAATTAAGAATCAGCAAAATATAGCGTGAGGGAGGTTGCAAGTATTGTAGTAGATCAACTGAAGGTGTCCTGCTGTCCGAAACATCGGGGATATGAGAAGTTGAGTAGCAGAGGAAAAGACAGCAAAAAGAAATCTGTTGGACTAGGCCTTAATTTGTACTACGTCTGGAGTACTGAAAGTGAAACATGGACTTTGGAAAAACAAGTAAGGAAGAGAATCGAATTGTTTGAAAAGTGGTCTTACAGAAGCTTGCTGGAAATTATGTAGACACGAGATAATAAGTAAGGTTATTGGCAGAATCGGCGAGGAAAGGAATACGGGGAAAACGCTGCCTAGAAGAAGGGACAAGATTATTTGAAATTTGTTAAGACATCACGGAATAACAAAGGAAACCTTAGACGGCAAAAACTGTGCAGGAAGCCAGATTAATACTTGGTGCAAGCTGTAAATACTGACCGATGAGAGAGAATGTTTTACAATGTTTGGTACGGTGGGCCAGTGGATACCGGCCGGCCGTGGTGGCCGAGCGGTTCTAGGCGCTTCAGTCCGGAACCGCGGGACTGCTACGGTCGCAGGTTCGAATCCTGTCTCGGGCATGGATGTGTGTGATGTCCTTAGGTTAGTTAGGTTTAAGTCGTTCTAAGTTCTAGGGGACTGATGACCTCAGATGTTAAGTCACATAGTGCTCAGAGCCATTTGAACCATTTTTTGAACAGAACAGAAGATAAATATGGTAATACACAGCCATATGGCGGTTTACTCTTTTTTTAAAGAAAAAGTGCTTGACGTGAGCAACGTTCGCCAGTTACCGTCTGAGTCCTTGAATTACTGTAAAATAGAGAAGTAGTTATAATAGACAGAGGTGACAAACAGTAGATGAAGGATCTTCATTGATGTGCGTTAAAGAAACCGCTTTCTACTTTACTTTTCGTTTAAATAAGACAGTTATCCCGTCGTCGAGCACCTGTTCCCGTGAGGAAGGACCCATGTTCCGTTTCTGGCCAGCGAAGGCTGAATCCGTCCATAATAGCCTCTCCCATTAAACACGAAACTTGTCCTCGGGCTGCGCGGCTTGTTTTTACAGAGGAGAGTCCGTGTGATTCCTGAGATACGGTAGCGCTGTTTTCCTTCGCGAGTTCCCTTGATAAGAGAGCGCAGAAACGGATGGAAATGTGGGCTACCCCTCCCTACGAGCAGCCGATGCATTACGACCACCACTGTCATTTTCAATGACGAGACTTTTGTGTCTCCAGAATTCTTCATCCTGCAGGTACACACATCTCGGCTGTTTTAGCAAATTCTTGGTGCGCTAGGGAAGCTGCAGCAAACACATTTGAAAATGGAGGAAATAAAAAATATAGTACAAAAATCTGAAAAGAAAGCAAAGATTGGTACGTGTAGTACAAATTATGGAGGGTTTTTTATGTGACTGTGGCGTAGAAACTGGAAACAAACTGAATGAAATGGAATCTTGCCTCACGGCATATGAAGGTACCAGAAACTAATGTCCTTGCAAGTGCTCGAATAGACACTTTTTGTTGTATGTTGCCTGTAGCTTCACCAAATTTCCAATTGTCGAACCCGAAACGTGCACGCAACTCCGCTCCGATCGACCGTGAAAACAACCGAAAGAAAAGGGTGAAGTTACAATTATGATTATGCTTTAAATGTATAGTAGATGAGAGCTTAAGAAAATGCAATGAAGAAAATTTTTGCGGTCTAAGGATAGCGTTTTCGACTAGCAATCAAATTCTCCTAAGTCCCAGGTTCGAAGCTCGCCACTGCTTAAATTTCGAATAAAAATCAGCAGCAATGGCGGCTGAAGATTTTCAGTGTAGGAAGTCGTCCTCGTTCTGCGAACGGTCGCCTCAAAGAGGGCGGACAGAGATTCAGGGCATTCTCTTAGCCTTCGGTTCGGAAGCTGCCACTAAATGGCGGAAGAATCAGCAATGAACAATGGTAGGAGGATGCGGAAGGCAATAGAGGCCACTGCATTAAAACTCACAACGCGTATTCACAGGACATGTGTCCTGTAATTGAAAAAGTTTCGTGATGATCTTTCCATTGGCAAACGATTCCAGACTAGGCCCCCATTCGGATTTCAGGGAGGGGACTGCCAAGACGGGACGGGGGTTGGTCATCAGAAAAAGACTAAATAACCAAAGAAAGGTTAACGTTCTACAAGTCCGGACGTGGAATGTCAGAACTTGGAACGTGGTAGGGAAGCTAGAAAATCTGAAAAGGGAAATGCAGACGCTCGCTTTATACATAGTGGTTGTCACTGAAATAAAATGGAAAGAAGACAAGGATTTCTGGTAAGACGAGTTCAGGGTAATATTAGCAGCAGCAGAAAATGGAATAACGGAAGTAGGATCCGTTATGAATAGGAAAGTAGGGCAGAGAGTGAATTACTGTGAACAGTTCAGTTGTTCTTATCAGAATCGACAGCAAACCAACACTGACAACAGTAGTTCAGGTATAGATGCCGATGTCGTAAGTAGAGGATGAAGAGACAGAGAAAGTATATGAGGATTCTGAAAGGGTAATTCAGTACGCAAAGGGAGATGAGAATCTAATAGTCGTCTCGGACTGGAATGCGGTCGTAGGGGAAGGAGCACAAGATAGGGTTACGCAGCAAAATTTAGTAATATGGAGAGCAGGCTGGAATTTAAGAGACTAGTCAGGAAGAATCAATGCGCAAAGAAGTGGGATACGGAAGAACTATAGAATGAAGAGATACGCTTGAAGTTCTCTGAGGCTATAGATGCCGTGATAATGAATAGCTCTATAGGCAGCTCAGTTGAAGAGGAACGGTTATCTCGAAAAACGACAATCACACAAATTAGAAAAACAAAGCTAGGTACAAAGAAGAAAACCATGGTTAATAGAAGAAATACTTTGGTTGATCGACGAAAGAAGAAAGTACAGAAATGTGCAGAATACAGAAATACTAGTCACTTAGGTACGAAATAAATAGAAAGTGCAGGGAAGCTAAGGCGAAATAGCTGCATGAAAAATGCAAAGAAATTGAAAAAGAAATGATTGTCGGAAAAACTGACTCAGTGTATAGAAAAGTCAGACCAACCATCTGTGAAATTAAAAGTAAGAGTGATAACATTAATAGTACGATGGGAATTCCACTGTTAAATGCAGAGGAGAGAGAGCAGGTAGGTGGAAACAGTACACTGAAGGGGTCTATGAGGGGGAGGACTTGTCAGATGATGCGATACAAGAAGAAACAAAAGTCGATAGGGAAGAGATAGGGTATCCAGTATTAGAATTTAGAAGAGCTTTGGACGACATAAGATCAAATAAGGCAGAAGCGATATCTAAATCTAGATGGATACTCTGCAAATCACATTTAATTGCCTGGCAGTCGGTTCATCGAAACACCTTCACAATAATTCTCTATTATTCCCATCTCGTACAGCACGCGGAAAAATGAACACCTATATATTTCAGTGCAAGCTCTGATTTCCTTTATTGTATTATGATGATCGTTTCTCCCAAAAGATCGACATCAACAAAATATTTTCGCTTTCGGAGGAGAAAATTGGTGATCGAAATTTCGTGTGAAGATTCCGCCGCAACGAAAAACGCCTTTGTTTTAATGATTTCCACCCTAAATCCTGTATCATTTCAGTGACACTCTCTCCACTATTTCGCGATAATACAAAACGTGCTGCTCTTTGTTGAACTTTCCCGATGTACTCCGTCAGTCCCATCTGGTAAGGATCCCACACCGAGCAGCAGTATTCTAAAAGAGGACGGGCAAGCGTAGTGTAGACAGTCTCTTTAGTAGATAGATAACATTCCACCAAAATTTCTAAAATCATTGGAGCAAGTGGCTACAAACAGTCAGACTTCCGGAAAAACATCCACCCAATTACGAAGATTGCAAGAGTCAACAAGTGCGAGAATTATGCACGATCAGCTTAACAACTCGTGCATCCAGCTTGCTAACAAGAGTAATGTGCACAAGAATGGAAAAGAAAATTGATGATCTGTTAGATGACGATCAGTTTGGCTGTAGGAAAGGCACCAGAGAGGCATTTCTCACGTTGCGCGTGGTAATGTAAGCGAGGCTGAAGAGAAAACAAGACACGTTCATAGTATTTGTCGACCAAGAAAAGCGTTCCACAGAGTCAAATGGTGCTTGATGTTCGAAATTCTGAGAAAAATAAGCGTAAAATGTAGGGAAAGACTGGTTATACACAATATTTATAAGAACCAAGAGGAAACAATAAGACTGGAAGACCAAGAACGAAGTGCTCGGATTAAAAATGGTGTAAGAGAAGGATGAAGTCTTTCGCCCCTACTATCCAATTTATACTTCGAAGAAGCAATTAAGCAAATAAATGAAGGTTCAAGAGCGGGATTAAAATTCGGGGTGAAAGGACATCAACGGTAAGATTCGCTGACGACATTGATACCCTGAGTGAAAGTGAAGAAGAATTACAGGATGTGTTGAACGTAGCGAACTGTCTAACGAGTACAGATTAGGGACTGGACTAAATTGAGGAAAGACAAAAGTAACGAGAAGTAGCAGAAATAACAACATAGAGAAACAGAACTGGTGATCACGAAGACTGCTAACTAGTTAGCAAAATAACCTATGACGGACTGAGCAAGGGGGCCATAAAAAGCAAACTGTCACTGGCAAAAAGGGCATTCATGGCCAAGAGAAGTCTTCTAGTATCAGACATAAGGCTTAGTTTGAGGAAGACATTCTTGAGAATGTACGTTTGCAGCGCAGCACTGTATGGTAGTGAAACAAGGACTGTGGGGAAACTGGAACAAAAGAGAATCGAAGAAGCATCTGAGAGGTGTGCTACAGAAGAATGTTCAAAATTAGATGGACTGGTAAGGTAAGGAATGAGCCGGTTTTCCGCAGAATCGGCGCGGAAAGGAATATATGGAAAACACTGATAAGAGAGACAGGATGACAGACATCAAGGAATAACTTCCATGCTACCAGAGGGCGATGTAGAGGGTGAAAACTGTAGAGGAAGACAGATTAGAACACATCCAGCAAATAATTCAGAACGTAGGAATAGTAGCATAGCTATAAAAGACTTGATAGAAATCAACGCCAATGGTGGACTTAGGTAATGAAAAATTGTCTGTAATGCCATTTATTTATGCACATCAGCTGTCGTAACCCTTTTCGACAGACCGTTATCACCAAATTCTCTCATAAAAGTAAGACAAAAAGGAAATTAATATCTTGTAATTGTTTTAAAAACCTCTACATTGTGAGAGAGGAATGAAATATCACCCTCAACTGGGAAAATCTAAATTTTTACAATGTTTTAAGATTTTAATTTCTTTTTGTTGACAGAATCTGACGGTGGCAGTTACAGAAATGAGCTGATGTGGAAAAACAGAACGCCGGACCGTACAGTTGATTCTGTGTATTGTGTAGTTGCGTACACAGACAATACTGCTGTGATCTTCAGTCTGAAGACTGTTTCGGTGCTACTCTGTCCTGTGCTAGCCTCTTCACCTTCAAGTAACTACTGCAATCTACATATTTCTGAATCTGCTTGCTGTATTATAGGTTGGTGTTCCTCTACAGTTTTTACCCTACACACTTCCCTCCAACAGCAAACTGACAATTTCTTTACGACTGTGGTTGTGTGCTGTCAATCGATTCCCTCTTTTAGTCAATTTGTGCAATAAATTTCTTTTTCCTGAGTTGAATTCAGTACCTCCTCATTAATTTTTATGCCTACCTACCTAATATTCAGCAATCCTCTGTAGCACCACTTTTCAAAAGCTTCTATTCTCTTCTTGCCTGAACTGTTTATCGTTTACGTTTTACTTCCGTACAACGCTACACTCCAGACAAATACCTTCAAAAAAGACTTCTTAACACTTCAATGTTACCAAATTTCCCTTCTTTAAAAAAGTTTTTCTTCCTATCGCCAGTCTGCATTTTATGTCCCCTCTACTTCGGCCATCAGTTATTTTGCTGTCTAAATTGCAAATCTCATAATCCAATTTCAGTATCTCATTTCCTACTCTAATTTTCTCAGCTTCGTCTGATTTAATTCGACTGTTTTCCTATTTTACTTTTGTTGATATTTTTTATAACATCTTTTCAAGACACTATTCATTTCATTCATCTGCGCTGCCCAGTCCTTTGCTGTCTCTGGGAGAATTATCACTGGTAAACTTGAAAATTTGTATTTCTTCTCCCTGATCACTAATAGCACGAAGCTACAATTTACATTACGCGTCGTTATGGCACTCCAAAAGATCCTATAAACTTCGTTGTGGCATTTCGAGACTGCCACCGTGTCCTTTCGATACAAACCGTATTTGTTGATCCATTATTTCATGAGATAAGGGAAGCAATTTTCTAAGTAAGATTTCTTCGTCTCTTAGTCACAACTGTTTTACCGATTTGTTAATTTATTATACTTCAACTCGTAACCCGATTTCACTTGTGCGTCGGGCAATTCACTAAGCGCTCTAATTTAGATTTATTTTATATTAGAAAAATATTTTCTTTTCGTCTCTGAACTATTGTTTGATATCTTCTTATGAAATAACCAGAACTATCTCTCTTAACCATATACCGGATATTTGTGAAATAGCTGCAGAAGTTTCGTGTGAGTATGTGTATCGCATGTATGGATATTGTGCTGCAGTGGTGCAGAAAACTAAAGTCAACGTATATGCATTAAACGGTAGACCTACTGGGGAAGTTGGACAATGGTATTGGTATTCTTTTATTCATGGTGGACTACTCGTTGTTATGACTGTATGTGAGAAGTTCAAAATACGTGCCTTATTGGAATTTAGTCTTTCGAAGTGTGCAGTACTGTACGCGATAGGAATTCGAGTCTAGGTATGACATACAGTTTTAAGTTCTCGCGTATAATTACTTGCGAGAAATTACAGAAAGCACTAAAGTTACGTTGCTGTAGAGCAAGACTGTCTTGTTATGATGAACGCTTGACGTACAGCGCGGATAGTTGGCAAGAACGCCAGTTCTTGAACGACGTACATGACACGAATGAATGTGTGTAGCAGATTGATCGAGAGCTGTTGACTGATCACGGTATACTTGGTTGTGACGGCTGAAAATCTTAATGCGGGGAACCATGGACGTTGCCGGTGGTGGGTGGCTTGCGTGCCTCAACGAAACAGATAATCATACCTTAGGTGTAGCCAGAACGGAGGGCTGTCTTTTGAGAGGCCAGGCAAACGTGTGGTTCATGAAGAGGGGCAGCAGCCTTTTCAGTAGTTGCACGGGCAATAGTCTGGACGACTGATTAGATCATGGCTTTGTAACACCAACCAAAACGGCCTTGCTCTGCTGATACTGCGAACGGCTGAAAGCAAAGGGAAACTACAGCCGTAATTTTTCCCGAGGTCATGCAGCTCTTCTGTATGTTTAAATGATGATGGCATCCTCTTGGGTAAAATATTTCGGAGGTAAAATAGTATCCATTCGGATCTCTGGACGGGGACTACTTAAGAGCATGTCGCCATCATGAGAAACAAAACCGACGTTCTAAAGATCGTGGCGTGGAATGTCAGATACCTTAATCGGAGAGGTAGGTTAGAAAATTTAAAAAGGAAATGGATAGGTTAAAGTTCGATATAGTGGGAATTAGTGAAGTTCGATGTCAGAAGAACAGGACATTGGGCCAGACCCTTAAGTCTGGTTTGCAGAGTATACATGCAGACGTAGATGAATAGAGGATTACAAACACAAAATTAAATAGTAGTGATGCAGGAGCATGTCTAACAATGAATAAGAAAACCAGACTGCAAGTAAGTTACTATGAACTGCATACTGAAAGCATTATCGTAGCCAATACCTATACGAAGCCAACGCCCACCACAGAAGTATAAGTTTATGTGCCAACTAGCTCTGCAGGTGAAGAGAATACTGAAGAATGTATAAGATAGCGAAAATTACTAAGGCAGTCAGAGGAGGTAAAAATTTAATTGAGGTGCGTAACTGAAATTCGGCAGTAGGAAAAGGATGGAAAGGAAGAAAATTTGTATAACGTGGACTGGAGGAAAAGACTGACAGAGGAAACCGCTTGGTAAAACCTTGCACAGAGCACAATTTAGTCATCACTAACATTTAGTTTAAGAATCACGAAAAAAGGTTGTATACATGGAAGAGACTGGGGGACATTGAAACGTTTCATATTCATTATGTAATGGTAATATAGAGATTTCGGAATCAGATTTTTAACTGTACGAGGTTTCCATTTCTGACCGTAATTTATTGGTTACAAACTGCAAACTACAACTGAATAAATTACTGAAAGATAGGAAATTAACATGAGATCTTGATATATTGAAGGGACGAGAGGTCATTGAGGGTTTCAGAGGGAGCATTAGGCAACGTTTGACTGAAACAAGGGGTAGGAATACAACAGAAGACGTACGGGTAACTTGGAGATTGAAATAGAAGGGCACTAGAGGATCATGTAGTTAAAAAGACAAGGCGTAGTAGAAATCCCGTTATAATTTAGGAGATATTGAATTTAGCTTGCGAAAGGAATATAAATATGAAGCTGGTGAAAGGGAATGTGAAGGTCTAAGAAATGAAACTGACAGAGGGTGAAAAATATATTATAGAAAGAGAAGAAGAAGAATGTGAAGATGAGATAGGAGATACGATACTGCTAGAAGTATTTGGCAGAGCACTGGAAGACCTAAGAGGTAACAGGGGCCCTGGACTGAATTACTGAGATACCTGGGTGAGACACCGGGGGTGTGAAAGACAAATGAGACAGGCAAAATACTCTCAGACTTCAGGAAAAGTATAACAATCCCAGTCTCAAAGAAGGCAGGTACTGACAGGTGTAAATACTACCGAACTATCAGTTTAATAAGCCACGGTTACAAAATACTGACACGAGTTATTTAGAGAAAAATGGGAAAACTGGTAGAGGAAAACCTCTCGGGAGATTAGTTTGGGTTCCGAAGAATGGAGTAACACGCGATGAGATAATACTAACCCTACCACTTCTCTTATAAGATAGGTTGAATGACGGGATACTTAGTTTATAGCGTTACAGAATTAGAGAACGCTTTTGGCAATGTGAAGTGGACTATACTCTTTGAAATTCTGGAGGTAGCAAGGATAAAATACAGGGACCGAAAGGTTATTTACAACTTGCACAGAAATGAAACTGCACTTGTCAGAATGGAAGGACGCTATCACGTCACTACCATGAGAAATAAATAAAATGTTTCTTTTTCTTTATTTATGAATGGGCCTATCACGGTCAACAGAGGTCATCATTGTTCACGCCATCTGGAACTGCTACGCATCCTGCAGACAGACAGCACTGCAACCCCACCTTTATGTGGCTGCTGATGGATATTGTTCTTTGTCCCTGCAATGCCTTGATAAAGATTATGTAACCAATAAACGAGAAAGAGATTTCACTTCGCTTAGCAAATTGTTGAAACTGGCAATAATAATTTATTTTTATTAAAACATAGGACTGAAATATTACTCACGTAACCAAATACTAGTACCACGACACAAATTTTCTTGTTCTTAATTATTGCTAATTGTACTCTTCGATGATCCATGTGTTTAGCAATTCAGTGTCCTCACAGATTATTACGAAAGTTCCTCTATCTTTCAAAAATGTTATGCCTTTTATTACTCTCGAAAGTGTCTTTCTCTCAGGCGTGCATCTTCGCTTCTGTTGTCTCTGGCTATTGCGCCGCCCTCTGTTGCAGCCATTTCCAACTGTCTGTTTCGTTGTTATGTTTAGGAAGCGTGCCTTCTTCGTCTAGTCGTAATATTTTGTCAGCCAGACTCCGCGGCGATATATTAAAAACGCAAAAAATAAGGCTTAGAATATAGTTTTTGGTTTTCATGCATACATTCGTCACTTATTCCCATATAAATGTCGTAAGGATAAAAAAAATCTCTCATGTTTAGTAACGTCAGGGCTAAATATAACCTTAGAACATTAAGGGAAGCCGTAGTTGAAATGGAGTAACACAGCATTGCACCCTATCCCCGATTTTATTCAATATGTACACTGAGTCAGCTATGTAGTAAACCAAGGAGAAATTTGAAAAGTGAAATAAAGTTCAGGGAGAATTAAAAAAAAAAACTTTGAGGTTTGCTGAGGACATTGTAATTCTGTCAGAGACAGCAAAGGACTTGGAAGAGCAGTTAAACGGATTGGACAATGTCTTGAGAGGAGAATATCAGACGAACATAAACAAAAGTAGAACAAGCATAATGGAATGTAGTCGAATTAAATCGGGTGATGCTGAGGGAATTAGATTAGAAAAGGAGACACTTAAAGTAGTAGACGAGTTTGCTGTTTGGGTAGCAAAATAACTGATGTGACTGAAGTAGGGAAGACAGAAAATGCAGATTGGCAACAGTGAGGAAATAATTTCTGAAAACGAGGAGTTTGTTAACATCTCATATATATTTAAGTGTTAGGAAGTTTTTTCTTATGGTATTTTTCAGTAGTGTAGCCTTCTACGGAAGTGGCACGTATATGATAAGCACATCAGAAGAGATGCTACAGAAGAATGTTGAAGATCAGATGGGTAGATCGAATAACTAACAAGGAGGTTCTGAATAATAGAGGAAAAAGGAATTTATGGCGCAACGTGACTAAAAGAAGGGATCAGTTGATAGGACACATCCTCAAGCATCAAAGATTTGGTAATGGAAGGAAGTATTGGGGGCAAAAACGGTGGAGGGAGAGCAAGTGTTGGATACATTAACCAGGTTCAAATGGACGTAGACTGCGATGGCTACGTAGACGTGAACAGGCCTGCGCAGCAAGGAGAGCTGCATCAGTCCAGTCTTCGGACTGAAGACCACAACAACAACATTTGCAAATCTTACTGCGTTTCGATATTTCAGAGCAGAAACAATATGATCCGAACTCTGATCCACTGTGGAAAAATAAACTTCGTTATGTGTTGAGTAACGACCATACGTTCGTATCTCTGGTTTACGTCATCATGTCGATAACGACGCATACGCTTTCTTTAGAGTGTTTATTTTTTTAATGAGTCAACTTTATGATCAGTCTTCATAATATGTACGTCAACAACCGAGACGATATCATGATCTCTGTATGCTATAGCACCTTAAAATATAGTTCCCGGCGAGTGTTAGATGTTCTCTATATGTGCCACCCTTGTTTTAAACTTTTCATCTCCCAATACCTACTACATTCGTTTTCTTGAGAAGTTTGCTTCATATCTTCTTCTAAAATTTCTGTGAAACTATAATGTTTCCTTACTACTGCTCTTTCCAGTATTAAGTTAACTATCCCTTCATATCATTACACATATCCCACTACCATGCAGCTGCGTCTGGTAGGGGCTCTCTAGTATATATCCTTTTCCTATTTTATATGTATTTGACTTGTAATATCCTTATTTAACATTAGATACGAAACACTTCCAGTTTTATTTTCGCCGTTGGCTCAGAGGGAAAAAGACATCCTTACACAAAGATAACGGAAAACAATCATTTAATGAAGTGTAGAATTAATTTACATTTTCTAAGTGTTCCGCCAATAAAACACTGTCTTTGGTTCGCCTTTCCCGCAACTTTTTCTGTATGTTCTTTCCAATTAAGTTGATCGTAATTATAACTGCTAGGTATTGAGTTGAATTTACGGCCTTCTAATCTGACTAATTTATCGCGTAACCGGAGTTTTAACGGATTCCTTTTACCACACATCTGGATGACCTCACACTTTTCGTTATTTAGGGTCAATTGCCGATTTTTACTCGACACAGATGTTTTTTCAAATAGTTTTGCAGTTTGTTTTGATCTTATGATCACTTTACTAGACGATAAACGACAACATCATCTGCAAACAACTTAAGACGGCTGCTTAGATTGTCTCCTAAATCGTTTATAAAGATAAGGAATAGCAGAGAGCCTATAACAGTACCTTGTGGAACGCCAGAAATCACTTCTGTTTTACCTGACGACTTTCCGTCAGTTATTACGAACTGTAACCTCACTGACAGAAAATCACGAATCCAGTCATATAGCAGAGACGATATTCCATAAAGTACGTAATTTCACTATAAGCCTCTGGGGTGCAGTGTCAAAAGCTTTCTGGAAATCTATAAATAAGGAATCAATTTTAAATCCCTTATCAATAGCACTCAACACATCGTATGAGTAAAGAGCGTGCTGTGTTTCACAACAAAAATGTTTACTAAATCCGTGTTGACTGTGTGACAGTAGACCAATTAAGAAACCAAATTAGAGGCTTGCGAACCTGGATGAAGAAACCCACCCGAGGCTTGCACTGCACAGATATCGCGTGTGCCCCCTTCGGCGATAGTCTTCCTGAACCGGTAGTGACAATGTCACCATGGGTCAACGGAATATAGTGAGATATCACTTGTCAATTTAAATATAAAAACCACATGCAACGAAACACATACAACGGGTTGCTGCAATGTAGTCTGTTGCCGTGGTACATTCCCTCAAATTCGTCTGTTATTTTCGGGTATTGTTGGCGCACAAAGCAAAATTGAACATGATTTTCTGAACTATGATTAGTCTCAAATCAGTTGTGTAAAACAGACTTTCTAAAAAACTGAATGTGATTTACTTTTTGTAATTTTTATGACAATCAAGTTGAACTGACTTTGCAGAAATTTAGAAAGTGGTACGTGAATGGTATATTGAATTATAAAACTTAATGTTACTAAGTTGTTGAATCCAGAGTTTCATCTTTATCATGCCGTTAATAAACGAGGTATGAGAAGCCAACGTGATTTTTCCGGCTAGTTTGCCTCAATTTATGCAGCATTGTTTGCCCATGCTGCAAATTTTATCCACTGTTCTGGGGGGCTTAAAATATCTTGTTTCGACAAAGACTGGTTTTGAAACACTAATAGAAAACTGCATCTATAAATCGCGACCCTCGAATTGCCTTTATGTGGGAAGTCAAAGAATGTAGTAATATGAACACACAACGGATGGGTTGGTTGTAGTTGCGTAAATTATAACTTCATATCGTCACCACTTTTATAGAAACTCTTCTGAGTGCTCTGCCCGAGTATGAACTTCATAGGGTTTAGGCAGTTTACTGAATAGGCATTTTCCAGAAGCCACTAAAGCGACCTATTTAATTGCTGCGCCAGTGGTAAGTGATTGCAGGCTGCATTGCTATTTTTTCTCCGCTCTCATGATTTGTTGGCATAAACAGAATATAGTTGAATAGGGCGCCAACAGGATTTTGATAAAGAATGAAACAGATAACGGAGCCATAATGTAACGGTCATTACATTCTCAAATAAGTAGCCAATATTTGTTTGGAACGGCAAACTATAAAACGCTGACAAAAATCGCATTCCTGTGATGACATAACAACGTTGATGATGAACTGCATTCCGTGTACAAGAAGGTCAGGTAGGTCGTTTACACTAATTTTTTTGCGGAGCTCGCCAGATAACTGGGGATATGACTTTTTATCACAGTGGCGTATCATTCTGTCAAGTGACATGCTAGACAGGTAGCAGAGGCAGGAGCGGCCATTTGTGTGTGGTTATCAAAACGGTGAAGCGGATTCTTTCCAATAGGTCACTTTCTGAGCACCGCTGGCAAATTAAATAACAACTTAGTTTCTACAGGGAACCATATAACTCTCTTTCAAACTGCCTTTCCGATACTGATGTCTGAAATTCTCCTTTGTGATACTGACTAGGGGGAGACTGAGTCAATAATTAAATCACTGAACACTAAGGACTCTCATGGATGTGATGGAGTGTCTAGCAGAATATTAAAGTACTCTGCTGCACATGTTAGCCCTGTACTGAGTCATATTTGTAACATTTCATTTAAGAATGGCAGTTTCCTGAACGATTAAAGTACTGAGTAGTAAAGGCGTTTTATAAAAAGGGAGAAAGGGATAATGTAGACAATTTCAGACCTATTTCTATGCCATCAGTTTTTGCTAAAGTTATTGAAAAGGCTACGTATGTAAGGATAATTGATCATTTTATTTCACGTAATTTGCTATCAAATTCACAGTTCGGCTTTAGAAGTCGTATAACAAGTGAAAATGCTATATTCTCTTTTCTCTGTGAGGTACTGGATGGATTAAATAAAAGGTTTCGAACGCTAGGCATATTTTTTTATTTAACTAAGCGTTTGATTGTTTGATCACAAAATACTGCTCCAGAAATTGGACCATTACGGAATACGGGGAGAAGCTCACAATTGGTTCACTTCTGACTTTAACAACAGACAGCAAAAGGTTATTATTTGCAGTGTTGAGAATGACTGTGATGTGGGGTCTGAGTGGGGTATGGTCAAATGGGGGATGCCGTAGGAATCAGTGTTGGGGCCACTCCTGTTCGCCGGCCGCGGTGGTCTCGCGGTTAAGGCGCTCAGTCCGGAACCGCGCGACTGCTACGGTCGCAGGTTCGAATCCTGCCTCGGGCATGGATGTGTGTGATGTCCTTAGGTTAGTTAGGTTTAAGTAGTTCTAAGTTCTAGGGGACTGATGACCACAGAAGTAAAGTCCCATAGTGCTCAAAGCCATTTGAACCATTTTTGAACTCCTGTTCCTTATTTATGTAAATGATATGTCCTCTAGTATTACGGGTAACTGTAAAATATTTCTGTTTGCTGATGACACTAACTTGGTAGTAAAGGATGTTGTGTGCGACATTGGCTCGATTTCAAATAGTGCAGTTCATGACGTAAGTTAATCGCTTGTAGAAAATAAACTAACGCTAAACCACAGTAATACTCAGTTTTTACGGTTTCTAACACACAATTCAACAAACCCCGACGTTTTAATTTCGCAGAATGGGCGTATGATTAGTGAAATTGAACATTTCAGATTTCTAGGTGCTCAGATACATAGTAAACTGTCGTGGAAAGCACACGTTCAGGATCTTGTTCAAAGACTTATGCTGCGATTTTTACTATTCGAACTGTATCTGAAGTAAGTGATCGTTCGACACGAAAATTAGCCTACTTTGCTTATTATCATTCGCTTATGTCGTATGGTATTTTATTTTGGCTAACTCTTCCAATTCTCAAAGGATATTTTTGGCTCAGAAACGGGCAGTTCGGGGAATAAGTGGCGTGAGTTCGCGAACTTCTTGTCGACCCCTCACTAGTCTAGGTATTTTGACATTGTCCTCTCAATGTATATATTCTTTACTGTCGTTTCTTGTTAACAAAATCAGCTTATTTCCAAGAATTATCAGCTCTCACTCCGACAGAAACACAATTTGCATTTGGATCGCACTTCCTTAACTCTTTTGCAGAAAGGTGTGGAATATATTGCTGCATCAATTTTCAATAAGCTACCATAAGCATACAAACATTTTAGCAGTAATCCTCGCGCTTCAAATCGAAACTGAAGAGTTTCCTCGTGGGTCACATGGGTCACTCCTTCTATTCTGTCGAAGAGTTCCTTGAAAGATTAAGCTGATTTCTATGCTGTGTTGTTGATTGCGTTTACTTAAAGTTATGACTTGACTTTTTCGGGTTCATAAGCATTAATTTTTATCTGTTATTTCTTTTATGTTGTAATTTCATGTACTGACACGTTCGATGACCTTGGAGATTTGCTTCTCAATTTGATCCTACCGAACTAGACGTGTAAATAAAGATAAAATAAATAAAACCGTTATTTTCTGCTTTTCCGCGAGCAGACACCGTAACTTTTAGGCCACCTGAACACGCCTCCGAACCTGACTGAAGCTCTCACTGTCACAGATGATTCCTCCTACCATTTCTGAGGACTACAATCCAAGCTTGTCCTTTGGGGTGTGCGGTGGTGGCGTCACAGATATAACAGACTGGATGGACGCAGCTCTGCACGTTAGTGTGACCTCTTCATCTGTACAGAGCTGCAGCAGCCTAGATCCTTTGCAACCAGCTTACTACGGGCGAGTCATTGTCTCCCTCTACAATCTTTAGCGTCCCACGTTTCCTACCATTAGCACATGTAACTGTTCCTTGACGCCACAGAATGTGCCCTGTCAACCAGTTCCTTCTCTCAGTCAAGTTCTGCCGTCAAGCTATTTTCTCCCCGACTCGATTCTGTACCTCTTCATTAGTTACCCCATCTTCCCACATAATCTCCAACATTGTGCAGTGCGTATACGTCAAGGATGTGTGCTGACTAAATTAAATTCACTCTACTGAAACGAGCGGATATATAGCGATGAAATCAATGAAGATGTGTTGTTATTGTTGTGGTCTTCAGTCCTGAGACTGCTTTGATGCAGCTCTCCATGCTACTCTATCCTGTGCAAGCTTCTTCATCTCCCAGTACCTACTGCATCCTACATCCTTCTGAATCTGCTTAGTGTACTCATCTCTTGGTCTCCCTCTACGATTTGTACCCTCCACGCTGCCCTCCAGTACTAAACTGGTGATCCCTTGATGCCTCAGAACATGTCCTACCAACCGATCCCTTCGTCTAGTCAAGTTGTGCCACAAACTCCTCTTCTACCCAGTTCTATTCAATACCTCCTCATTAGTTATGTGATCTACCCATCTAATCTTCAGCATTCTTCTGTAGCACCACATTTCGAAAGCTTCTATTCTCTTTTCGTCTAAACTATTTATCGTCCATGTTTCACTTCCATACATGGCTACACTCCATACAAATACTTTCAGAAATGACTTCCTAACACTTAACTCAATACTCGATGTTAACAAATTTCTCTTCTTCAGAAACGCTTTCCTTGCCATTGCCAGTTTACATTTTATATCCTCTCTACTTCGACCATCATCAGTTATTTTGCTCCCCAAATAGCAAAACTCCTTTACTACTTTAAGTGTCTCATTTTCTAATCCAATTCCCTCAGCATCACCCGACTTAATTCGACTACATTCCATTATCCTTGTTTTGATTTTGTTGATGTTCATCTTATACCCTCCTTTCAAGACACCGTCCATTCCGTTCAACTGCTCTTCCAAGTCCTTTGCTGTTTCTGACAGAATTACAATGTCATCGGCGAACCTCAAAGTTTTTATTTCTTCTCCATTGATTTTAATACCTACTCCGAACTTTTCTTTTGTTTCCTTAACTGCTTGCTCAATATACAGATTGAATAACATCGGGGAGAGGCTACAACCCTGTCTCACTCCTTTCCCAACCACTGCTTCCCTTTCATGTCCTTCGACTCTTATAACTGCCATCTGGTTTCTGTACAAATTGTAAATAGTCTTTCGCTCCCTGTATTTTACCCCTGCCACCTTCAGAATTTGAAAGAGAGTATTCCAGTCAACATTGTCAAACGCTTTCTCTAAGTCTACAAATGCTAGAAACGTAGATTTGCCTTTCTTTAATCTTTCTTCTAAGATACGTCGTAGGGTTAGTATTGCCTCACGTGTTCCAACATTTCTACGGAATCCAACCTGATCTGCCCCGATGTCGGTTTCTACCAGTTTTTCCGTTCGTCTGTAAAGAATTCACGTTAGTATTTTGCAGCTGTGACTTATTAAACTGCTTTCTTTGGGATTGGAATTATTACATTCTTCTTGAAGTCTGAGGGAATTTCGCCTGTTTCATACATCTTGCTCACCAGATGGTAGAGTTTTGTCAGGACTGGCTCTCCCAAGGCTGTCAGTAGTTCTAATGGAATGTTGTCTACTCCCAGGGCCTTGTTGCGACTTAGGTCTTTCAGTGCTCTGTCAAACTGTTCACGCAGTATCATATCTTCCATTTCATGTTCATCTACATCCTCTTCCATTTCCATGATACTGTCCCCAAGAACATCGCCCCTGTATAGAGCCTCTATATACTCCTTCCACCTTTCTGCTTTCGCTTCTTTGCTTAGAACTGGGTTTCCATCTGAGCTCTTGATATTCGTGCAAGTCGTTCTCTTTTCTCGAAAGGTCTCTTTAATTTTGCTGTAGGCAGTATCTATCTTACCCCTCGTGAGATAAGCCTCTACATCCTTACATTTGTCCTCCAGCCATCCCTGCTTAGCCACTTTGCACTTCCTGTCGATCTCATTTTTGAGACGTTTGTATTCATTTTTGCCTGCTTCACTTACTGCATTTTTGTATTTTCTCCTTTCATCAATTAAATTCAGTATCTCGTCTGTTATCCAAGGATTTCTACTAGCCCTCGTCTTTTTACCTACTTGATCCTCTGCTGCCTTCACTATTTCATTCCTCAAAGCTACCCATTCTTCTTCTACTGTATTTCTTTCCACCATTCCTGTCAATTTTTCCCTTATGCTCTCCCTGAAACTCTGTACAACCTCTGGTTTAGTCAGTTTATCCAGGTCCCATCTCCTTAAATTCCCACCTTTTTGCAGTTTCTTCAGTTTTAATCTACAGTTCATAACCAATAGATTGTGGTCAGAGTACACATCTGCCCCTGGAAATGTCTTACAATTTAAAAACTGGTTCCTAAATCTCTGTCTCACCATTATATAATCTATATGAAACCTTTTAGTATCTCCAGGTTTCTTCCATGTATACAACCTTCTTTCATGATTCTTGAACCAAGTGTTAGCGATGATTAAGTTATGCTCTGTGCAAAATTCTACCAGGCGGCTTCCTCGTTCATTTCTTAGCCCCAATCCATATTCACCTACTACGTTTCCTTCTCTTCCTTTTCCTACTGTCGAATATTCCAGTCACCCATGACTATTGTCTGGTCTCTCAACAGATACCCCTCCGTTGTGGTTGCACCTACGGTACGGCTATCTTTGTCGTTGAGGCACGCAAGCCTCCCCACCAATGGCAAGGTCCATGGTTCACGGGGGGGGGGGGGGGGGGATGAATATGTAGTGAGACGAAATGAAATCAGTAAAACCTGTCTGTGGTCTCGACGGTGCCACCGTGAATCTCTTGTTTACAGCGAGTAACTGCCTTAAACATTGTGGATGCTCAACACAAACCCAATATTGTCTCTACTTTTTCGATGTCCTTCCATCAAATCCATTCACTCAGTACTGGTATCCACACACCCCTCGTTGGAGAGCCTCTGGTTGAGGAGCGAACATCAATCACAACAAAATTTAAGTGATTTTAATTCGGCTGATAGGGTTAATTATTAGTAGTTTGTTTTGTGAAGCGTACTGCAGCGTGTTAAATCAGTCACATTTCGGTTTTATTGAAGAAGCATTATCATTGGTGGTTTTGTGAATAAAAGGAAAACACGTCTGATGTAACTCTCTCTCTCTCTCTCTCTCTCTCGCTAAAAAAAAAAAGTGTAACTACTGCCGAGGAAGAGGGAGCATCTAATACAGTTGCAACTGACAGGATTGGTTTCAGCACGGTCGACTTGATCCCAGTTCGCCACCAGCAAGGAAGAGTATATCCTTGACACTACTAGCCAGTTGCGTAGGCGAAACGTCAGAAAAATCATTAAACAACCGTCGCTGGAAGACCCTGAGGAGAAAGGCAACAGGCAGTACATCAAAAGTGGCCACGAAAGCCTCAAGTCTTGTGTACTGCAAAGTATCACTGCAGGTAGTGAGGTATCACCGCCCCCAGAATGCACGTTACGGTATCATCAGCTGCTAACTGTCGGGCCGGCGCTGCGCTCCGCCTTGCGAGTTCTCTTCCCGCCGAACAGCGCGCGCCACTCGTGCCGCAGCAATTTGCAGCTTACTGTTGGCACCCGACTATTACGCATCCGGCTCCAGCATCCTCCCCGTCTACTGGAGTTACGTATTCTCCGCGAAGCGTCGGCAAGTTTTACCTGTGATTTACACACCCACGATAAAAAATGAATTTATAAGACCTGCCGTAGCAACTGGGCATGTCGGCGACCACGTACTCCTCGGATACTCCGAGGACGGTTGTTGAATGAGATTCCGCATGTATGTAAAATGAATATACTCGTGTCTATAGTCATAAACGAATCACTGTCGTTGTATTCAATATTTGGCTGATGTTATACAAACTTCTCCGAATATTTACAGTAACTGATGCACCACTAATACGGAACTTGTTGAATGATTCTGGGCTGTTGAGCTATGACGTATCCGTGTGTATAATGGAGACTCGCCAAGTGATGTAAGCGACGTGCAGCCAAGAGGACCCTCAGACGTGACGTATTAGATTTTAGGGCGGGGAACCTAGCATCGGGGACGCTGCCATTGCGTCGTGCTTACAATTACAAATTTGGAAATTTGTGGGAAGGTCTTACGGGACCAAACTGCTGAGGTCATTGGTCCCTAAGCCTACACACTCCTTAATCTTACTTAAACTAGCTTACGCTATGGACAGCACACACACCCATGCCCATAGGGAGGACTCGAACCTACGACGGGGGGAGCCGCACAGACTGTGACAAGGCGCCCTAGACCGCGCGGCGTATTTTTCTCTGCAGCTTACAAAATAATAAGTGAAAGGAATATTTGTAGAGGTTGGTAAACGTAAGGAACGTCACACTTTAGGCATGGTTACATACATAATTCATTTATTTTCCAGAGAGTTACAGAAACGAGCTATAATTTTTCAAATATAATTTCTTTCTATCGTGTAGCTGCCGCATTCAAACCAATAGGTTACAAATCAAATCACTGTCAGGCAGATACAGATTCTCTCGTTTGGCTGCTCAGGGGAGCTTCTCAAACGAGTGCCCATTTTCCTAAAAGCACAACTCGTTACGTCTTGTAAACGATCTGCGGACCAGATGTAAAGTTGTTGGTTTCACGGAGCGACAAGCTTTCTCGATGCGCTGTTTGAAGTTAGTGTTGTTCAGCTCGTAGAATGTATGTTTACACTGCCGTATATAAGACAAATAGAAATGCACAAAAAAAACGTAGTTCCATCTGATACGAATTGACGAGTAGCAGACATGGCATACACACCCCAAGAGTACGTTGACATGTTGCTGATCCTCGGTGAATATCAACAAGAAGCCAATCAAATAGCCATACCCTATGGCATCAGGTAGCCTGGTCGAAGTGGCCCATCACCCATTACGTTCTCGCGTGCTAAACAATGTCATAGAAACAAGTACTTCGAGGGACAGTCGAACGAAAACCGAACACCCGCCACAACAGGACTGTGGAAGGTTACTATTTAAAAGTAATCAAATTCACCTCACTGGGAGATGAGACGATCAATTCCTGTTCCGTAGAACGTGGTCGGCCGCTGACGGATCCACAACCGCATCCACTCTTGCACTTCCTCGTTCGTCTGAAACCGACATCCACGCATCTCTTTCTTCAGGTCGCCAAAAATGTGAAGATCACAAGGTGAAAGAACAGAGGATTTTGTACTGTTTCCCAACCCAGTCGCTGAAGTGTACCCTTCGTCCGATTGGCGTTGTGAGGGCGGACTTATCGTGCAACAGGCTGAATCCGTCCGACATCATTTCTAGGCGTTTTGACTTTACGGAGCATCGCAGTTTCTGAAAGTGTCTTCACAGCGCTGCGCATTGACTGTCACTCCACGCTCGAGGAATTCGACGAGCAGAGGGCCCTTGCTGTCGAAGATGAAGATTACGATAACGCCCGCCCCAACACTGCCAATCGGACGAAGACTACGGTTCAGCAATTTGGTTGGGAAACACTGCAACATCCTCCGTAGAGCCCGGATCATTCACCGTGTGAACTTCACCTCTTTGGCGACCTGAAGAAAGACATGCGTGGACGTCGGTTTCATTCGGACGAGGAAGTGCGAGAGTGGGTGCGGTTGCGGCCGACCACGTTCTACCAAGCAGGAAACGATCATCTTGTCTCCCAGTGGGATGAATGTCTCAACCCCAGTGCTGATTACTTCTGACTGTAACGATCGATTGTTCCGTTTGGCGGGTGTTCGGTTTTCTTTTGACTGTCCCTTACAGGCGAAGCCGTGCAATGGGAGAGGATATGGGAGTACGTCTGTGTTACCTCCAATACATCACAATCATCATGTCAGCTTACGAGAGGTGGCTGCAGTCACTAATATGAGCCTTACATTTGTGTGACAAGTGGAGTTTCACACGTGCCATCTGTCACTGGCTCTGGTACTGAAAGGGAACGATTTCAATCGGAGAGTTACTTTCTGCGAACGGGCTGTGAATAAGTTCACTCTGAACGCTTTACGAAGTGTTATATTCTCTGATGAATCCACGTTCACAGTTCATTCTCGTAGCCAGTTAGGGTGCTCTCCTTGAAAATGTCAGTCTAAATATTAGTGGCCGTTTATGTATTCAGCGTAATAATCACTCAGCCCATTTTGCGCTTGATGTGTAAGAACTGAACTGGAAAATTGTTGGGACGCTTTGGTCCTCAGCAGTGGCCCATAAGATCGCCCGATTTAACATCAGTAGATTGCTTTTTGTATTTCTAAAGAATAGTATTTATATCACCGAAGGTACAACCCCAGATGAATTCAAACGGCCCACTGAAAAAGCCTGTCGCTGTGTAACACCGCCAGCTTTATGTATGCGATATTGCATCCACCTCTAAAACTTTGAATATTTCCACCTCCCTAACTTAAATTGACAGAAACTGTATTGAAATTAATTTGTGCACAGTTGGGTTACATGCATCAGCTACATGAGAGAAAACAATAATTTTCTATTTGTGTGTGATGTCCTTAGGTTAGTTAGGTTTAAGTAGTTCTAAGTTCTAGGGGACTGATGACCTCAGAAGTTAAGTCCCATAGTGCTCAGAGCCATTTGAACCATTCAGATGGCGGAAAATTAAAAATTAAAGACGTAAATGGAGCACTATTCAAACATATCTGAAATTCGCACTATGTTCGAAAGTATCTAAACACTTTCAGTTTTTGCACCATGTACAAAAGTTTGCACATGATCTGAATTTCTGCGCTGTATTCAAAAGTATCTGACGATAGGAAATTAGGACCATACTGAACGAACTGAAATTGGCGGCATGTTCAAAAGAATTTGAACTATCCGACATTTTTTTCCGAGTACCTGAGCGATACGAGTTTTACACAATGTTAAAACGTGCACACACACACACACACACACACACACACACACACACACACAATGTTTATTCCATGTAATATTGTCACTTGTTTACGTTCATAATCGATCTCTGTACCATACGTGGAGTAAGGCACAAGATACTATCAGATTAAATATTTTCCACGTCTATATTGTTCTACGATGATTTTCGAGCATAACAATCATAATTCAACATCTAAAAGGTCTGCAAAAATACGTCAGCAACACAAAAAATCCAACGTTTATGTCAAGCATCACAATTTTATCTACACACACACACACACACACACACTTATCTGTTAAAATTGGTACCTAAAACATGGCTGTGAACTCTCACATTAAGTCCTCCAATGCTATTTCCATGTCTAAATAGTTACGAAACACATGTGGCTAAAAAATAAGCAGGTAGATGACATTTAGTTTTTAGATCTACACTTATTCCAAGGTACACCGGACCCAAAATTAAACTTTTCCGCTTTAATTTATTTTTGATACTTGTCAAGTGTCACAATGTTAATTCAGTGACTGAAATATTAGCAAAAATACGATAACTTCATCAGGAACCCAGTTTTCTGTGACTAATATTTGCACATCTTATCAAAAAATACGCACACAATGTTTATGTCAAGTGATAAAATATCTGTCAAAATACGTGAAAGGTGCTGCCATTTCGATCTGAGGCTATGTTACTCATGGTACAAAAATTGAACTATCAGCATCTGACGTTTTTACAGGGTTCTGAGTAATGCATCACCACACCAAGCGTAACTTCAGGGGGTAAGAAAATAATACATCATTTTCAAACCTAGAAAAATATAATCGACGATGCTGACTGCTTAATTTTACTTTTTATTAATTCAATCTAGGCCTACTCGAGGTTATATGTAAAAACAAACTTTTGAGAAAAGTTGTAACGTTTATCAGTTGCAACCATGGTGCCAAGGCTCTCTAAAATGTTTACAGACTGTATTTACATAATCAGCACTAAATAACACCAAAATACCCGATGTAAAAACACCTAATACAGCAAAAAGACAAACTAATTGACCAAACAAAATTTAAGAAGAGAAAGAGGTGTTTTGGCGATTCTTTATTGCCAAGTATAACTTATTTTCATAATGCGCATATGTAAGTTCATAATGCTCCAAATACGGGATGTAAACATGATCAAACACAGTGGTGGAACAAGGCAGAGATGAAACATGTGCAAAGACAATTGCGGAATAATACAGAGATGACAGACCAATAATTCAAATACTACATACAGGTTTTGCATAAAAAAATTATTTATGGAAGTAAGTAAAGATTTCATTTATAAAAATATGCACGCAACACAGGTTGTTAATCTCAATAAGCAACTATAATTACAGATATCTGATTGTGAACAAAAATACGAACTTTGCACCAAAATAAAATTACTTCTCAAAATATTTAATTTTTCAAGCACAAAACACACATGATTCTACTGTCGTAACTTAACTATTGAATAAAATTGAAAAACTAAAAATGGCTTCATATTGGTACTACTGATAAAACTTGCAGGTTAATCAGAACTTCTTGACAACAAAAGTATGATATTTGTGCCACACTTTGCAAGCACAATGTAGCCTCAAATTAAATTATTCCACATTAAAACGATTTGTATTTCTCATCAAAAGACACATGGCTCACTTATTGGCACCACTGAAATTATTTATACGTTAGTTGACAAGCATAATTCGACCTTTGTACAACGCATTACAGGAAACAAAATACATAAAAACGGGTTCTACACCATTAAAGAGCATACGTGGGCACTACTGCTGATCTCAGTTATAACTGAAAATGCATTTATCGATGAGATTAGTCTGATCTTTGCAACACACTAGACAAATTTATTTCCACGACTAAATGTGTCAAAAACTCTTTTTAGTTAGCATAAAACTGATTAGAAAATGAGCCAAACATTATAGTCGTAGCCACGCTAGGGTATTAACTTTATCTTGCAGTACAAAACTTTATGCTAAATCACGCTGTCACAAAGGGAGAAAGTACAGGACACTTTGATGGAACAGTATACTGAACGGTCGTGGTGTACAGTCTCGTACGTATAGGTAAGAAACGAGCGTTGCTTTGCCTTCAGCTACCCACTTTCAAAGTCACCATACATCATAGCAACTCGTTGCTTGGTTATTAGCTTTATCTTGCGGGACAAAACATTTGTAACTTTCTGCTGATAATGCACAGTGGAAACTACAATGCTAAGCAGGCAAGTCAGTGGGGTGCTATGGGCAGTTTGCAGGGCAGGACAATGATGTTCAAAATTCCGTTGTTTTGATGGTCTCTGAGAATGCGTGCTTGTGAAATCTTTTGATGTTCGAATCATTCTGTTCCATTTTAACAATCTGTGTGAACGCATGCATTGCGCAAGTTTTTTACGTTCAGATTTGATATAGAGATGCTAAATATTGCTTCTGAAGAGACTGCTAGGAGTAAAACAAGGCTTTGTGTGTAATATAAGTGTTTGGAAAAAGACCGAGAAAACGCTGAAGATGACGAGCACTCTGGAAGCCTCCACACATCATCAACCGATGAAGTCGTAGAAAAATTTAAAGAAATGAATATGGACGATCGCCAGCTCACAGTTAGAGAAGTCACTGTTGATGCTGTTATATCAAATGGTTCATGCAATGAAATTA
The DNA here is from genome assembly GCF_021461395.2 of Schistocerca americana. Taxonomy (NCBI): domain Eukaryota; kingdom Metazoa; phylum Arthropoda; class Insecta; order Orthoptera; family Acrididae; genus Schistocerca; species Schistocerca americana. The sequence continues at coordinate 1,134,834,848 of NC_060119.1, forward strand.
TTCAGATGTTTTGGATTTGAAACTTGTGACAGCAAGTCTGTTTCAAAACTGTCGAATTTCGAACAAAAACAGTTGCTCAGGAGTTGCTACACGAAGTCAACAACGATGCAGGACAACCTAAGCGTGCCATAACAGGTGATGAAAGATGGGTTTACGGACACGACGTCGAAACTAAAGCAGTCGTCCCAGTGGAATTATTCTGGATCGCGAGGTCGGAAAAAAGTTCGATTAGTCCGCACCTGACTGCTGTAGCTTATGCTCACCGTGTTCTTCAATTTTAAGGCCACAGCGCACCACAACCATTAAGTAGGACCGTCGTGTGCGTGAAACTATCCTAGTTTGTGGCCATACACTTCGTGGCTTTTTGCATCACGGTGGTGCATCTGCTCAGACTTTCAGTTTCCAAAAATAAAGAAAACCTAAGAAGGACGGTGTTCTCCAAGCACAGATGAGATTAAAAAAGCATAACTGCTATAACTAATCTCAAAGATATAGTTCCAGAAGTGCTGAGCGGATTGGAAAAAAATGCTGGTCTAAGTGTATAATATCTAATGAGAACATTTCTGATGTGAAAACGTTGACGAAGAAATACTCTAAAAAAAAAAAAAAAAAAAAAAATCCCGACGAACCTCGTACCTATAGTTGCTCAAGCGGCCTATAATTGTTCACAGCTGTTTTTTCATCAACCTTTTCCAGTTCGATCCCGGGACGTTAAACCCTAATTTTCCATCCTATTACGCATTCTTGAGGCAGATCCGATGATTCTTTCGATTCTGCGGAACAATCTCCGACCACTCTAAGCATCCGAGGCAAGCACAAATCTGAGAAAGCACCTCGTAGCATTGTATCGTCGCTACTAGTCGACAGTATGGTGCAAAGTGCAGAATACCTTTCGGAATTTTAGAAAAGTGGAATCTACAAATCCGTGTCATCTGCTCTTCGCAAGATATTGTGCATGATGAAATCGGGATGCATTTCATACAGAAAGTTTTTTCTGAATCCGGGCTGATCATTATCAACAATGTCACACGCCTTCGCTTCATGAAATATTGCGAAGAGGTTCGGAATTGAATCCAAGATCTATGACCAAAGATCGGGAATTTTGCTCCAGCTCTGTCCATTCGCCCTCAAAGTAATAGCGGGAAGATACTGCTCCCCTCCTTGTAGATGGGTATGACGTGTGCTACGTTTCCGTCAGTGGAGTAAATTTACTGCTAAAGGAATCCACGATAAGAAATGGTTAACGGCGGGACTAATTCAACTGCAGATTGTGTAGGGAACGCGCTGTAGTCCTGTCGAGTCTTCGGGAACTATTAAGTTGCAATTGCTCCCGTCGCGTTTCTGCATTACTGCATTGATATGTATACTAGAGTGATACGTGTACAGTATCTCGGGACAATAGTCCGATGCCGAATCAATACGACAGCGAAGGACAGCTCGTCAAACGACCTGGCGACATTCTGCACAAGTTTTGTCTAACGTGAGTTGGTGCAGATTAGTTTCCGTACGTACAAGTGAATTCTACAGTGTAAAATGACACGTAGATGTCAACAGAGAAATGTCGTTCCCATAGTTCTAATTTGTTTATCATAGCTTTAGTTCTGTCTTCCTCTTGCAACTCCATCACGTGATAGATGCAGGTGTAATGAGTTTAATAATGAGACACAGAACAAAGTTATTTTTTCTCATTTGTTAGCAAAAAGAAATGTTTTAGCATTTCGCTTTTTTATAATCAACGTGCTTCGGAATGTAGCCATAATTGTTGAAGTAAGGTTTCATTTCAATTAAAACGCTTCTCAAAAATTTTTAATGTGAAACTAATGTTTATCATTTTGACTGTTATTTACCGTTTCTGTTTCGTTTACAAAAAAATGGCTCTGAGCACTATGGGACTTAACTTCTGAGGTCATCAGTCCCCTAGAACTTAGAACAACTTAAACCTAACTAACCTAAGGGCATCACACACATCCATGCCCGAGGCAGGATTCGAACCTGCGACCGTAGCGGTCGCGTGGGTCCAGACTGTAGCGCCTAGAACCGCTCGGCCATCCCGGCCGGCTGTTTCGTTTACACTTTCTCTTCGTTGTGATAATGTATCTGAGCATAAAACAATGACACACAGACAATAAATGTATTATGTAAACTGAAGGAGGAAGGGGGAGAAAGGAAAAGAAAGGAACAAATGATATCGGCTGCATCGATACTTTATGCGGAATCAGCGGCGACGAGTCAAAATGTGTGCCGCACCAGGAGTCGAAACCGGGTTTCCCTGCTTACTAGGCAGTTGTGTTAACCATTGTACCACGCGGACACAGTATTTATCGCAAATGTGCGGTCTATATCGGCACTCTCCACGGCTGAACAACACTCCCATTCAGTTCCACCAATCCGTAGTCCCCCATGCTCGCTAATTTTAGATTTCCGCTGGGGTTGCACATGCTCTGAAGGTTGTACATTCATTGCCCATCGAGGCGAATCAATTATATAAATGTGTGGTGTTTGTTCTTTCGGACATGTCCGAGAAAATAGACACCACTCATTCATATAATAAATACATTGTCCAGCTTTGCTTTTGGTGATTCCTGTCCGTGTCTGGTGATCCCTCTTCGCGAAGCAAACGATACAAACTAAAACTCACGACGGATAATGGCTTACGAGAATTGTTTTTGTCCATCAAGTATAGCTAGCTACACTTACCATTTTTTGTTGTGAATAGAATTAGAAAAATTCAGTATATTTACTAAAGAACTTACAATCGTAAACCCATCATTTCTAGATGCTGTTGCCGATTACTCACGAAATTCTCATAGACCTTACAACTATCTCACACAGTAGTATTACTGCCAATAATCGACGAAAATTACAACATAAAACTTTAGTGAATCACCTTTTTTTCTCGGCATAAAAATAGCCCACTGAGTGGAAGGTATATAAAAAGTCAATCGTTAATCATCTTGTACAGGGCAGCTGTTAATCCAGCGGCCGAAACGAAGAATCCATGCTGTCGATCCAGAGTACTGAATTAGTTTCGACTAAAACACATTTTTAATTTTTGCCAGCGAATGTTCATTAGAGACAGGGGTGTCGTCAGGAGTGTCCTAGGGAAGTGTGATAGCTACGTATATATGACGGTAGTATCCGTTCCCGAAAGAACAGTTACCGTGGATGACCATGCAGCTTTGCTAGAAATGAAATGATAATTAAATGGACACCCTAGCTGCAAACAGGCGTTGATGTATTTCATTGGGGACATGTTGAAAATGTGTGCCCCGACCGGGACTCGAACCCGGGATCTCCTGCTTACATGGCAGACGCTCTATCCATCTGAGCCACCGCGGGCACAAAGGATAGTGCGTCTGCAGGGACTTATCCCTTTCACGTTCCCCGTGAGATCCACATTCCCAACATGTCCACACCACTACATTCGTAGTGCGCCTAATAGATGTTTGCCCATCATACTCATTACTCGTGGCAGATTAATCTACCAAGTCCCGTACGAGTTCGGGCATAGCGTGTGCGTTCGCACAAGAACGTCCATGGCCGGGAAGCCATATTTTAACTATATATGACGGTAGTATCTGTTCCCGAAAGAACAGTTACCGTGGATGACCATGCAGCTTTGCTAGAAATGAAATGATAATTAAATGGACACCCTAACTGCAAACAGGCGTTGATGTATTTCATTGGGGACATGTTGAAAATGTGTGCCCCGACCGGGACTCGAACCCGGGATCTCCTACTTACATGGCAGACGCTCTATCCATCTGAGCCACCGCGGGCACAGAGGATAGTGCGTCTGCAGGGACTTATCCCTTTCACGTTCCCCGTGAGATCCACATTCCCAACTTGTCCACACCACTACATTCGTAGTGCGCCTAATAGATGTTTGCCCATCATACTCATTACTCGTGGCAGATTAATCTACCAAGTCCCGTACGAGTTCTGGCATAGCGTGTGCGTTCGCACAAGAAGCCCCATGGCCGGGAAGCCATATTTTAACTATATATGACGGTAGTATCTGTTCCCGAAAGAACAGTTACCGTGGATGACCATGCAGCTTTGCTAGAAATGAAATGATAATTAAATGGACACCCTAACTGCAAACAGGCGTTGATGTATTTCATTGGGGACATGTTGAAAATGTGTGCCCCGACCGGGACTCGAACCCGGGATCTCCTACTTACATGGCAGACGCTCTATCCATCTGAGCCACCGCGGGCACAGAGGATAGTGCGTCTGCAGGGACTTATCCCTTTCACGTTCCCCGTGAGATCCACATTCCCAACTTGTCCACACCACTACATTCGTAGTGCGCCTAATAGATGTTTGCCCATCATACTCATTACTCGTGGCAGATTAATCTACCAAGTCCCGTACGAGTTCGGGCATAGCGTGTGCGTTCGCACAAGAACGTCCATGGCCGGGAAGCCATATTTTAACTATATATGACGGTAGTATCTGTTCCCGAAAGAACAGTTACCGTGGATGACCATGCAGCTTTGCTAGAAATGAAATGATAATTAAATGGACACCCTAACTGCAAACAGGCGTTGATGTATTTCATTGGGGACATGTTGAAAATGTGTGCCCCGACCGGGACTCGAACCCGGGATCTCCTACTTACATGGCAGACGCTCTATCCATCTGAGCCACCGCGGGCACAGAGGATAGTGCGTCTGCAGGGACTTATCCCTTTCACGTTCCCCGTGAGATCCACATTCCCAACTTGTCCACACCACTACATTCGTAGTGCGCCTAATAGATGTTTGCCCATCATACTCATTACTCGTGGCAGATTAATCTACCAAGTCCCGTACGAGTTCTGGCATAGCGTGTGCGTTCGCACAAGAAGCCCCATGGCCGGGAAGCCATATTTTAACTATATATGACGGTAGTATCTGTTCCCGAAAGAACAGTTACCGTGGATGACCATGCAGCTTTGCTAGAAATGAAATGATAATTAAATGGACACCCTAGCTGCAAACAGGCGTTGATGTATTTCATTGGGGACATGTTGAAAATGTGTGCCCCGACCGGGACTCGAACCCGGGATCTCCTGCTTACATGGCAGACGCTCTATCCATCTGAGCCACCGCGGGCACAGAGGATAGTGCGTCTGCAGAGACTTATCCCTTTCACGTTCCCCGTGAGATCCACATTCCCAACTTGTCCACACCACTACATTCGTAGTGCGCCTAATAGATGTTTGCCCATCATACTCATTACTCGTGGCAGATTAATCTACCAAGTCCCGTACGAGTTCTGGCATAGCGTGTGCGTTCGCACAAGAAGCCCCATGGCCGGGAAGCCATATTTTAACTATATATGACGGTAGTATCTGTTCCCGAAAGAACAGTTACCGTGGATGACCATGCAGCTTTGCTAGAAATGAAATGATAATTAAATGGACACCCTAGCTGCAAACAGGCGTTGATGTACTTCATTGGGGCCATGTAAGCAGGAGATCCCGGGTTCGAGTCCCGGTCGGGGCACACATTTTCAACATGTCCCCAATGAAGTATATCAACGCCTGTTTGCAGCAAGGGTGTCCATTTAATTATCATTTCAAGTGTGATAGCATCGCTGTTATTTTATGTATACATAAATGATTTGGCGGACAGGATAAGCAGCAGTCTGCCACTGTTTCCCGATAATGTTGCGCTGTGTGGTAAGGTGTTGTCGTTGAGCGACTGTAGGAGGATACAAGAGGACTTAGACAAAATGTTAAGTTGGTGTGATGAACGGCAGCTACCTCTAAATGTAGAAAAATTTAAGTTACGAAAAACAAACTCATAATGCTCGAATACAGTGTTAATAGTGTGATACTTGACACAGTCAAGTCGACTACATATCTAGGCTTGACGTTGCAAAGCAGTATGAACTGGAATGATCATGTAAGGAATGATGTAGAGATATCGAATTGTTGACTTCGGTTTATTTGGAAAATTTTTACAAAGTGTGGTTCATCTGAAAAGGAGGCAGTTTACAGGACACTGGTGCGACCCACTGTTGAGTACCGTTCGAGTGTCTAGAATCCCTACCAGGTCGGACTGAAGGAAGTCACCGAAGTAATTCAGAGGCGGGCTGCTAGATTTGTCAGTGGAATTTTCGATCAGCACGTAAGTGTTACGGAGATGCTTCAGGAACTCAAATGGGAATCCCTAGAGGGAAGGCGATGCTCTTTTCGAGGCGCACTATTGAGGAAATTTACAGAACCTCCATTTGAGACTGACTGCAGAACGATTCTACTGCAGCCAACATACATGTCGCGTAAGGGCCACGAAGATAAAATGTGAGAGGCATGTTTTTCCCTCGCTCTATTTACGAGTGGAACGGTAAGGGAAATAACAAGTAGTGGTACAAGGTATTCTCTGCCATACACCATATGGTGGCTTTCGGAGTATGTTTGTAGATGTGGCTGTAGGTTTCTTGTGTTGACTTCCAATCGGATACCTGTCAAAACAATCATTTCTTCACAAACAGAACATTCACAAGTAATAATCTTCATTCGCAATTTATTTCCGACAACTACAACTTGTGTTTGAACAGTCTCAGTTAGATATCTCTGACATTTTCAACCGCAGAAAACCAATTTCCTGTATAACAAATACTTGAATTTCATGTATGCTAATTTGACATGATCCCGAGTTCACAGAAAAGTTACACCAAAGATACATATTTGAAAATTTAGATCGAAATTAACGTTCTCTGTGAATTACAAAGCTGCCCACGAAATTTATATTTATGCAATAATTATTTTCACTTTTCGTAAGTATGATTTTATTTATTTTTAATTAAACTCAACGAAGACCTAAATGGTGTCGCAATGACTAGCTTTCTGGAGTGCACATATTCTTGCGTAGAACTCTTACGAAATGTTCTCATAATTATCAAAAAACATGAATAGTAATAAAGGATGAGTGCAATGATAAACCAAGCTCCCCTGCAAAAACCGCGAACTGTGCGAATCGACAAAAAGTGGTATCGGATGATTCATATGTGCAGACACCGGCATCGATCGATTCAGTTTGGAAAAAGAATATCAACCTAGGATTGTTACAGTCTCCAGGTTTCTTTGTACACTAGTTTAAGACCCACTTCCCTAATAATTCCTATTCTCACTCGTTATGATTTACCACATATTCGGTAAATATTGTAATTATGACCCCAATGGAAATAAAATGGAGTGTGGGCGGGAGATTTGGTTAGGAAAGGTGGATGGGAGCTGCCCAAAAACTTATTTTCTGAATTCCGAGAGATAAGGAGAGTTCGAGTCGATGACGTGTTAGTGGGTAATTGACATTAGAAAATGTAGAAAGCAGTTGACACTTACAAGCAAGCGATTCATCACATTCAGAAAAAAATACAGGGTTCGAAGAAGTCCTTCTGAATACTTTAATTCGTTATTAACATTCACATTGTCGTCTCCTTAATATACTCAAAGACAAAAAATATACGACGCATCACGAAGGAGTTATACAAATTGGTTACAAACTGAGGTGTTGACAGATAATGAAAAATTGTAAATTTTGGCAGCTGATGGATGAAAGAGTGATGCTGCAGCGCAATTTCACCGCGAATGGCAAGTACTGTAAACAGGGAACATGTCGCAAAGGGCATAAAGTCTTTGAGAATTTCATGCTGTGTACTATGTTGAACAGGACTATGTCTCTGCGCGCTGTCAAACAGTAAAATGTGATGAGTGGTGTGGCCCTCAACTACGCACCCTCAGACTCAGAGTTGCAATATTAAGAGTTTTGGTTGGCTTCTTTTCTAGGGACTGGGATACGTAGTTGCCGCATTACGGGCCAAATACTACTGAGTCTACAGTATACGATAAAAATACACACATGAATCGAATGGTCGAAGGTTTCTATCACTAGGCGATTGCGAATTATGAATGTAACATATAAATTTATAAATGAAAGATCGCAGTTAAATAAAATCTGCGGGTACTATCTTAATGACTTCAAATGATGAGTACGACAGTAGAAGTACTTTTGAGAATGCGGTATATTTCTGCATAATACTTATTGGTGTCGACGGGCCAGCAATTAAATAAAATATAAGTTGAATAACAGGGAAACAATAGATTCCTACTTCGCGGAATTAGTTATGAACAACAACACAGCTTGCGATATATTCACTTCTAAACGCATACTACGTCTTCACTGCAGAAGCCACGGAAATCTCACAAGTGCACAAGTCGGCAATACGAAATATTTCTATCTCCCGTGACCACGCACAAACTGCTCAACACTCTCCAAGTATTTCCTGTGACCGTCCGTCGCGCCTTCCCGTCCAGCACTCCCATTGACTTCGGTAGTCGCCTACCGTAATAACGAGCACTGTGATTGACTAGAGCGCTCCGGCCATGTCTTCAAGCCAACGCACATATTTAAGCACATACGAAATACTGGATTTACATTTAAATATTTGAAATTAAACAAATATTCCTGCAGGTGGACCATAAACACGCTCTAACACACACTACTAAATACATAAACAAATTAAATAAACGTATATAAAAGGAAAAGCAATAAAAGATAGGCCAGTAGCCTAATGTCTCTGTTCTTTCTAAAACACAGTAAATATTTAACCAATTTCTTCATGAATAGTATATATCGGACACAAACAAAGACATATATTTATAAGCATGCTGCTACCGTTTTCTCGTATAACTGTGGAATACTTATGGCCTGACCCGATCGATAGTAATCGGCCAATAACTCATGTACTATTTAAGTTACATGCCTGTAGTTCATATCAATTTAGGTTTACACTAATAGCTTTCTAAAGACACGTAGATCGACGAAATCGGATGGACCTTTTAGATTTTGGCATTTCGTTGCTGGGTGTTACTTGTATAATTTATCGTCAGATACTAAACTATAATAAATATATTGAAAATCTGATTACATCATCAGAATCGTCGTGCAAATAATGGTAATGTACATGTTTCTTTTTGAGGTATCATGATTCATCTGGCTACTATTAATTTCCATAAGAACTATGAAATGTCTGTCATTAAGGTTTCACAATGTCCGCCATCTTTGGCCCTCTCGACGCACAGCGTCACCAAGAAATACCCAGCCACGTGCTCGGTGGACCATGCGCTCGGGCTACCCCTCTCGTCCGGCTAACGTTCGGCACGACGTGTTTGCTGCCGGTCCCCGGCTGGCCGAGCGGCCCGTGTGGCCACTGCTTCCTCCGAACGTAGAATATTTTCAGGGCGCGACGATTCGCCCGTTACCTCACACGGATGGTAGTGTGACGCTGCTGCGCAATTTCGCCGCGAATGGCAAGTAATGTAAACAGAGAACATGTCGCAAAGGGCATAAAGTCCTTGCGAATTTCATTCCGTGTACTATGTTAAACAGGACTATGCCTCGCAGACAGGCTCGTAAAAAAATATACGCATTGTCAGCATTTGAGAGAGGACGTGTAGTTGGGCTCAAAGAAGACGGCTGGTGTAATCGGCGAATCGCTTGACATTTAAATAGGAGCGATGCCACTCTTCGACGATGTTAGCAGGAATGGGTGAACCATGTTCGAACACAGTGTCAAGAAGGAAACGGTCGACCTGGAGAGACAGCTGGTGCTTTAGTGATCACGAGTACTATTAATAGGCGGCCCACATAAAGGGAGCTGGGCTGACAGCGCACCTTACGCTCACTACAATTGGCCTCTGTACACCAACAAGCGATGGTGTCGGCCATGTTTGGTCTGGAATCTCATTGACAGGAGTAGAATTGCCTCCATCGAGAGTCCCGCTTTGAACTCAACCCCGATGATCAGCGAAGACGCTTGTGGAGATGCCCCAGACAGCAGTGGGATACCAAACTGACTGCCGCCCGCCATACTGCCAACCAGAAATGATGGTCTGGGACGCTATGTCTTTTCATAGTAGAACTCTTCTGGTTGTCGTCCGCGGTACCCTTACAGCACAGCGGTACGTCGACATTCTATGCCCCATTTTGTTGTCCATCGTAAGTCATCCTCGGCTTACATTTGAGCAACATAATGCCCGCCCGTACGGGGCGAGAGTTTCTATTGTTTGTCTTTGTGCTTGTCAAGCCCAACCTTGGCCAGCAAGGTCGCCGAAACTCTTCCCAATCGAGAACATTCAGAATAGTATGCGCCCTCCAATCAGCTCAGGATTTTGACTATCTAACACTGCAATCCGACAGAATTTGGCACGATATCCCCAGGACAGCCAGCAACTGTGTCAATCAATCCCAGAGTCGAATAGCTGCTTGCATAAGGGCAAAGGGTGGACCAACGCGTTATTGACGTGCTCAGTCTAAGAATTTCTTTCTCTCGAATAAATCATCCAATTTTTCTGAAATTGTACTAATTGGTTTGGTTGTACACGTATGTCACATCTACAGATTTCCGTCTCTTTCGGGTAATTCCCTCGTGTAGCGTCTTTTTATTTCTTCAGAGTAACACTGAAAGTGGTATATAAGTTCTGCTCTTTGGGCAGCAAAATAGCTGACGAAGGCTGAAGTAGAGAGGATATAAAATACTGACTGGCTATGGTACGAAAACAATTTCTGAAAAAGAGGAATTCGTTAAAATCTCATATAAATTTTAGTTTTACGAAGTACCTTCTGGAGGTATTTGTATGAAATGTCGGCTCGCATAGAAGAAACTAAAATCTTTTGGAGATTGGTGCCTGATAAGAATACTGATGGTAAGGTTGAATAACTAATTACCAGGTACTCAATTGAATCGAGGTAAAAAGAAATTTATGACACAACTTGATTAAAAGAGTCGATTGGTTGATAGGACGCATCTTGAAACATCAAGTAATCGTGAATTTGGTAATGGAGGTAAGTGTGAGAGGGTGATGGCGGGAGAAAAGAATAAAAATTTCAAGGAGAGGGGTGATCGAGGTATAAAAACAGTAAATAGGACAAGTGGACATAGATTCCAGTAGTTATGCAGATACGAAGAGACTCTGTTGCGAAACAAGCTGTATATTTAAGAGGTACAGAGGCGAGCGAATGTGCCAGGAGCTATACCCGTGCACTGCTACTAGTGCCACGTCATCATAACGTGCCTGTGCGTAGCATACAAGTATTGCGCCTTAATTTAAGAATGAAATTAAATATTGAAAGAAGCGTTTCCAAACTTTGTCGACATATGATTCGGTATATTAATGTTTAAACTGTCAAATCTCAGAATGTTCAGATGAGTATCTTTCCCTGAAATAAATAGTTTTGAAGAAAAAAATAAGTGGTGCTAAATACAAAGCTAGGAAGCCAAAAATTGGTCAGAATGTGCAAATGTATGTCAAAATCAACTGTTACAAGTTTCAACTTGATCAGAACAATATATTGGTCAAAATCGGCCTTTTTACGAAAAATTGAAGGCGCTAAATATTAGACTTAAAAATACGAAAAATCGTTTGAAGCTTCAGTTCTCTTAAAAGCATTAACATCATGCTAGCTCTAATAATTTTCGAGTAATTTACTGAAAACTAAATTTGGAACAAAAACGTCTTTATTTCTAATAGATTAAATATCATATATATGAATGATAGTTTTGACTACAGCACCTTACGAAACTCATTAAATAATAAAGCTACAACAAATTTCAAGACCTTAACGTAAATAACAATCAATGTAAGGTCTCTTAAAGTTGTATTCCGTGGTCATGTTCTACCGTCGGTTCCGTTCTAAAAATGATAGCCGTCAAAGTTTAAATACAATCGAGCTGAAACTTGTTCTGTAGTTAAAGCTTACGCTACTCCATTCATATAAAAATTACGGAGATTGTAAATTAATGCACAACAGTGTTATAAAATAGCGGCCATTTAGATGCTACTACTTGGACGCAGAGCCGACGACGGCAGGTGTTTCCTTCGGCCGTCCGCTGCGCCCATATACAGGGTGTTACAAAAAAGTACTGCCAAACATTCAGGAAACATACCTCACACACAAATAAAGAAAAGATGTTATGTGGACATGTGTCCGGAAACGCTTAATTTCGATGTTAGAGCTCATTTTAGTTTCGTCAGTATGTACTGTACTTCCTCGATTCACCGCCAGTTGGCCCAATTGAAGGAAGGTAATGTTGACTTCGGTGCTTGTGTTGACATGCGACTCATTGCTCTACAGTACTAGCATCAAGCACATCAGTATGTAGCATCAACAGGCTAGTGTTCATCACGAACGTGGTTTTGCAGTCAGTGCAATGTTTACAAATGCGGAGTTGGCAGATGCCCATTTGATGTATGGATTAGCACGGTACGTTTGTATCGAGGCAGATTTCCAGAACGAAGCTGTCCCGACAGGAAGACGTTCGAAGCAATTGATCGGCGTCTTAGGGAGCACGGAACATTCCAGCCTATGACTCGCGACTGGGGAAGACCTAGAACGACGAAGTCACCTGCAATGGACGAGGCCATTCTTTGTGCGGTTGACATAACCCTAATGTCAGCGTCAGAGAAGTTGCTGCTGTACAAGGTAACGTTGACCACGTCACTGTATGGAGAGTGCTACGGGAGAACCAGTTGTTTCCGTACCATGTACAGCGTGTGCAGGCACTATCAGCAGCTGATTAGCCTCCACGGGTACACTTCTGCGAATGGTTCATCCAACAATGTGTCAATCCTCATTTCAGTGCAAATGTTCTCTTTACTGATGAGGCTTCATTCCAACGTGATCAAATTACAAAATTTCACAATCAACATGTGTGGGCTGACGAGAATCCGCACGCAATTGTGCAATCACGTCATCAACACAGATTTTCTGTGAACGTTTGGGCAGGCATTGTTGGTGATGTCTTGATTGGGTCCCATGTTCTTCCACCTACGCTCAATGGGGCACGTTATTATGTTTTCATACGGGATACTCTACCTGTGCTGCTAGAACATGTGCCTTTACAAGTACGACACAACATATGGTTCATGCACGATGGAGCTCCTGCACATCTCAGTCGAAGTGTTCGTACGCTTCTCAACAACAGATTCGGTGACCGATGGATTGGTAGAGGCGGACCAATTTCATGACCTCCACGCTCTCCTGACCTCAACCCTCTTCACTTTCATGTATGGGGGCATTTGAAAGCTCTTGTCTACGCAACCCCGGTACCAAATGTAGAGACTCTCCGTGCTCGTATTGTGGACGGCTGTGATACAATACGCAATTCTCCAGGGCTGCATCAGCGCATCAGGGATTCCATGCGACGGAGGGTGGATGCATGTATCCTAGCTAACGGAGGACATTTTGAACATTTCCTGTAACAAAGTGTTTGAAGTCACGCTGGTACGTTCTGTTGCTGTGTGTTTCCATTCCATGATTAATGTGATTTGAAGAGAAGTAATAAAATGAGCTCTAACATGGAAAGTAAGCGTTTCCGAACACATGTCCACATAACATATTTTCTTTCTTTGTGTGTGAGGAATGTTGCCTGAAAGTTTGGCCGTACCTTTTTGTAACACCCTGTATAAATGCGGTCTGAAAGGCAGAGAGTGACACTTTACTTCGCACTCAGCTATCAATTAGTCCGCGTCAGTCAAACACCGGCTTACGCGCTGTCTTGGGTGACGTCACAGTCAGGTTGCAACTAAAAGCGTGTTCGATAAGAATAGAAAGTGAACTCGCGAGGACTATACACAGTCCTGGATCGTTTAGATTTAACCACGAGACAGTTCTCTAGGATGGACTTCGGCTGTGCGTGTGAGATATGACTTTTGAGGTTTTTATTTATAGAGGCTCTAATATGTATACCACAGAGGTCGGTAACGACCCTGCCTAGAATCATAATAACTGTTAGCGCACCTTATACCATCAGGCATAAAGACATATTCTCGGTATGCTTCTCTAAATTGTGTTAATAATTGCTCCAAATACCACAACTCCTCTAATAAAATAACATCTGCTAATGGATTTATTTTCTTGCCATAAAATGTCCTTGCAAGTTTGTCAATTCGAGCGTCGGAATCAGAAACCAGGAAAGCAAGCCGGAGACTATCAGGATAATGTCGGATTTGTTCCCAGTTTTCGTAAAAAAATAATGACGCCGACCTCAGCTGAAACAATTTTATTTAAAATGTTATATTGCCTTTCCTCTTACAAAAGGTTAGTGTTACAATATTCTTCACCATCATAGACACATATTTAACTTCAGACTGAACATTATCAATAGCTTTAGGTTCACTACCACTTACAAGAACACCTATATAAAATGGATTATTCAGAAAAAAAAGTATTTCTGGACCGCACTCTTTTTCAATACTTGTCCAATCACTAACTTCACTAACAGGCACAAATTTTTCTGGCCGACTATAGGCCACAAAACAATATGTATTTTTACAAGTATACTTCCTCCAAGGAAGACCTGTTGAATCAAATCCTTGAATACTAAATTTACCAAGCTTATTACTAACACAGAGCTTAACTTTCTTCGTATTACCTTGTCTTCAAAAAATTTCTTATTAGCACTACTATCCAATGTTAGTGTCTCTACCCTAATATTTATACGATAGATATATGTCCTCACCTTGTTAATTATTACAGTCTGATATTTATTAGCAAAAATATTAATTTCGTCCTTAATATTATAATGTCTAAAAGAAAGAAATTGCACGGCATGTGTATCGAATTTCCCTTCCACACGATCTGTTTTACCACCATAGTTAAATTCGACGTTAATAGTTTCCACAAATTGCGTTCGCCAACGACACAATTCGCACCGAGCCATCTCTGTCCGCGTCAGTCAAAAGCCCGCTTACGCGATACCTCGGATGACGTCACAGCCATGCTGCTGCTAAATGTATGTTTTTGGCACAAATAGGAAGTGAACTCGCGAGGACTGTACACCGTCCTGGATCGCTTAGATTTCACTGAAGTAACTGTTTGTGTGCCGCCCGTAATGTTAACAAAACCGCGTGGCAAGTGGTGATAAGTTTTTTCCACATTTCTGGCGAAAGACCATTTAATGGGAACTTACCGTATAGGTCGCCTCTGAACTGCTCATAGTGCTGTTTAGGATAGAGACATCGAATTTTTTATTAGTATTATCGTCAGGAATATTACTATGTTGTGCGTGTGAAAGTTGATCAGATATATCTATCAATTAGAACGCAAAATCTTCATTTATAATCATAGTTCCCGACCCGCTGATTAAACAGAGAATACAAATATATCTTTCAGTGGGCTGGACAAGAAGGTGGACTTGCAGACTGGAAACAATGGTCAGTATGTTCTCCATCGCTTTCTGGCTGACCACAGATATAATTTTCAGGTTCTCATAAAGGACCATGCCGCCGCCCTACATGCGATGTATCGGCCGGGAAACAGAACAGTGATAGTGATCGGTTAAAACCAACGAACTCACTAGGCACTAACAGCATTCCGAAGTGAAACAGGCAGAAATCAGTGCGAGAACAGTGCTAAGATTTACTTGCGAGTGGGGAAACTAAGCTGTGAATGTTAGCCAGCGATGGAAGGAGGGAAGAAGACGACACTAGATTGCGGCTGTCACTGGCGCTGAGGTTAGAAGAAACAATACGTGGACCTGCGAGCCACCTGCAAGCGACTGCGCGCGCTCACCGTGCCCGGCCCCTCCTGGAGCCACTGGAGTAGGCGATACCCGCCGCCACCCTCACCACCACAGCTGCCGCCGCTGCCTGCATTACGTCGCAACACGTCGCATCACGTTTGCTGGTACATCGCGCCATCATCGTTCGTCGAGATCAAGCAGTTAAGTCAAGAATATTTAAAGTATTTGTTAGTTGCTGCTAATAGGCTATTAAAAATGGAAAATATTGACAAGGATAATGTGAAAACTAAGACGGGACCAGTCTCTGACGATGACTCCTCAGAATCAGTAACTGAATTTAATGAAGATGGTTCCGTCGAAGTAATAAATCCAAAATCGGAGTGTGATTTGTCAAACTGAATTTCAGCATCACTGCAAAGTTAGAACCATTTTCTGATGACGAGGTAATTGAAGTTGAGCGCTAGAAGGAAAAAATAGAATTACTAAGAGTTACCACACAATGAAACTGAGTTAAATATGTCTGAAATTCATCCACGTCAGGGAATGCTAGAAACTTCTTTAAAACCGGTGGAAATGCCAACTGGCAATGTAGAGGCACCAAATTGGATGTAATTACTGTTGAATCGCATCATAAAGAACTGAACATTAAGATTGAATCGAGTAGTAAAGAACTAAAGGACAGTAATACAGAACTGAACAATAAGATGAAATCAAATAGTGAACAGTTACATTCAGTTTAGTTGTAAAGAACTGAACAATAAAATGAAATCAACAGCAAACACTTAAGCCATATTGAGTGTAGTAATAAAGCATTAAAGGATGAAATGGCCTCCAAACTGAATAGTTCAAATTGTAAAATTGAAGCTATCCACCATGATCTGCAAGTCAAAGTAGGGAAACAGCTAAATTAATTGCACAGTACTTTCAAAAGTGAAATTATCGATGATTGCAAAGATTTCAAAAAAGCAGATGAACTTATGGAAGGGAGGTTGTCAGAAAAAGGCAACGAATCCAAACTTTGCTCTGATCGATTTGAATAAGTATCTATTAGAGTAAATGCTTGTCAAAAAGACATTAATAAAGTAAAATCTGACTGTGTGAAATTATGTGAGGATGTGGACAAAAGAAGTTCTGACAGAGTAGAGACAGTAGAACTACAAGCAGAAGAACTAAATACTCTTATTACAAACATAGGAAATAGGGTAACCCCTTGTAGTTCTAGTAATACTATTGTACAGCATGTGGCTTCAGTTGACGCCGCTTTCATCGGATGTCGTCAATTTTTACGTTTTGATCCAGACAAACAAATTCACCCATTAGAATTCTGGAATGATTTTGAGCATGTTTTGCCTAACGCATGGTCAGAGCAACAGAAAATCTGTTTCATAAGAAGTCATTTGTCGGGATATGCTTTGCGATGGTCAGCTGACGTAATGATAAGATGTAAAACTCTTTCTGAATTTAAAACTGCGTTTCTTAACGAATACTGGTCACACAGAAAACAAAACGATTTCTTGAGAGACGTTTGGAGTGGTAAAAAGTTTGCTCCAGGACGTGGGTCAGTAAAAGGTTCTCTAAAAAGAGGGTTTTACGGTTGTCGCACCTGACAGAAAAGATGAGAGCGGAAATGATTATCATGTGACTTGAAGATAAGCTACCTTGGTACTGGCAGAAAAAAATCATTTCCGTACCTACAGATAATATGGATAGGTTCATTGAATATTTGGAGCGAAGAGAAAGAGTAGCTGCTGCAGAGGAGCATATGCTAAATATTAACAGGTCTTCTAACAATCACGTAAATAACAGAAATTATGACAGTGGGAACGCGAATGTTAGAAGTAGGGAGATCTGGAATACAAGGTCTAATTATCTTAGTCAAGGTCGTGGTAGAAGAAGAGGGGGTAGACAGCCACCACGCTTTCGCAAAAATTATTATGACGCTAGCAGAAATGTAAATAATGTGCCTTTGAGACAAGACGGAGAGCAGAATGCTACCCTATCTGATTCTGTATCAAATGAACACAATAGGCCGCGTGTGGGCAACTAAGTCTCGTCTGTGAGAAAACTGCCGCTAAAAAGGCGAAAACAGTAACACAGCCAGTAACAAAAAATACAGACCACAGTCAGTCATCACACGCAGACGGATAACAGATAACAGAGATTTTATTTATTTATTTGTTTTTCCGTGGGACCAAATTAAGGATAAGTTTCCATGGTCATGGAACGAGTCAATACATGAAATTATAACACGATAGTAGAAACAGATAAAATGAAATATAAGAAACATATTCAGGCGACAAGTCGTAAGTTTAAAAAAAGAAAATCAACAATGTAACACTGGAATTTGCTTAATTTTTCAGCTCTTCCAAGAGCTCCTCGACAGAATAGAAGGAGTGAGCCATGAGGAAACTCTTCAGTTTAGACTTAAAACTGTTTGGGCTACTGCTAAGATTTCTGAGTTCTTGTGGTAGCTTATTGAAAATGGATGCAGCAGAATACTGCACTCCTTTCTGCACAAGAGTCAAGGAAGTTCATTCCACATGCAGATTGGATTTCTGCCTAGTATTAACTGAGTGAAAGCTGCTAACTCTTGGGAATAGGCTAATATTGCTAACAACAAACGACATTAAAGAAAATATATACTGTGAGGGCAATGTCAGAATTCCCAGACTATTGAATAGGGGTCGACAAGAGGTCCTCGAACTTACACCACATTTAGCTCGAACAGCCCGTTTTTGAGCCAAAAATACCCTTTTTGAAACAACCCTTTTACCTCAAAAAATAATACCATACGACACAAGCGTATGAAAATATCCGAAGTAGACTACTTTTCGCTTTGAACTGTCACTTATTACAGATACTGTACTAATGGTAAATAAAGCAGCATTTAGTTTCTGAACAAAATCCTGAACATGGGGTTTCCACAACAGCTCCTATCCATCCGAACTTGAACTGTTCCGTCTCGCTTATAATATTCCCATTCTGTCTGATTAAAATATCGGTTCTTGTTGAATTGTGAGTTAGAAACTGTAAAAACTGAGTCTTACTGTGATTTAGCATCAAATTATTTTCCACAAACCACGAACTTATTTCATGAACTACATTATTTGATACTGTTTCAATATTACACACAAGATCCTTCACTACCAAGCTGGTGTCATCAGCAAACAGAAATATTTTTGAATCACCTGTAATAATAGAAGGCATATCATTTATATAAATAAGAAATAGCAGTGGCCCTAGCACCGACCCTTGGGGAACGCCCCACTTAACAGTGCCCCACTGGGACTTAACATCACTACCACTCTCAATATTGCGGAGAATTACTTTCTGCAGTAATATTTTGTGGTCAACACAGTCAAAAGCCTTCGTTAAATCAAAGAAAACACCTAGCGTTCGCAACCCTTTATTTAATGCGTCCAAAACCTCACAGAGAAAAGAGAATATAGCATTTTCAGTTGTTAAACCATTTCTAAAACCAAACTGTACATTTGACAGCAAATTATCTGAATTTAAATGCTCCAGTAACCTTGTATATACAACCTTCTCGATAACTTTAGCAAACACCGATGGCATAGAAATAGGTCTAAAATTGTGGTGAAATAGGAACTGACAGTACCAGTGATGTGCTAAACCACTCTCATAATTCAGCTGACAGCGTTTTGGACACTACAGAAAAATGGGTCAAGGAAGGGAAAAAACACTGTAGGTAATAGGGAGGAAGAAGTTAACGGGTTTGAATCTGATAGAGACGAAGATGAGATAAACGCTTACATCTTCGACGATATTGGCAATCTGAAGGCTAAAGTTTCTGTAGAAGAGGTAGATACGGTTTTGCAAGGTCTCAAAGAGGAGGAATCCATGGATGAAGGAGGTAGCAATAATAATGAGGTCAAGGAACCTGTTAGCTGTATTTCCACAAACTGGAAAAACCGACGGCTATGTTATATTTTTGAAATTTGTGGCAAGTTCCTGTGGGACCAAACTGCTGAGGTCATCGGTCCCTAGGCTTACACACTACTTAATCTAAGTTAAACTAACTTACGCCAAGTACAACACACACACCCATGCCCGAGGGAGGACTCTAACCTTCGAGGGGGGCAGCCGCGCAGACCGTGGAAAGACGCCTCACACAGCGCGGCAACTGTGTTATAGGTAGCAATGTTGCTCAGGGAAGCAGTTGCTCAGAGGTAGGGAATAGTTTAGCTGATGTGCAACAAACGCAAGTGGAGGAAGTAGTCAAGTGCTTTAATTTAAAATTGGTGGACAGGTTGGAAAAGGCAGCTGAGAATGTAGAGATTTATAACACCGGGAATCTAAGCATGAATGCATTTGCAACTGAACAAAACTACTTTAGCTCGAAACAGATTGAAAAAGATTTATTACAAGATGTTTATGAGGAACCTGATCAAACTAGAATTACTCACCTTATTATAAAAACTAACATCTCAGGAGTAATAGCGTACTGTCTTCTGGACATGGGTAGTGAAGCAAGTGCTTTGTCCCAAGCATTTTTTGATTCTGTTCCTAATAAGAGTGAACTGTCTGTTATGAAAGTAAGTGGTTTAAGAATAATAGGTGCTACTGGAAAAGTTTCTAGACCTGTACAGCACGAATCTTTGATACCAATTGGTATAGGAGAAGTAATAATAGATCATCCTTGTTTAATCGTGCTCGGTTTAAGTGTTGAGATATTAATAGGCAAATATTTCTTAACAAAATAGCAGGGGAGGATTGATTTTGATCAGAACAACTTATCTGATTCTTAGGTAGCAATAGAGCCTTTCATAGGAAGTTATGTCGGCAGTAATAATGAAGCCTGAGGACTGCTTATTAGGGTGATGAGGAATAAAGGATACCTGCAGGAAGCTACTGAATTCAGTAATAATGTGCAAGACCATAATGCAGAAGGGAGATGTATCCTAGAAGAGATAGAGGCAAAGGTATAGTCAACAAATCAAATTTCTGATAAACAAACAGCAGAATTAAGGGAAGTATTAACCACTCATCGCAATGTATTCTCGAATACACCTAGTGAAGTCAAAGCGTGTGAATGCCATTTGATTATGAAGCCTGGGCAGGTATTTTTCAAGAAACCCTACCAGATACATGTTCCAAGAAAGCAAGCGGCTAAGAAAGAAATTCAACACATGTTGGAATGGGGTGTCATTGAGCAAGCAGATAGTGAATACAATAATCCACCGTTGTTGTGCCTAAAAGTGACGGCAGCGTTAGATTAGTTCTGTATGCACGCTGGTTAAATGAAATTGTAGTAACAGAGAATGACTGTCACCACAATATGGACGAGCTAATACAAAAGTTCGAAGGGATTACGTATATTACATCTATGGACGTAACTTGTCGATACTGGAAATTAGCCCCTGGCGTAAGAATCACGTAAATATACAGCCTTTTTGTATGAAGGAGTCTGCTACCAGTAAAAAGTAGTCCCATTTGGATTAAATATTTCTGTGTGTGCCTTTATAAGAGTACTGGCTCATGTATTGCGGCAGGAATTGTTGGATCAGGTAACTAACTAGTTTTTTTAGGGAGTCTACCACTCTTTGGCAGATACACAGTTTAGTGTACTGTGCGGTCCCTGCTGGATGAAACTTTATTTCCTTTTCAAGTTTCATTCCTTTCCTCTGTCCTTTTACAGTAAGTATGGAATAATGTCTTCATGTTGTAAATACGCTATTAGTTTGTAATGCCTTCCTAGTGAATGACTCCCGAAAATGACTATACATGAATGATGACTTACAAAAGAATGTGAGAGACAGTTTGCAGTAGTAAATTCTAAATGTTAAAATAACAATGAGTATCTTTTGAGCATCAATAATACAAAAATCATTGCTGAGGTAAATAAATGATAAATGAGATCCACCCAAAGGGGTTAGTAACTAAAAAAATACGGAACACTTTGCATTAAGAGAAGTTACTGAAGCTGGAAATTACTAAAATCTGGAACAATAAACTCTGCATAAATTAACAATTTTCAGTTGGGACTAAGTTTGTCTGAAGGTAAGAGAGTAATAATGTGGTGCCTCCAGAAGCAGGTTAAAGCGTTTTGATATTAACTGAAGGAGATGTGTGGAAGTGGTGTGACAATCACACCAAAAGTATATGAAGTAATGAGGTCAGAAGGCCGACAAAGAGAAAATGGAAAAAGAAGCGCCGAAATATACATATAAATGAAAATAGGAAGAAATGGGAGAAATTAAGTCAGTGGGCTGGCGTATATGGTTAAACGGTGAAAAATTGATGAGTAATTGCCTCACGTCTCGTACAAAGGCTTGAGAAACGCGTAATCTTGCTTTAGACAGATGGTCAATTAGCAGATAAATACTGACAACAAAATACAAATAAGTGAATGTATTAAGAAATGCAGATTGTAAAATATTGACATGTTATAATAAAATAGCTTTCTAATGATGTGTGTGACAAAATAAAGTAACTGCTGTCGAACAAATGACTTCTTTACGATACTAATCCATACAACTGACGCATATACAACGGTTACTCAGTTTTGTAAGTAACTCAGTATCTAAAGTACTAAAATAAGTTGCTATCTACCCCAAAATGTATAAAAGAAAAGAGAACTGCGAAGTCTTAATAAGGTAGTGAAATGTTACGATTTCATGATGTAGCGTATTGCCAACAATCATTTCGAAAAAGGTAATAACAAATTTCTAAAAAAAGAGAGAAAACCAATCCTTTCTGGTAACTTCTCAATTATTGCAACTATTGAAGGAAAGTAGAATATATTAT
Source organism: Schistocerca americana (assembly GCF_021461395.2). Lineage (NCBI taxonomy): Eukaryota > Metazoa > Arthropoda > Insecta > Orthoptera > Acrididae > Schistocerca > Schistocerca americana. The sequence goes on from NC_060119.1 coordinate 1,134,857,129, forward strand.
GTGTTTTGTCCTCTGAACAGGAGATTGGGCTATGTTATCTGTTTCTCAGGGACATGGAGGCTTCATAAAAGACAGCCTACAAGCTGTAGTGGAGAAGGAAGCGAGGACGACACGATCTACAATGAATCCTCCCCTTTGCTTTTTGTAATAAAATATAGTGGAGAAGGACTTCCCACCCTCTATCTCTAATGAAGTGACGTACGGACGCTCATAGCGGTGCCTAGGATTGTGATTAAATAAGTGAGTACTGAAAAGTGAATATTTTGCGTGTTTGTTATTCAGGTAAAGATTGAAAAACTTACATCAAAAGTAATTTTGTAATAATCGGAAGTTTTATTTCATGTTTCTATGTAATTTTAGTACATGATTTGTAAAAGTCCGTTATGACATGTTTTTCTAAGTATGTATATACATGAGGTTATTTTGTGAGCGTAGTGTTAAGGAATTCTGCTAAAATCACTTTCATTTAAAACAGGTCAGCTCTAGTAACATACCTTGTTTCTAATATTTAATTTTGTTCAATAATAAATTTTTTCACAAAAATAAATAGGGGGTGACGTAGCGAAACAAGCGCTGTGTCATTTAAGAGGTACAGAGGCGGAGGAGTGTGCAGGGACTTACCCCAGTTTCCTGATACTATAATCCGTTCATCATAAGAATAAACCTGATGTAAACAAACACAAACGCGATGATTTGTCAGAAGCCATAGCACATGTACACTGATGTTATTACGCTCTTGAAAGTAGGTCCTACTTATGTATTAGATACCTTATTACTAAGTTAAGCAAGATGAAACTTTAACGTATTCTGATGTATTAACAGCCACCAACGTATTTCTTAATCATGCTTTAGCTACGTAGTTTTTATTTCAAAAATCGTGTACAGTTTCAGCCTCTGCAGGGTTGTGCTCTGATTGTCCCACTGCTAATGCACAGTATGAAAATGGCTGACGCTGCTTTCTGTTCCGTAGTGAAACACGCGCGGAACACGCTTTAAAAGTGCCGAGAAATGGGCTGTTCTTAATACTTTTCATAAATTTACGGAGATAATCGACTCTGAAGTTTTAACAGTTGTATATATAATGCAGTCAGTAAACATACCCACATTGAACGTGTAGCGCAGTCCGTAGGATAATGGAGTAGTATTCACATGCGGATATTCGTGCGCTGGTTCACATCTCCCCTTTATCATTTTTTTCTCGTTCGATTTGAAATACTTACATCTCGTACTTATAAAATCATCAATTTTTATGAATAATGCACGACTTCTTGTTTCTAATTACATATTGGACGCGCAATTCCTGTTTCCATTTCATATACAAATTCTTAATTATCGAAGTTTTATGAAAGACTATTCATAGAAGTAGTTTAAATTAATAAAACATAACAATTTAATTTTTAAGGCAAAATGAAAAACCAAATCCTCTTTATTTAGACTATATCCATCGTTTTATAACACAGAGGTAGATAAGTATCGTAGAAACATGAAAAAAATAATTTTCACAGCATCGTGCACATCTTACAAATGCTGCATTTTTACATTTGCTACAGTACCACTACAATATGAACCAAACATAACTGATCTGGAGCCAAGCTGCGGGATTTGGCCCGAGAAGTAACAAAACTGTTAAGCTGCCAGACGCACTGGAACTAACGCACGCATCTTTTTCACACGTCACTGCCGAACACTGGCGGCATATAGAACGGCTCGTCATAAAAGAAGAGAAAATGGTGCGCCTGGTTGGCTTTGTGGATTCTGTTGTCGATAGGCTCGTTATCAACCTAGCAGGTGACACTTCCAGAACTGAAATGTATTTCTCGGATTCGGGTAAGGAAGGAGCTAAGAGATTACCAGACGACTGACTGTAAGTAATAGCTTCAGTGGCTTCAATATTTAACTATACGGTGAAATCCTTCAAAACTTTCTTACGTTAAACGCAGCTGATGCAGAAAAATTACCCTGTGGTTAAGTCAGGAATGTTCATTATTCTTGCTTTTAATTACAACAGTACGTTAGCTAAAAACGATAACGTGTTGCGGTTTTCGTGTAGTCGTTTAAGGAGCGTATTGTGAGAGATTTGCAGTGTATTATTTCATTCTGATTAAAAATTAAATGACATTCGATGCTGTCTGTATTGCTCCTCTGGTCGTCTCTTTTTACGTGTGAACTGCAGCTGGCCTCGTACCTGTAGGCTAGCTGTCCAAGCTGACCGGCCAATGCTGTCCAAGTTACATGCGCCAGTAAAGCTGTTGTCCCGTATTATCGCTAAGTCGATGTGCGCGTAACGCACAGCACAAAACGTACCCTTATTATCGTACTTGACAGTACTCGAGACAGCTTGGCTGCAGTCCCACGTGAAATGTAAATCCAATGAGGTTCCAGAAAACGCGGAAGAATACATAGTGCGATGTTTACAGCAGGTTTATTGATATGATGAACGGATTATAGCGCCACATCATAACGCGCCTGTGCGGAGCATACAAGTATTGCGCCATAACTTAAGAATGAAATTAAATATTAAAGAAGCTTTCCCAAACTTTGTCATCATATGATTCAGTATATTAATGTTTAAACTGTCAAATCTCAGAGTGATCAAATGAGTATCTTTCCCTAAGTACATCGTTTTGAGAAAAAAAAATTGGCGTTAAATAAAAAGCGGGAAAGCCAAAAATAGGTCACATTGTGCAAATTTATCCCAAAATCAACTGTTACAAGTTTCAACTTGATCAGAACAATATTTTGGTCAAAATCGGTCTATTCCTGAAAAACTGAAGGAGCTAAATATTAGACTTAAAAATACGAAAAATCGTTTGAAGCTTCCGTTTGATATAACAACATTAACTATGCGACTCCATTAAGCTACTTAAAAAGTGTTTTCGAGTTATTTACTGAAAAATAATTTGGAACAAAATAGTTCTTATTTGTAATAGATTAAGACCATAATACTAATGATAGAAAGTTTTGATTACAGCACCTTATGAAACCCATTAAATAATAAAGCTGCAACTAACTGCAAGACCTTAATGTAATTAACAATCAATATAAGGTCGCTTAGAGTTGTAGTTCTACTGTCGGTTCCGTCCTAAAAATTATAGCCGGCAAAGTTCAAATACAGTCGAGCTGAAACTTGTTCTGTAGTTAAAGCCAACGTTATTCCATTCATATAAAAATTACGAGGATTGTAAATTGATACACAACAGTGCTACAAAATGAGATGTGTCCGAGGAAGTGGCCATTTAGATGCTACTTCTTGGGCGCAGAGCGGATGACGGCAGGTGTTCCCTTCGGCCGTCCGCTGCGCCCATAAATACGGCCTGAAAGGCGGAGAGTGACACTTTACTTCGCACCCAGCTATTAATCGGTCCGCGTCAGTCAAACGCCGGTTTACGGGCTGCCTTGGGTGACGTCATAGGCTGCAAGTAAAGGCGTGATCGATAAGAGTAGAAAGTGAACTCGCGAGGACTGGACACCGTCTCCTGGGTCGCTTAGATTTTGCTGAAGTAACTGTTTGTTCCGCCCGTAACGGTAACAAAACCGCATGGCCAGAGGTGAGATTTTTTTCCATTTTTGTAACGAGCAATTAAGTTAGGTTACTATAAAAACAGGGCGAAAGACCATTTAATGGGGACATACCGAAGAGGTCGCCTCTGAACTACTCATAGTGCTATTTATAGTACGCTACGGTCGCAGGTTCGAATCCTGCCTCAGGGATGGATGTGTGTGATGTCCTTAGGTTAGTTAGATGGTTCAAATAGCTCTGAGCACTATGGGACTTAACTTCTGAGGTCATCAGTCCCCTAGATCTTAGAAATACTTAAACCTAAGGACATCACACACATCCATGCCCGAGGCAGGATTCGAACCTGCGACAGTAGCGGTCGCGCAGTTCCAGACTGTAGCGCCTAGAACCGCTCGGCCACCCCGGCCGGTAGGTTAGTTAGGTTTAAGTGGTTCTAAGTTCTAGGGGACTGATGACCTCAGATGTTAAGTCTCATAGTGCTTAGAGCCAGCTGAACCATTTGTTTATAATAGAGACATTATATTATTATTATACAACTCAAAGCCGTAGCTAACACAAAGCGCGTAAGTTGAGCTATGTTCCCGCATTCCCTTCCGATCACGGACTCTCCGAAATCCATCTTAACACTTTTCTCTCCATGATTGGTCATGTGGACTCTTTTGATAAAGCAATTGATTTTCAAACGTTTCTTGGTAGCTTCTTCGACTTGAAGGTAGCTGATTTTTTTTCCCCCTCGTAGAATACAAAGATCAAAATTTACGGGCTGTTCGCTCTTTGACTCATTCTGTTAGCTGCAGTTGCTATCAGGCCACATTTGCTGGCGATAGTGTTAGATTTCCTTAATTCGATAGACGGAAATACGACTGGCTGAGGGGCAGGGGTAGAGACTGAAAGGCAACCAGAATTCGTTTCCTTCTGGCAGAGGGATGGGAGCGGCTTGTTCTCCAGCTGGCTGGCTGCCTCTTCTGCAGGCCGTCGGCAAAGTGAAGGGCGACCAGTGGAGCCCCCACTCTGTCTGCCCAGCTATGTACGTCAATACGATTAACTGCAGGCTGTTTCACAAGGTTGTTCGTGAGCTGCCGTGGCGCGGCAAAAGAGTGTGAAAACTCAACCCGGAGGTGTTCATTCTTCGCTAAACGTGTTACAATTGCAAGGAACGCGGAATACTATAGTCTTTTCTCTATTCAGTAAATTACGTAGAAACAAATATCGTAACACTGAACAGAACTTATGTAAGCATTGCGAATACAGCATGTAATCCGAATGCATAAACGCCTACTATCTCCTAACTGCAGGGATATTTCGATAGGGCTTTAAATATTACACAGTGAAATTATTCCGAGGAATTTAAGCATTTTTCTCGCTAAAAAGAATAAAGGTCAGTTGTGTCGGCATTGAGAAATAGCTGCTATTTTCGGTAACGATCCTCAAAAATCAACATCTCCACGTCTCAGATTTGTTCACATATAGCTCCAGTATTAGTATGTACTGCTAGAAGGCTATAAGCTATGCAGCTGTTTCAAAGAAGGATCATACACTACTGGCCATTAAAAGTGCTACACCACGAAGATGACGTGCTACAGACGCGAATTTAACCGACAGGAAGAAGAAACTGTGATATGCAAATGATTAGTTTTTCAGAGCATTCACACAAGGTTGGCGCCGGTGGCGACACCTACAACGTGCTGACACGAGGAAAGTTTCCAACCGATTTCTCATACACAAACAGCAGTTGACCGGCGTTGCCTGGTGAAACGTTGTTGTGATGCCTCGAGTAAGGAGGAGAAATGCGTACCATCACTTTCCGACTTTGATAAAGGTCGAGTTGTAGCCTATTGCGATTGCTGTTTATCGTATCGCGACATTGCTGCTCGCGTTGGTACAGATCCAATGACTGTTAGCAGAATATGGAATCGGTGGGTTCAGGAGGGTAATACGGAACGCCGTGTTGGATTCCAACTGGCTCGTATCACTAGCAGTCGAGATGACAGGCATCTTATTCGCATGGCTGTAATGGATCGTGCAGCCACGTCTCGATCCCTGAGTCAACAGATGGGGACGTTTGCAAGACAACAACCATCTGCACGAACAGTTCGACGACGTTTGCAGCAGCATGGACTATCAGCTCGGCGGCCATGGCTGAGGTTACCCTTGACGCTGCATCACAGACAGGAGCGCCTGCGATGGTGTACTCAACGACGAACCTGGGTGCACGAATGGCAAAACGTCATTTTTTCGGATGAATCCATGTTCTGTTAACAGCATCATGATGGTCGCATCCGTGTTTGGCAACATCGCGGTGAACGCACATTGGAAGCGTGTATTCGTCATCGCCATATTGGCTGCCCTGGCCAGCACATTCTCCAGATCTCTCACCAACTGAAAACGTCTGGTCAATGGTGCCCGAGTAACTGGCTCGTCACAATACGCCAGTCACTACTCTTGATGAACTGTGGTGTCGTGTTGAAGCTGCATGGGCAGCTGTACCTGTACACGCCATCCAAGCTCTGTTTGACTCAATGCCCAGGCGTATCAAGGCCGTTATTATGGCCAGAGGTGGTTGTTCTGGGTACTGATTTCTCAGGATCTATGCACCAAAATTGCGTGAAAATGTAATCACATGTCGGTTCTAGTATAATATATTTGTCCAATAAATACCCGTTTATCATCTGCATTTCTTCTTGGTGTAGCGTATATTCCTGCAGAAGGTAGTATTGGTGAAAATTAGAAGAAAAGTTCGGGTAACGATATATCCGGAAACCTATACCTGTGGAGAGATGAGCCAACCTGCGCTCTTAGTAGACGCTACAAGCAGTGATGCGTGTGGTTACCACCTCCTTCAGCCCTTCTTCGCAGTGAATCATGCGCTCTTGTAGATGCATCTGGTTGCATTCGGCTTGAGTCACATGCTCCTGTAACGTCTGCACATTGTCGACGAATTGTGTATCTAATCAGGAATATCTTCTTCGCCCTTTTGTTCTTTTACCCTCTATCTTCCCTTCTATTACGAACTATAGACACATGTATTTGGTGTTACGTATGATATGTGCTAGGTATGCAGTTTTTCTACTTTCGATCGCAAGTAACATTTCTCATGGTTTGTGGCTTCTTCGCAATACTTCGGTGTTGGTCACTCTTCTTGTCCACAGAATTTTAAGCATTCTGCAGTAAATCCACATTGAAAGATCTCGATATTCTACTCCTTGCTGCTGTTATATTTAGTGTCCGTTCTTCAGAACCAAATAAAAGTACAAACCAAAAGGGGCATCTGACAAATCGAACTCTAAGGTTTAGGTCTGGGCTTATGCTTGCGAAATTTATCTTGAATTTCATGAAAGCATTACGGGTGTTCTGTATGCGACATTTTTTCTGCTATCTCCATAGAGTCACGTTCGTAGGTACTTACATTTGTCTGTCCTTCGTATAAAGGAGTCACTGAATCGTACATTTGCATTTGTAAAGGAGTCTGGCTGCCGTGTGACAATCATAAAATGCGTCCTTTAGGTGTTAATTTTGAGATCTAGATTACTGTAGTAATCTCTTACTTTGTTGAGGAGTTGTAGAAGATCATTTAAACTACCACCAATCAGAACAGCAAATATTGTTGTTGAAGACTCCATTTACCTTTAAGCATTGTTCTATATCTGTATGCGCTTCCTGAAAAATACTCTCTAAGCACCAATTGAGTAGCAAGGGTGACAGTACGCATGCTTGTCGGACTCCTTCGCGGATATTTACCATTTACCAAGCGGTGACTTCCTGATCAAATTTTACCTGTGCTGTCTGCTTGCAGTATATATTCTCTATACAGTGTATGTCGTGATATATATATATATATATATTTCTTTTGAGAATTTCCATAAGTTTATCATTTTGTACTCTATCGAAGGCTTTTGCATAATCAATAAAACAAAGGCTGCATTTTATCCTTATTATAGCAGTTTTGCACTAGAACTTTTTGTGCAACTATTGCTTCACTTGTACGTGCCTAAATCTTTTCTAAACCGAAACTTTTTCACCAATGAGTTTCTCACATTTTTCAAAGAATTTTCAACAGATGACTTTCAGAAATATTTTCAGTGAGTGGCACCTAAGACTAACGAGTCTATGATCTTCACATTTTCTCAAAGTCTTCCTTCTTGGTAATGGACTAAAAACTGATAACAGCCGTTGGGCAGAGTAATTATCGATAATTAATTGCACCATAAATTTTGTTGAAAAGTTCATATAAGATTGTGATACCGTTATCAAGAAGTTTTATGAGCTTCATTGGAATTTCCTCAGGCCCTGTTGCTTTGCTGGCTTTTTACACCCTATATTTATTACAAATATATGAATAGTAACTGAGATAAAAAGTATTTGCAGAATCCATTATAAAGCAAACGTTAATGAAATTACACATGGTGTCTTTTTTTGTTCTTAGGCCTCTGCGCCGTAGCAGTTATAAGCCTACAAGTAATGTAAATTATACTAGCTGACTAGTGCAGATAATTCGCACTCTATCCTGATCAGTCACCGATAGCTAATACAGTAATGGGGAATATATTCGAAGAGTCCTCAGCAAAAAATAACACTCATCATCTGAAACGTTAGCCAGCGTCATCGTCTGTTGCAGCACTTGCGACGAATGCTCCGAGGTGTTGTAATCATCACTGATTTTACATAGCATGGCATGGACTTCATCTTGATTGACTGAGGGCTTTTATAGTCGTTATGGCGAATTCTGCTTGTGCGTACGTATGGCGATGCCCTTAGTGAGGTGTCCATCCTAGTGAGCTTCCTCCAGTTCGTCACGTTTCACGTCATGCATCTCTACATTCACATCCTGCTCCAGTCTCCCTTCGGTATCCGCTGGCGCTGGCGGTATTGTGTCAGGCGTATAAATCATTGGTGTCTCCTCAACTGTATGCAGCGGCATTGTCACCACCTCTGAGGCAACGGTTCGATAGGATGCTTTGACGTCGGTGTCGATGTGTCCTGAACTGCCGTCAGCGGAAGAGACGTTTGCGTCTGTAACTGTTGGTCGCCGCTAGGCAATCGTGCTAATCTTCGATGGAGGCATTACGACCGAACATGGCCCTCACTGCCGCATCTGAACACGTCCTTGGTTCACTGTGGTACACTGAAGCGCCAAAGAGACTGTTATAGGCATGCGTATTCAAATACAGGGATATGTAAACAGGCAGAATACGACGTTGCGGTCGGGAACACTTATATATGACAACAAATGTCTGGCGCAGTTGTTAGATCAGTTACTGCTGCTACAATGGCAGGTTATCAAGATTTAAGTGAGTTTGAACGTGGTGTTACAGTCGGCGCCCGAGCGATGGGAAACAGCATCTCTGAGGTAGCGATGAAGTGGAGATTTTTCTTAACGACTGCACGACACAAAGCTTTACGCCTCGTCTGGGCCAGTCAACACCGACAACGGACTGTTCATGGGTGGAAACATGTTGCCTGGTCGGACGAGACTCGTTTCAGATTGTATCGAGTGCATGAACGTGTACGGGTATGGAGACAACCTCATGAATCCATGGACCCTGCTTGTCAGCAGGGGACTGTTCAAGCTGGTGGAGGCTCTTGATAGTGTGGGGCGTGTGCGCTTGGAGTGATATGGGGCCCCTGATACACCTAGATACTACTCTGACAGGTGACACGTACTGTCTGATCACCTGCGTCCATTCATATCCATTATGCATTCAGACGGACTTGGGCAATTCCAGCAGGACAATGTGACAGCCCACGAGTCCACAATTGCTACAGAGTGGCTCCAGGAACACTCTTCTGAGTTTAAACACTTCCGCTGGCCACCTAACTCCCCAGACACGAAAATTATTGAGCATATCTGGGATGACTTGCAACGTGCTATTCGGAAGAGATCTCCACACCCTCGTTCTATTACGGATTTATGGACAGTCCTGCAGGATTCATGGTGTCAGTTCCCTCCAGCACTGCATCAGACATTAGTCGAGTCCATGCCGCGTCGTATCGTGGCACTTCTGCGTGCTTCCGGGGGCCCACCACGTTAAGAGGCAGGTGTACCAGTTTCTTTGGCTCTTCGGCGTATGTATATGAGGGCACATGTTTTGTCAACTCATTGCGTACCTGTAGGACACCGTTAAATACTGGGTAAGTTATGAAGCTTGCCCACTTTTCGGTGATGTGCCTGATCACCGTACCATATTGTCGTAATACGTCTGTCATCTCCATTTTCGGTACTTCGAAGGACAGTTCAAAGACCTGTAAGGTGTGGATGCCTAAACCCCGAAGATCCACCGAGACGTCTCCTCTATGGATGTCTGAGTGACGAAGTTTTAACCCCTATATGACACAGTTCAGTATCTTATCACATGCTGCATCTGTAGCCAGCTTGACGTAGACGACTGCTTACGATCGATAAATGGATGCCAGTCAGGTTTGTATAACTAGAGCGCACTTCGTCTCGCAAAAAGCGTTAAATTTCATCGACCTTATGTCTCATGTATTCGTTAGAGAAGGTGAACCTGAGTGTGGTCTTTCTGGAAGAGTGTATCATAGTGCTCGTCTATAAGAATTTACACATTCGAAACCGGCAGCAATAAACACAACCTTGACCGCGAGGACGCACAGCCAAGGCGTAAACACTGTGTCCGAGCTGCTCCATTGCCAAGGCCAGACTGGCATTAGGCTACGGAGGCGACCCAGCTGAAAAGAGTAACTATGAAAAATTTATACAAGCATCTCAGTTGTAGATGTGTTGGAATAGACGAGACTACATACTTCTATTAAGCGAAGCGGCATCACTATTAAGAGAGTGAACTTAAGTTCTGGTGAAGGATTCAAATCTTCATCCGCTAATTTCAGATTTTCCTTGGATTCTCTAAATCACTTGCGACGAATGCCAAGTTGCTTCGTTCGAAAAGATAGCGGACAATTCTTCGACCCATCCTTGTCCAATTGGAGGTTGTGATCCCTCTGTAATAACCTCGACGTCGATGGGACCGTATATCCCATTACTCTTTCGAATCCTTCTCTTTCTCACATTAGTGCAGGAGGGTACTGCTCGAAATCAGCCGACGCCTTGTAGTTATAGAACTGCAATAAGCAGGTAGCCACGAGGGTTGCCTAACCTGTTGGCGGATAAATAGCCTTTTAACGTCTGTGCTGTATGATACACTTGGTTCAAATGGCTCTGAGCACTATGAGACTTAACTTCTGAGATCATCAGTCCCCTATAACTTACAACTACTTAAACCTAACTAACCTAAGGACATCACACACATCCATGCCCGAGGCAGGATTCGAACCTGCGACCGTAGCGGTCGCGCGGTTCCAGACTGTAGCGCCTAGAACCGCTCGACCACCCCGGCCGGCGTGTGTGATACACTGCTTAACTGGTTACTTTCGTAGGTGAAAGTCTCATTCAGGAACTAACGATACAAATTAACGTTTAAATGATCTAACATGTTTAACTACTATTTACTGAATATTCCAGTGGCACGAGACTTATTCTTCCTTAACACTGTGCTCGGTAAGATATTGTGCCAGAATTCTAAGACGATAGACTTGGTGGAGTATAGTCAAATTATGGAGATACAAGAACGTAACTTCGTGAATCTGATGCTTGGTTCAATCGGGCACTCACTACAGCGTACTGCATACGGCGTTGTATTTCCATCCGCTCGTTTGTCTATTTATGAGTACCTTAAGTGAAACACGAAAGGTCTCATTTTAATGTAACTCTCAAGTCTCTTTTTAATGTTTCTTTCAAACAACGATTTATTAAAAATCAGGAAACGATATTCTGTTCTCAAAATTTATACGTATAAATCAGGTAACGCGTGGACTATCCTCTTTCGCCATTTCAAATACTGAACGTCCCTCTGCGGTTCACAAACTTTTTGTTTCGTTTAGTTTCGTTTGACTTCACATTTTTGTAGGTTCAACATACCACATAAGTTAGGAAAAGGAGCAATAAACAGTATTCTATAACAGCTGAAGTGAATACTTCGTTCTTTTATGAATGTGTTGTTATTGTATACTGCTTATTCTTATTAGTGATTTCTACTTTGGACCAGAGTTGCCCACTTGGAAGAAAGAGTAATTTCGTATCTCATTGCTGTTGTTATCACAGCTTGCTTGACTGTTCCCTGCGGTTGTGTAAAACGTGAAGAGTTTTTCTCGCCGTCCAAAAACTTTAGCATGCCACTAGTTGCGGGTAATGTCGTAACCTGGAATGATTTTCTTTCCCACTCGATCCCAGTGATTGAATTAGCGCACTTTCGTTAACTTGAATTGTTAACATTCATGGTTTAAAGACAATTTCTAAATGCAAAAAGCATTTCCCGTTGTTTAAGTACATCTCACAAACCATGGGACCTGCCACGGTGAAGTAGCCTCCGTGTCTCAACGATACAGAAGTCCGGGCAGTCGGAGCAACCACAGCGGAGAGGTATTTGTGCAAAGGTTTCTGTCTGATCAGCAATTGTAGGAGCATCAGTCTGGATGACTGACTAGCCTGGCTTTGTAAAAATAGCCAGCATGACTTCCCTAAGCTGGTACTGCGAAAGGCTTAACGCAAAGGGAAACTACAGTCGTTACGCTTCCCGTGGACATGAATCTTTGTTGTATCGTTTGATGATGGTGGTATTATCTTGCGTAAAATATACCGGAGGTAAAATAACCCCATTCAAAAATTTGGTGTTCTGCGATTCGAAGTGTGAAATGTTAGTTTCCTTCATCTTGTATGTAAGTAAGAGCATTTAAAAAGAGAAATGGATAGGATGAAGTTAGATATAGTGGGAATTACTGGAGTGCGTTGGCAGGAGAAAACAGAACTTCTGAACAGGTAATTATGGGTTCGTCTACACAAAATCGAATAGAGGGAATGCAGGAATAAGGAAATTTGGTGGTAAGTTCCTATTGGACCAAACTGCTGAGGTCACCGGTCCCTAGACGTACACACTACTTAATCTCACTTACACGGCGGGAGCCGTGCGAACCGTGGAAAGGCGCCTTAGACCGCACGGCTACCCAGCGCGGCACAGGACTAAGGCTAATAATTAATACAAAAATAGGAATGCGTATCAACTCATATGAAAAACATAGTGGAGTCATTATCATAGAAAAGACACAAATCTCAGTAGTACAAGGTTATATGTATACTAGCTCCGCAGATAATGAAGAGATTGAAAGAATGTATGAGGGGATAAAAGAAACTATTCAGATCGTTAAGAGAGGCGAAAATTATGACAGGAGTCAGGAATCCGATTATAGGAAAAGGAAGACAAGAAAAGATAGCAGGAGAATATGGACTAGGGGAATGACTGAAAGGGGAAGTCTCTTGGTAGGATTTTGCACACAGCGTAATATAATCTATAGTAAAACCTTTTTTGATCCATTAGGAATGGTTTACGAAAGCCTCCGACTGGAAGAACAACGGATTTGTTTATAAAATAACGTCCGCTGCTGCCAGTCGCGTTTTTCTTTTATTTATTTATTTCTTGCACGATGCGTTTTTGGAAATTATTCTCATTTTCAGGTGCGTTTTTTTTTGTGTTTTGTGGCATTTGAGAGCGATGTTTTCAATGTGTGGGGTTCTGCATTATTCTGTTGCCTTTAGGTTTCTTTATAGTTCACTTACACATAATGAAATAGACTGCTGTTCCCATTGACTACACTGCTACCATACTGGACAATGTAAAGAAAAATCCACATACAAACCACAATTTAAAAATAGTACAGAAACAAACAATGACTCAGATCACGTAAGATCTGCAGTACCCTATTCAATCGTGCAAACTGTGTTTTTCTTATGAGATACAAGTGGCTGTTTATTTCTATATTATCTTCTTTTTCTGGAATTATCCTGTGTTTTTAATGGGTCGGCATGTAAACCACAATTTGGCAATGTTATTGGTAGAGGGTGGCAGGATGCCCTTTCTCTCGCCACTCCTTCCCACCGGGGCCGGAATCTGTATATCTCATCCATACGTCAGCGTCTGATGTTATCCGCTATGAAAGTTGCAAACGTTTCCGAATTGTATGCGAATCTTGTAAGCGAAGCAGGAAGGGGTACCAGCCTATACAACTACGAGGGTCACTCCAGAAGAAATGCACACTATTTTTTTTTTTAATCCATCTTTTATTCTAAATGTTTGAAAGTTTTACAGTGTGTAGATACATCCTTTAGGAACAATATTTTCATTTCTCCACATAATTTCCATCCCTCTCAACCGCCTTAAGCCATCTTGGAACCAGCGCCTGTATACCCACACGGTAAAATTCTGGACCAACCTGTTGGAGCCACCGTTAGGCAGCATGCACAAGGGAGTCATCATCTTCAAACCTTGTTCCACAAAGACAGTCTTTCAGTTTCCCAAAGAGGTGATAGTCACATGGAGCCAGGTCAGGACTGTAAGGCGGGTGTCTCCGTGTTGTCTATCAGAGTTTTGTGATCGCTTCCATGGTTTTTTGACTGACATGTGGCCGTACATTGTCGTGCAACAGGAAAACATCCTGCATTAGCCGATGTGGTCGAACGCGACTCAGTTGAGTTTGAAGTTTCTTCAGTGTCGTCACATATGCATCAGAATTTATGGTGGTTCCACAAGGCATGATGTCCACAAGCAAGAGTCCTTCGGAATCGAAAAACAGCGTAGCCATAACTTTTCCAGCAGAAGGTGTGGTTTTGAATTTTTTTTCTTGGGTGAATTTGAGTGATGCCACTCCATTGATTGCCTCTTCGTCTCTGGTGAAAAATGATGGAGCCATGTTTCATCACCTGTCATAATTCTTCCAAGAAATTCATCTCCACCATTCTCGTACTGTTCCAAAAGTTCGCTGCACACCGTTTTTCTTGTTTCTTTGTGAGCCACTCTCAACATCCTGGGAACCCACCTGACACAAACCATTTTTAACGCCAACGCTTTCAGTATTCTGCAAACACTTCCTTCCCCTATCCCAACGTAGCGTGACAATTCGTTCACTGTGATGTATCTGTCAGCAGTCACCAATTCGTTAGCTCTCTGCACATTGTCTGGAGTGTGTGCAGTACGAGGCCTGCCGCTGCGAAGACAATCCTCAATATTGCCGTGCCCGCTTTCATCACGTAACCTCCTTGCCCACCGACTAACTGTACTGCGATCGACAGCAGCTCCTCCATACACCTTTTTCAACCTCTTGTGGATGTTTCCCACTGTCTCGTTTTCACAGCACAGGAATTCTATGACAGCAAGTTGCTTCTGACGAACGTCAAGTGTAGCAGCCATCTTGAGGACATGCTGTGACGGCGCCACTCACGGGAACAGGTTGAACTAAGTTTGAAAACAAGCGGGAAGGATGTATCTACACACTGTAAAGCATTCACACATGCTGAATGAAAACTGTATTTTTACGAAAAAAGTGCGCATCTCTTTTGGAGTGACCCTCGTAGTTAGTGGCGTTTTCTATTGATTATAATCGCAGTCCTTCGTTACGATGAAGAGCGAGTCAGTTTATAACTACAGTTTTTTTAACAGTGAGAAACATGGCAAAATGCTAGTAACTTACACGATATTTTTATATCCAGTTCCGTTCGAAGTTAAATTTACTATCTGTTAGGTTCTTCACATAATTGGGCAGGTGGTCAAAGATTTTTATGGCTGAATACCTAACTCGCTTCGCTTGTACCGTGAATGTGCCAGTACGCTCTTTTAAAGAGCTCTCTACAAGAGGTTCCAAGTCGGAGACAACATATTACCCCTCACACACGTTTATGTACAGTTAATATTAGCTGTTGCTGTTGGGGATGTGCAGCTCTCGATGCTACTCTATCCTGTCCGAGCCTCTTCACGTCTGCTTAACTGCCGCAGCCTACGTCCATTTGAGCCTGCTCACTGTACACATGCCTAGATCTCCCTCTAGAATTTTTGCCCCAATCACTTCCTCTTATATTAAACTGAAAATTCCTTGTTGCCTCAGGATACGCCCTACAAATTGCTTCCGTCTTTTAGTTAAATCGTGTCATTAATTTCATTTTCGCCAGTTCTATTCGGCACATCCTCACTAGTTGATCCATCTCTCCATCTACTCTTCAGCATTCTTCTGTAGTTCCACATGTAAAAGCTTCTACTTTCTTCTTCTCTCAACTACTTATTGTCCCCGTTTCACTTCTACTCACGCAGTAGTAGTTGTATACATTGATTGATGACTTTTATAAAGATACGGGGAATTTCATGGTGTTATAGCTTAAGAGGAAAAACATGAATCGTCTATTCAGGTATTTACATACCTAAAAATCTATTTCGACAAGGATGGGACAGGTAGTCGCCCGTGCTCCTATTGTAGGAATCACCACGTGTGACCTACATGAGGATGGTCGGATAAACTGGAATCTCCATCACCCCGAATACAAGGCCACTCTGTTTGAAACACTGCAACTTTTTGAGGCTTACTGTTAGAGTTCAATACCATTTTCCAAAGAAGCTATTTAATAATGAAACAAGCTAGTGCTAGCCAATTCATTTCTCAATACCGATAACTAGCACTCTATCCATACAATGCTACTCACAATAACAGGTGACATCACGACCATGGCGAAAACATTAGATGTCCTTTTCGTTTAACACCAGTGGAAATCTCTCCGTAATGAGTGAGTGAGAAAGGGGATAAGGTGTTAGTATCATCCACTGCAGAGCTCTGACAGTAAAGTTTAACACAAAAGGAAAACAGCATTAACGTGTGAAATCGTAGTGTCGCATGACAGAGACGTTTTACTATTATTATTTACTTCCTTTACAGATATTACTAACTCCTTATCTCTATAATCTTCGTGGAGATCTCTCGATTAGCACTTTGTAAGGCATCCCAGATATGCTCAATAATGTTCATGTCTGGGGAGTTTGGCGGCCACCAGAAGTGTTTAAACTCAGAAGAGTTTCCTGGACCCACTCTGCAGCAATTCTTAAAGTGTGGGGTGTCACATTTTCGTGCTAGAATTGCCCACGTTCGTCGGATTGCACAACGGACACGAATGGATGCAGGTGATCAGACAGGGTGCTTACGTACGTGTTACATGTCAGAGTCGTATCTAGACGTAGCAGGGGTCCCACATCACTCCAACTGCACACGCCCCACACTACTACAGAGCCTCCACCAGCTTGAACAGTCCCCTGCTGACATGCAGGATCCGTGCATTCATGAGGTTGTCTCCATACCTGTACACGTCCTTCCGCTAAGATGCAATTTGAAACGAGACTCGTCCGACCAGGCACCATGTTCCCAGTCGTCAACAGTCCAATGTCGTTGTTGACAGGCCCAAGCGACGCGTAAAGCTTTGTGTCGAGCATTTACCAAGGGTACACGAGTGGACTATCGGCTCCGAAAGCCCATATCGATGATATTTCGTTGAATGGTTCGCACGCGGACACTTGTTGGTGGCCCACCATTGAAATCTGCAGCAATTTGCGGAAGGTTTGGACTTCTGTCACGTTGAACGATTTTCTTCAGTTGTCGTTGGTCCCGTTCTTACAGGATGTTTTTCCGGCCGCACCAATGTCGGAGATTTGATATTTTACCGGATTCCTGATATTCACGGTACACTCGTGAAATGGTCGTAAGGGGAAATCCCCTGCTTCATCGGTACCTCAGAGATGCTGTGTCCCTTCGGTCGTGCGCCGACTATAACACCACGTTCAAACTCACTTAAATCTTGATAACCTGCCATTGTAGCAGCAGTAACCGATCTAAAAACTGCTCCAGACACTTGTCTTACATAGGCGTTGACGACAGCAGCGCCGTATTCTGAGTGTTTACATACTTCTGTATTTGAATACGCATGCCTATACCAGTTTCTTTGGCGCTTCAGTGTACTTAACTATCTATTTAAATAAGTTCGTTTAAATAATTTCTGTAATCTTCTTGGGTAATTCAGTGTACCATTTTATTTCGTGGTAGATAATGTTATTCTGAGTTCTATATATATATTTTCTTGGAAAATTCAAGTCAGTCTACACTTTCTTCCAAGGTCGTGGACTTAGCTATTTGTGAAGTAATTATCACGGTTATTTTTTATGTGCATAACTGACTAGTAATGTACTCACATAGCATTGTTAGAATCCGCATTGGTTTGGACATATCTTTACAATAAGCTCGACCGCTATTTCCAGTTATTATTCTTATGACCCTTTTCTGTAGTTTTTGCACATTGGTTCCGCAGAAAATAATTCCATGGTTAAGAAGTAAGTATCCATGTCAATAGTATCCAAGTCAATTACACTGTGCGTTACACACTGATGACAGGACTGTAGGCATAACAAGGTCATGTCATTCTGTTTGTATCTTTGTGTGTTCACCACCTCAACTGAGAAGCAATATTCATTACAACAGTCTGTGTTTGTTACACAGTCGCCGGCCGCTGTGGCTGAGCGGTTCTAGGTGCTTCAGTCCGGAACCGCGCTGCTGCTACGGTCGCAGGTCAGAATCCTGCCTCGGGCATGGATGTGTGTAATGTCCTTAGATTAGTTAGGTTTAAGTAGTTCTAAGTCTAGGGGACTGATGACCTCAGATGTTAAGTCCCATGTGCTTAGAGTCATTTGAACCATTTGTTACACAGTCTTTAGAGCTACTACCTTCTGCACTTAATTTAACAGTGCCTTTTTCCCTCTTTAAAGTGAAATTCTGGGTTGCTGTTTTCCTTATGTTCAATGTTACCTTATTGTATATTGTCCAATTATAAACTTCCTTGAGGGTTTCATGTACTTTCTCTGCAATGAGTTCACTTGTTTTCTCAGTGATTATAATATTGCCATGTTCAGCAAAGAGAACCCTTTTCCCATGATTAACACTTTCTTCCTCAATAAGCATTTACTCCAGAATGTGACACCATAAGATACTACTGAATGTAAATAGGAAAAATTATTCATCTTTTTGATATTTCCATCTGAAAAGAATGCTAATGTTAACTTGAAGAACTCACTCGTTAAAGAAGATTTGTAATATGTAAGTTCCAGCTTAGGTTCTCGTAAATTTAAACACTAACCAATTTAAAACATTCTGAGTCACTCACGGATTTACCCGCACGCAGTATTTGCGATGGTGTGGTATTATGATGGACAATATTTTCATTCAGTAAGCAACTGGGCGTAATTTTTTTTTTTGTTTCATTGCTGTCGCGTCTGAAAATTAATTAAACAATTTATATAATGTCAATAGAAGACTTTGCACGTGTTTCATGGCATTTTGCGTCGTGCTAATTGCGAAAATAATAAAATTACAGGTAAAGTGCTATAGGACTACCCTCACTTACTCATGTGCACTTTACAAACCGTAGCTAAGGACTGTTCAGATTTTATTGATTTTATTTATGAGTCATCCTATTTGTTTGTATATGAGCTGCCAAAGTTAAACTACACTCCTTTTACAATTTTTCATTAGCGAAACAAGAGTCGTCGAACAAGAAATCCATGTCATTGCCACACATACACATGCTCACTAAGGATCAATGAAAGAAAATAGAAAATCCACGTTAACTTTAAATTCATTTATCTTATTTATAATTGTATACTCCAATGTAGTGTAATTATTGCTTACGATATGTAACTACACCGGAACGCATTTCATATTTTACAAAAATAAAACAGCGACTTTTAAATCGCAGCTGAATGCAGTTTGTAGGTTGAATGAATAATCTGTCGGTTTTCTTACACAATAATAAAACAGTCAACGATAGAAAAATTACTAAGATCAAGCGACAGCCGGAAGGTTAACGTGACTACAAATAATTTACGGGAATCTCCTCTAAGGCGATACCATAGCCTCTCCAGCTCCCTGAGCCCAAGTTCGCACTGCGCAGGGAGAACGCGGAAAGGAGAGAACAAAGTCAAGTGTTGGATTTCTCACCGTGTTTCAGGGAAGACACCGACGAGATATATAAAGGGGCTATTAGATGCTGTTGTATTGGCAGCCGTGTAAATTCACTCGGCACAAATTGCTTCGCGTAAATTAATCCGGCGGCACTCTCCTCGCCGGACCCTAAATCTCGGGCGTCGCGCATCAGTGTAAATTCTGGGCCGGCGGAGGTGGGAGAGAACAATTTACTTTGGGTCTCCCGCCGAACCCGGCGGAGGAGGAAGGAGCGGCTCGATTAAGCGCGCGCCGGTGAGATAAAGATAGAGCAACGTGCACCAAGTTTCGGAAACCATTTCTCTTAATCAAAACCCGATCGCAGTCTTCACCCCTCCCCCTCCGACCCTTCTGCAACATTCCACTCCGGCACTTTTGCAGCACAGAAGACGTCGGTGGGACACCCACAGTGCAGGAACCTAGCGTAAGCTTGAACGTACACCCCCCCCCCTCCCCTCTCTCGCCCCACCCCTATCACACTTGCGGCTCCCACCCCACCCCTCCCATCCTTTACCCTCTCCTCCGCAGCGCCTACAGTCTCGGCCGCATGTTTATGGATTCCCTTTTCGATTAAAATATAACCTTTGGAATACTTTCCTCGAAGACGGCGCAGAAAATTAAAGCGGCGGATAAGTAGAAGGAGCAGCGGGCTGCAGAAGCTGCTGAGTGGGCACCCACCCTGACGTCTAATTCGCTAAAAGCTTTCCGGGGCCGTTAATTTCACCTCGCCCGTCCACTGACGGCGCTTATGGTTATATCTGCGATACTGAAGGCGGCACCAATTTATCTTTGTTCGTACCCCACTCACGACAGACGTCCGGTAAATGAATATGTAAGAGGGGAAAGAGATGCCTAAAACTAAAGTCAGGCTTGTCAAACACTATCGCAGGAAGCTTTATGTTTCTCTCTCTCTCTGTTCCCTGACGTTATTCCCGCTTTTGTGCACTCTGTTACCGTAGTTTCGTCTACTATTATTTGTACTTCTAATTCTATAGTGCACCTCAAAAAATAGCGAAAACTGAACCGGGTGAAAAAATACCACAGTAGAAGCGGAAACTTTACGAGTTACGAATTCTTTCAAACACCTCCCCGAATCATCACGAAGAATTTGAAAAGACTGTGCAATTCGTTGCTCCATTTCTCTGAAGTTATGAACAGGAGTGCTGCGCGCTTCACCCTGAGAGTACCTCAGACAGAAAAGTCCATAGGACTGAGGGCAGGTGACTTTGGAGGCTATGGTACAGGCACCGCTGGAACTATCCTTGATGGACTGTGCTGGCGCGTTACACGTCGTCTTACGTCAGTAGCAAAGTGTGCCCCTGTCCCATTTTCAGTGTTCACATTCCCCAATCACAGGTAAGAGTCCCAAACTGTAAGCAGTGCTCTACGATCGATCAAACAAGTGTTTTACAAGCCACTTCTCTCGTCGGTTAACTATATTTCCTAAGAATTATTCCAGAATATCTCAGTGAGGCACCTGCCTTTCTTACAGCTACTTGCATATGATTGTTTTACTTTAGTTGGCGCAGGATTCCTCGGTAATTTACGGGTATTACTATTTTTAAAAAATGGTTCAAATGGCTCTAAGCACTACGGAACTTAACATCTGAGGACATCAGTCCCCTAAGACTTAGAACTACTTAAACCTAACTAACCTAAAGACACCACACACATCCATGCCCCAAGGCAGGATTCGAACCTGCGACCGTAGCAAAAGCGCCGTTCCGGACTGAAGCACCTAGATCGCTCGGCCACAGTGGCCGGCTATTACTATTCCCAGTGGCTGATCGGCAATTGTGTAATCGAATAAATATGGATACTTTCGCCAGTTTATGAACACTACGTAATTTTATTTATGTCTCTGCATCAGGCATTGACGCTCTGTAAAGGACTTCCTGCATTTCACTAGAAATATTCGATCTTTGCAACTTTCCTATACGCAACCGCTTCAAGGAGCTCCCGAAACCACGGACCTTATCATTGTAAGTCATCTGCTTACGAACAGAGTGCATTTGGCCCTATGCATTGCATCTGTTTTGTATAAGAGGCGGAAATAGTAAACCAACCTTACAGGCCTAGGCAGCCACTTAAAAACCCTAGTTCAGATAACTGTTATATCATGCCGGACATCACTGACCTGACTCACGCATTCTGTCTCAGTCTGGACGCCTTCCTGTCTCATAAAACAACGCTCTAAACATTAAACCGTACGAACACAATTGTAACAAGATGGTTCATTATTGCAGTGTTTAATGCATTCATGAAGAGAGTACTTCAAACCATTGATTGGTCATGTAGGTTTGTTAGATTTCCTACAGTTGTCCTAAATTGGTTAAAGCAAATGCCGGTATAATTCCTTTGGCAAGGACATGGCAGTAGTACAGCTACCAACCTTCAAGGTCACACTTCAAGCATTGCTGCTAGTCGGCACTGCAATTACCGAAAAATCCATGATGGGGTTGGGGGATATACAAAAATGCGAGATGGCACTGAGGGGAAATTTAAAAAATGCTAGAAGGTAGTGGCGTGAAATTTGAAAATGCCGTTAGGTGGAGGTGGGAAATTTAAAAACGGATGATGGTAGTCTCAGGAAATTTAGAAATCCAGAACTGAACTAGACCAGTTATGCCTTGTAAACCCCGCCTCCCCCCTCTGTCTCGTCTCTCTACCCAATCACAGCATAGTATTTTAGTAGTTGTTAAACTAAAGCAGCGAATCAAGACTAGCATTTCAGAATCCATTAAAATAAAAGAATCAATCACAACATACACGCAAAATTACGTAATCTTCACTTGAACTGCGTAAAAATGGCGTCATGTTCAAAGCTATTTGCCGCTGAACAGCGTAAAATGGCGTCGTGTTTTAAAATATTTGTCAATACTACAATATTTCAATGTCGAAAGCAAATCGGCACCATGTTCAAAGATACTTGCCATCTTCACGTGAACTGTGTAAAGTGCCACATTTGGACACACACACACACACACACAACACACACACACACACACACACACACACACACACACACACACACACATTGCTCTATGTTTCATACTTCACTTCGAAATACATTTATGTCAAATGCTGCGTTCCTTACAAGTATCAACCCTCTCTCCCTTAAAAAATAATCCAGAAATTGTGTGTGTTTTTATATCAAAACTCAAAAACTTATTGTCAGTGATACAGTATTACCAAAAAATACTGCCAACTTTACCTGAGTTGCATAAATTACCGCTATTCATCACAAACACACAATCTGAGAAACATATTACCGAAAAGTGCAGCTGCAATGCTGGAGAGAGAAAGGAGGAAGAGAGACGTTGGGCTAAAGTGAAAGTGGATTGTTGACATCAGTAGTGGAGCTGTTAGATCACATGGCCAGCCAGCTAATAAGAGGCGACGCATGTGGACTCCACTAATGCTATGTCAAATTCCATCTCTTTTTATTTCTTTCTCTTTCTCTCTGTAACGCTTACTTGCATGAAGCATAAAAAATATAATGTAATATAATGTATTACAGAGGGAATGGGAAGGAAACAATTCCAGCAAAAATACTTTAGATATGAAATTTAATATAAAACAGAAATGCATTCCAAAGAAAGGTTATATATACATGAGGTTGACTGCACATAAATTCGCACAGCGTCCAGCATAAACTATTACATATACTCCAGCTAAAATTGCGGGTAGCAGAGTTTAAACTGTACAGTGTTTTACAAATCACATTCAATGTTTTTACATTTCGCACACATACACTGTACACTAAAATCAGTTACAAATCACATTTAATATTTTTACATTTTCACTATCTGTGCGATTACGATGTTTACTTCATGATCGCAAACATATGTGCACACACAATGACTGCAGCTGACGAAGCAGTTAAACTAAACCCAGGCCACGTTTCTCTGCTGTCATCAAATATGGAAAAATACAAATCATTTACAAAGAGTACTACAGTAATGCAGCAAGAGAGGAAATGCAATATAAATTTCCGATTTATCAGTTTGCTTAATCGTACGTGTGAAAAAAAAGTAAATGTTTGCACGTCTATGTCAAAAAAGAAATTGTAACTTGTAGTAAAATTGTAATTGTAGTTGAGGCCACTACGAAGTGAAAATGGAAAAGCGATTTGTAACTGATGTGAATTCGTATACGCATATGGAAATACTCGTTTCTGATTGACTAGATTAACCTTGCGAACGCCAGGATTTATCAGAAAGGTCAGTACAAAGGATGTTACACAAACGAAGTTTAAAATTTACATTCCACGTTTACGACGTGGTTTACTTGAAGATGATCCAGATCGACGTCTTCAGTTTTGTGAATTGGTACTTGAGCAACAGAAACATGATCCTAATCTATTCAGTAAAATTGTATGGTCTGACGAGGCCCATTTTAAGTTACGCAGACAAGTTGACAAACATAACTGCACTTACTGGTATACTGACAATCAAAATCTTTTGTTAGAACACCCACTAAACCAATCTCGTGTGAGTGTTGGGGGAAGGGGGGGGGGGGGTCAATATCATCATTTGGCATACCTGGACTGTGGTACCACACTATGCCATAGAGTATGTAAAAGCGTTCCAAAAAGAATTCGAAGATGTATTAATGAAGACGGAAAACAGTCTGAACATAAAAAATAATTGTACTTTTTTTGTATTTGTAATGAAACATAAATTCAATCTTTTGTTTAAATCAGTGCCAGTGACTTTTGCGCTACCCTGAATATTGTGTAGCACCGCTTACTGTACTGAAGGACCAGATAACGTAATGGTGTAAACACAGATTCGAAGATGGTTACAGAGAAATGGCGAAATCGGTCATCTATATGAATAAATGATTTTAGTGATCTTCGCAGATGAAAATTTATTCAGTGTTCAGAAACTTACAGACTAAGAAAAAACTGATGTTAAAGGGTTGGTTAATCAGACGAACTGTATTCTCAGAAATGTAATAACAGGCATCCAAGAAATGTCTATGTTATTTAAACTCAACCTGATTTACTACCACAGCAGTGCATATTCGACTCAGCACTACAGCAACCCATTCAAGATTATTGGTTGTATCTAATTTAATGCGTTTTGGTGGCGGTTCACCCATTATTGCGAACTTGATACTTTCACTAATACAATGATATTACTAGCTTAGTGTCCAAGTCGACGAGGATGTCCACGACGTTCAGCCTACATCTACATCTATAGAACCACCTTCGCCATAATTCTTTATTATTCCACTCTCGAACAGTGCGCGACATCTATATCTTTCCGTGGGAGCTCTGATTTCCATTATTTTATTATGATGATCGCTTCTCCCTATTTATCTCGGCGTCAACAAAATACTTTCATATTCGGAGGAGAAAGTTGGTGACTGAAATTTTGCGAGAAGATTCCGCCGCAACGAAAAACACCTTTGTTTTAATAGTGTCCATCCCAAATCCTGTATCATGTCAGCGACACTCTCTCTCCTGTTTCGTGATAATACAAAACGTGCTGCTCTTCGTTGAACTTTCTCGATGCACTCCGTTAATCCTATCTGGTAAGGATCCTAGACCGCGCAGGGGTACTCCGAAAGAGGGCGGACAAGCGTGTATAGGCAGTCTATTTAGCAGGTCTGTTACATTTTCTAAATGTCCTGGCAATAAAACGCAGTCTTTAGTTTGCCTTCTCCACAACATTTTCTACGTGTTCTTTCCAATTTAAATTGTTCGTAATTATAATTCCTAGGTATTTAGTCGAATTCACGGCATTTACATCAGACTGATTTATTGAGTAACCGAAGTTTAACGGATTCCTTTTAGCATTCATGTGGATGACATCACACTTTTCGTTATATAGGGTCAATTGTCAATTTTCGCACCGTACAGATATCTAAAATATTTACTTCGTTGTCTTTTGTGAAGGAATTTCGAAAGACTGTGTGTAGTAACTTTGCTTTCGCAGCACTGTCGTTGATAGTACAATATTTCCATTGCTATCGCACAGAGTAGGCAATGTCTGTGTCTTTCCGTTAGCACACTTTACATACGACCAGAATCTCTTTGGATATTCTGCCCAGTTTCGAGATCAATTTTCTGTGTGGAAACTATTGTGTGCATCTCTCATTGATGTCCGCCATAAATTTCGAGCTTCTGTAAAAGATCGCCAATCTGGGAGATTTTGCGTCCGTTTAAGTTTGGCAAGTTTTTCGTTCTTTCTGCAACAGTTCTGACCCGTTTTGTGCACCCAGGAGGACCAGCTCCTTCATTTGTTAATTTATTTGGTATGAATCTCTCAGTGCCGTCGATACTATTTCTTATCTGGCCTATACTTACATTCTTAATTTGTAAGTAGTGGAGATTGTCTCTCAGGAGAGGCTTAGTTGTCAGTGGTATTCATCGCTGTCCAGTTGGGTCCCGGTACTGGGCAACAGCCGCTTCAGTCCATCGAGCACTGCTCCAGTAGGGTATCAGAGGGCAGCTGCTGTAGGTTCTGCAGCACCGACTGAGGAAGAAGCATCCCTGAGTACTGCAAGTGAATGTATTCGAGAAAGACATCGTAGTTGCATTCACAGATTTAAGAAAGGCATATGATACTGTTAGAAGGCAACAGATACCATAAGGTCTGAATAGAGTGGAAAACTGTAGAAAGGAATGTTACTCAGGATCAGAAACGTGCATAATTAATGCTGAATCGTGCAACACAAAATCAGAATGAATGGGACAGGAAAATAAACGAGAGAATACGAAACACATTTCATATCAATCACCAAAAAAAAGTAGGCTGAAATGGTTTGGACCACATGAAAAGAATGGGAAAGAAAGATTGTAAGAGCAGAAATGATTCATTAAGAAGAAACAGTCGGTGAAAAATGTCAGAGTGTTAATAGTGACACGTATGTAAACCCCACTTATATATATATATATCCAGCTGCTTACAGATTCTGCAACACTGAATGAGAAGGATAGCTAAGTTACAGCAAGTAATCAGTAGTGAAGGATGTAAGTTGTTCACAGTAATACATTTGTATCAGACTTACATATTTTTTTCTGTTGCATGCGTGTCCTAGAAAGAAGAGAGTTGAACAGCGTCGACGGCTATGATAGCACAACGTCAATGCCGTGCTCCGAGTGGCAGCCCACTGTCTGGATAAGGGGGAGAGTCTGTGCATGCACATTCAAAGACTTGTCTTATCTCGCTTAAAACGCACATGTGTGAAACGCGTAGTCAGCAAGTTCCTCCCACCTTTCACAGTCTCGTTCTGATGTGTACAAACCTTTTCCTACAGGCAAAAAAGCAATTAGTCAGCCGCGGTAAGTCCAGTTTTATCGATATATGCATCACACTTCGCTTATACATTTCAAGAAACAGGAATCATGAACTCAAAAATATGTGGGCCTCGAGGCAAGGATTATCAAGGAAAACGTAATGCAATCTCATATGCACGTGTTGTTTCTGCACCTATGTGCTGTCATCATATTTTGCTTGCATATTTCAAGACATCGAAGTTATGAGCAGTCAAGGAACTCAAATGCGCGTGTTGCCTCTCCTCCTCTACGCTGCATGGTTACATTGACTGGCAATAACCACAGTTTCATGGTAAAAATTAAATACCCCTGTTTAACCCTCGAGGGCGCCATGGTAAGCCAAGCGAGCGCTCCTCATGCTTCGAGCCACGGCATGCGAGATCAGACGGGCAATCGCTCTGGCTTAGCAGACACCGCAAACTCACGCAAAAACGTAGAGCTTCTTAAAGGCGAGTATCTTTAGAAAGAATAAAATGTAATACGGTGAGCAGGTGCAGCATAGTAACTTTGTGGAGTTTACAAAATACCATCCAATGGAACAGAATATTTCTTAACTGTCCCACTCTCGAGCAGCATGAAATCTGCCCACGGGAGCTCTGATTTTCCTGGCCGTTTTCCCGATGTAGATCGGAGGAAAATGATGGTCGGAATTTCGCAAAACCACCAAAAAACACCTTTGTTTTAATGATTACCATCCCCACTCAACTGTTATATCCTTGACTCACCCCCACCTCCCCCGGCCTCACCCTAACTCGTGATAATAGAAAGAAGACCTTGTATTTTTTGCTTAAAGTCGATTGCCACTTTTCGCACCATACGGATATCTTTGTCTAAATCATATTGCACTTGGTTTTGATCGTCTGATTACTGGATAGAAAAACCATGGCATCATCTGACAACCATCTAAGGTTGTCTCTTAAAGATTTACATAGATCAGCAGATTGCCTATTATCACTAGATGACTTTGTGTCACTTACTACAAACTGTGCCCTTTGCGACAGGAGATCACGAATCCAGCTGCATGACTGAAACGATACTCCACAGGTAGGTAATTTGATTAGAAGATAATACAACAGCTTCCGAAGGTAGAAGTTATGTGTGTTTCCCTGCGCAAACAGGCAATGGAAATGCAATAAGGCTGAGTGACTCGGAGAGTGAAATTACGAGCATTAACTGTGGTACAAGAGACTACTGCGACATGTACGTAACCTGCTCACTTCGCGAGTTGCTTGGAAGAATGGAACTCACTATTTCTTCGAGTCGGTCGCACACACTCTCGGAAGATTCCTAGTGTTCGGTATTTGTTGAAACCGTGATTGCGTTACCAATTTCCGAAGGAGAGATTTATGATTTTTATTTTCAACGTTAGCCTTGTCCAGTGACGTACAAAAGACGATGCTGTGTAATTATTTCGTGGAGGGAAGTATTGCGCTGGCGAGATTTGTTAAGACGAAACTGAAGTACGTAACTTTGTGTGTCTTCACGTTTCTGAGTTTCGAAGACGTTTATAAAAATTGATTGTCGATGTTAAGTTGTGTTGTTAGCGTGTTATACAGGGTGGCGCATGACTGCCCGCCAGTTATGCACGAATTTTAGCCCGCCACGAGCAGATACGACAACGAATAGCTAAACAAGTATTAATTAGATAATTAGGAAATAACATATAAGTTAATTCACAAGTCTATATTTACTGAATTATCTTTTACATTAAATTATGTGCTGAGTATCACCTCCTTGTGCTTCAATGCACTTTCGCGCGCGCTAACGTGTTAATGTACACTTTACACAACTCTGCCGCGTCTATTCTCAAAATTTCATTACGAATATTGTCCTTCAAGTCTTCTGATGTTATTATATACACTTTCCCGTTCAGGCTGCCGCACAGATAAAACATGAAAGTCGTAAGTGGTTTGGTCTGGCGAACGCAGGGGCCACAGTCCTTTGCTGTCAACCCTTTCTTCATTGAATCTTTCACAAATTCGTGAGACTGACTCGCGGGAAGTGTGACAGACCGCCCCATCTTGCTCAAATACAGCATACGTAAGAGCGACAGGGCTCACTATCGTTTCAAAAAAATATGGGTCCCACGACACCACAACCCGATTATTTCACCGTGGAGATGTTCCTCATTAATTTAATAGGGATTATTAGCTGAGTAGTGTCTGATATTCTGGGAGTTCACACGTTCTGTCAGAGGGAAGGAGGTTTCATTATTCGTGAAATACAGCAGTGGATCCAACATTCAACTCTCAATTGTTTAACATAGACATGTACAGTAATTCATACGTTTTGCTTTATTTTTCTCTTTCTGTTTTTGGACACATGTAATTTTGTTGGGCTTCATCCCTTTACGGTGAAAAACGCGTTGAAAGACCTACGCGGAAAGCTCACTATAGTCAGCTTAAAATTACTTGATAGTTCAGACTTCACGGACTGGAGCTGCTTTCCTCCAATGAGAGTCCTCAACGTCACGCCCGAAACGTTCACCGTTGCCAAACTGCCGCAACAAATGCTCAGTTGACTTCCACTGTTTGGCTAGTGCTGTGTATAAAACATGCGTATTCCGTTACCACCGTTGTGCGTGTGTTTCTCGTGTGGTTTATCACGTCTGATGAAATCCGAAAAGAAAAGGGGCAGACCCAGGATCCGGGATGCAGAAACATCAGAAAAGAAAGCCGGGCAAGGAATTGCGTTTAAAGGCCAATCACGACAACTGGTGTGCAATGTACTGGAATACTTTGGGAAGGAGGCGGAAAATGGGGGCCCTCTCTTAGCGGTTTCCAAAGCAGTAGCACGAAGAGCAGCAGCGGTTAAGGTTAGAGAACCGATTGTAGTAGAGAGAAATACGGGAATGAAAGATACGAAGCAGGACCCTCTTGTCTTCATATACCGGGCAAGGAAAGAAGTATGCAGAAACGGTTAGCAAATCTGGATGCTTTCGCACAAGACGCGATCAGGCGTCACATACACAATTATTATCATAAAAGAAATTGGCCTACATTAGATAAGCTTCATACAACACTGTGTGAGCGCGAACTTTTTGAAGGCAGGCTATCGTCTTTGGGAGTCTCGGCTTTAAATACAAAAATATTGACGGAACAAGAAGACATAGTCGCACAGCGATGCGGATTTTTAGGTGAAATGAAAGATGTTAATTCCGAGGACATTGTTTGAATAAATGAAACATGGGTGAGTGCATGTCACACAGTCGGTGTGACGACTGAGGAGAAGGTATGGCACTCCCCACAGGAAAAGGTGATAAAATCATTCTTTTGCATGCTGGTACCTGTCACAGCTTTTTCCCCGCCTGTCAACTGCTTTTCAGATCCAAGAAAACATGAGAGTACTATGAGGAAATGAATCATGAAACATTTTTAAATTGGTTCGAAAATACGTTGTTATCAAGTTTAGAAAATCCGTCAGTAATCATTATCTGCAATGCCCCATACCATTCAGTTTTAAAGGATAAGTTTCCCCCCCTGTCCTCCCAAAAGGAA
Source organism: Schistocerca americana (assembly GCF_021461395.2). Classification (NCBI taxonomy): domain Eukaryota; kingdom Metazoa; phylum Arthropoda; class Insecta; order Orthoptera; family Acrididae; genus Schistocerca; species Schistocerca americana. The sequence goes on from NC_060119.1 coordinate 1,134,887,295, forward strand.
GGCATTATTCAGTGGTTACGACAATACCGAGTTAGTGGAAACGATTAACTGAAAAAATCAGAATTATTAGAACTCGTGTCATTCCACAAGCCACAGTTTCCAACCTCTGTTATCGACGAGATAACTTACAAATATGGACATAGAGTCATAAGACTACCACCTAATCACTGCCACTTTAACAATATTGAACTTACTTCGTCTCAAGTGAAAGAATTGCTCGCAAAAATTAAAACTTTATTGTGAGTAAAATTGAGAAAGTGACTGTCCAGGGCCTGGAAACTGTCAGCGAAACGGACTGGAGGGCTGTCGTCATGCATACGAAGCCAGTAATTGACAAAGCGTGGAATAATGACGTATAGTCAATACCAGGAATATTGAAGCACAGTACTGATGGCCCATAAAAATCTCAATCTTTATTGAGCGTGCACGGTCGAGCATTGACGGTTTGACATTATTTGACATTCACGTGTTGGCAGAGCTTCATGAACACTAATGTGCACTTTTCATGTTATCAGTTGGTCTTTGAACATATCTCACAGATTCGATATGTGTAGTAGCCTTTTAACAGAAAACACTTTTAAAAGGACTACGAAGAAGTTGTATTTATCACTTTACAGTGATCAGTCGAGTATTCTCTGCGACATTGTTTTCTTCTTTAATTTGGAAACACAGTAGGACTGTATATCCACTGGCTAAGAAACACCTATCAGCCTCGTCTCATTATTTACGTTAATTACCTGCGCATATCATTGCAGTACAGATATAATTACTTCACAGGTTTCAATAACACTTTCGCTAATTGTGTTTGATGATATTGCAGCACTAAATTTCAAGCATTCGAATGACCTGCCTGTTGCCAGAAATGGCATTTACACGTAATTTCGTCGACAGCGATTGCCTCTCCCAGTAACGAAATTTGCTTTTCTATTTTACGTCGTCTTTTAAGGACTCATACAAAAATGGTTTGACTTCTTTTGTTTCCGTGGTTAAGAATTTAGTCAGTAAATTAACATAAGACAAGTAGCTTCTTTTTCAACCATTCTCGGATGCATCGCCCCATTTTCGTTGTTTTCTGATGCTTGTCAGCTGCAGCTAAAATAATTGCGGCTCACGCTTTCTTCTGGGCGTTCGACATCTTAACCTTGTAAAATGATGAATATAGAAGTGACAAACTTCGAAATGCCACCATCGCTTTAGCAGAGCATTTATTCAGATTATGGCAACATAGTTTGCCGAAACCGGTAATGTGAACAAACGCTGTACTAAAGACATCGTGGCAGTTACAAGTTTGTTACTTCTATTTTCTTATCAATATAGATCGCCCCCAGAATGGAATAATGTCAAGCGTACGAGAGTTCACTAAAAAGTAATGCTTCCACATTCGTAACTCTTCAACAGTTCTCAGCATTGGTATTCGGCAGGTACTGGCTTGTTCCGTAGCCTCTTCTCTAGACCTCCAGTTGGCGGGAAGCCTTAGCATTGAACGGTTGTGTTGTTACAGTGTAAAGTATGGAACCCTGGGCAGACGGTCGGTCAATGCGATGTAAGCAACGTGCTGTCATTGAATTCTTGACAGCAGAAGGTGTCACCCCAAATGAGATTCATCAGAGAATGAAAGCAGTTTATGGTGATTGTGTTGATGTGAGTACTGAGCGTCGTTGGGCGAGTAAGTTTTAAGATGTTGAGGCGGGAAGATGTGACCCGTGTGACAAACAAAGAATTGGACGTCCTGTGACAGCAACCATCGAGTTTCACGAGCAAATGTTGACAGATTGATTCAGGACGATCGTCGTATCACTCAGAGAGAGATTGCAAGCACAATCGGCATTTCACAAGAACGTATGGGTCACATTATTTCTTTCCTTGGCCACACACTTCACCTGCCACCACAGCAGAACTTCAGAGACTGAATCTGACCACCATACGGCATCTTCCATACAGTCCAGATTTAGCACCGTCTGACTTCCATCTGTTCCTGATAATGAAACACAATCTGCGGGAACATCATTATGCTTCTGATGAATACGTTGAGAGAACTGTGAGACTGTGGTTGCAGAAATAGAGAGTCGACTTCTTCCGTGGCTGTTTCAGGAAAATTGTTCATCTTTGGCGGAAATGTATCCAATTGGCTGGTGATTATGTGGAAAAGTGAATATTGGTAATTAAAGATCACATTATTTCTGTGTTTGATTTATTAAAATATTCCCATCCAAACCATGCCAGTTCAACTGAAGCTTAGGTATTTTTTTGATGTGGAAATACTGTAGTATTGACAAATATCTTTAAAATGACACCATTTTACGCAAATCAGAGGCAAACACCTTTGAACGCGACGTCATTTTTACCCAGTTCAACAGAAGGTTACATAATTTTTTTGGAAATACCGTAGTACTGACAGACATCTTTGAATACGGTGGCATTTTTACACAACTGAAGTAAAACTTAGGTTATCAGGCAGCTACAATGGTTGTTTCATTTTAAATGATGTTAAAATACTAGGCTGTGATTGGTTGCTTCATGACTGACAAAATACTATGATGTGAATGGCTGGAGACGGGAGGGTGTAGGGGAGAGGAGAGGGCGTAAAGTCCAACTGAACTAGTTCCTCGACATTGGATTTTTAAATTTCGCAACATCTACATCTTGGCTTTTTTTAATTTTCCACCGCCACCATTTTGCATTTTTAAATATCCTATCACCGACATCTTGCATGAAAAATGCCACTGCCGTCGGGAAACATTATCGTCATGAGGGGTGTACATGGTCTGCAATTAGTGTACGATACTCCTTGGCCATCATGGCGCCTTGCACGAGCTCCACTGGACTCATGGATACCCAAGTGAATGTTTCCCAGAGCATTATGTAGCCGCCGTCAGCTTGTCTCCGTCCCGAAGCATAGGTGTCAAGGAGCTGTACGCCTGGAAGAGGACGGATTCGCGCGCTGATGGAGACGTATTGGGATTCATCAGACCATGCAATGCTCTGCCACTTCGGCAACTTTCAGTGCCGATAGCCAAGTGCCCATTTCGGTCGTAGTTGCTCATGTCGTGGTGTTAACATTGGCACATTTATGGGTCGTCTGGGGACGCCCATCGTTAGGAGTGCTCAGTGTACTGTGTGCTCAGATAAACTTGTACCCTGCCCAGCTTTAAAGTCGAATGTTAGTAGCGCCACAGTTCGCCGTCTGTCCTGTTTTACCAGTCTGCCCAGCCTACGGCGTCTGACATCTGTAATGTGGGGTGGCCGTCCAACCCCACGACTTCTGGACGTGGTTTCACCTTGGTTTCGCCACATGCTGAAGACACTCACCACAGCACTCCTCGAACACCCGACAAGTCGTGCACTTTCCAAAACGCTCGTGCCGAGCCTCCGGGCCATCACAATCTGCCTTCCATCAGACTCAGATAGATCGTGCGCCTCCCCCATTCTACAAACGGACAACATGTCACTGACACTGCATACACAGTGCGTGTGTCTGGCTAGTAGTCATTCCTCACCAGGTGACGCTGCTATCCTGGACGGGTTTATATCGATAGTAAGTCGGTGTTCATAATTTTCTGGCTGACTATTGTATATTTTTGCTTTTTTGCAGGTTATCCAGAAAGCGAAGATGAAAGTCGTATGAGAATAGAAGAAAATTTGTTCTTTCATAGCTGGAGGCACTCGCATTTCGTCTAACTTTACTACAAGTCTTCAGAGGTCGATTGTGTTGGGCTAGATGATGAAACTTAGGTAGGTTATCATAAATAAAAGGTAAACAAATCCGTCCATATGAGGTGTCAATACATACGGTCTCCTCATAACACACTGTGGAAAAGTTTGAAGTTTAGTCAAGGACAATTTTGTTTAGTCTTCAGGACAGAATCTTCATTTCTACATGTCTCTTCCCCTGCAGGCCAAATACTGATGTTCCTTCCCACACCCAAGAATTGCAACCACCTGGTCAAATGCGACTGAGGAAGGGGGAAGGGGTCAAGATATGGGAACTGGAACACTTCCGTGATATTGAAATACACTCGAGTGCAAGAGACAACTCCCCTGTTCGAGAGACACTGCTGCTACCGCCATAGCAAACGGAACTGATTGTCATGTCACGTAAATATTTCACGTCTCGCTGTTCCAGCGTATACCAGATTTAGAGAAAATTGCCGCCGCCACAGTCTGCTGCTGTTGAGTGTCACTGACTGTTGAACAAAAAGGATGGAAGACCACGGACGAAATGCTCAGATTAGAAAGGATATTAAGTGGCGTGCTTCGGCGCTATTTTTCGATCTATACTTCGAAGATGCAAAAAGGGAAATAAAAGAAGGGTTCAGGAATTTGATTTCACTTAAGGGCGGAAGCATATACAGGGTTATTACAAATGATTGAAGCGATTTCACAGCTCTACAATAACTTTATTATTTGAGATATTTTCACAATGCTTTGCACACACATACAAAAACTCAAAAAGTTTTTTTAGGCATTCACAAATGTTTGATATGTGCCTCTTTAGTGATTCGGCAGACATCAAGCCGATAATCAAGTTCCTCCCACACTCGGCGCAGCATGTCCCCATCAATGAGTTCGAAAGCATCGTTGATGCGAGCTGCAGTTCTGGCAAGTTTCTTGGTAGAGGAGGTTTAAACACTGAAACTTTCACATAACCCTACAGAAAGAAATCGCATGGTGTTAAGTCGGGAGAGCGTGGAGGCCATGACATGAATTGCTGATCATGATCTCCACCAAGACCGATCCATCGGTTTTCCAATCTCTTGTTTAAGAAATGCCGAACATCATGATGGAAGTGTGGTGGAGCACCATCCTGTTGAAAGATGAAGTCGGCGCTGTCGGTCTCCAGTTGTGGCATGAGCCAATTTTCCAGCATATCCAGATACACGTGTCCCGTAACGTTTTTTTTGCAGAAGAAAAAGGGGCCATAAACTTTAAACCGTGAGATTGCACAAAACACGTTAACTTTTGGTGAATTACGAATTTGCTGAACGAATGCGTGAGGATTCTCTACCGCCCAGATTCGCACATTGTGTCTGTTCACTTCACCATTAAGAAAAAATGTTGCTTCATCACTGAAAACAAGTTTCGCACTGAACGCATCCTCTTCCATGAGCTGTTGCAACCGCGCCGAAAATTCAAAGCGTTTGACTTTGTCATCAGTTGTCAGGGCTTGTAGCAATTGTAAACGGTAAGGCTTCTGCTTTAGCCTTCTCCGTAAGATTTTCCAAACCGTCGGCTGTGGTACGTTTAGCTACCTGCTTGCTTTATTCGTCGACTTCCGCGGGCTACGCGTGAAACTTGCCCGCACGCGTTCAACCGTTTCTTCGCTCACTGCAGGCCGACCCGTTGATTTCCCCTTACAGATGCATCCAGAAGCTTTAAACTGCGCATACCATCGCCGAATGGAGTTAGCAGTTGGTAGATCTTTGTTGAACTTCGTCCTGAAGTGTCGTTGCACTGTTATGACTGACTGATGTGAGTGCATTTCAAGCACGACATACGCTTTCTCGGCTCCTGTCGCCATTTGGTCTCACTGCGCTCTCGAGCGCTCTGGCGGCAGAAACCTGAAGTGCGGCTTCAGCCGAACAAAACTTTATGAGTTTTTCTACGTATCTGTAGTGTGTCGTGACCATATGTCAATGAATGGAGCTACAGTGGATTTATGAAATCGCTTCAATCATTTGTAATAGCCCTGTACGTGATGAGTATTGCTGATGACATCTCAGTCCTCAGTAAAGGTGAAGAAGAATTACGGGATGTGTTGAGTGGAGTGAAGAGCCTACTGAGTACAGAACATGGATTGAGAGTAAACAGAAGAAAGACGAAAGTAATGAGAAGTAGCCGAAATGAGAATAACACGAAACCTAATATTAAAACTGGTGACCGTAGAGTAGACGAAGTTAAGGAAACCCACTACCTCGGACGTAAAATAACCCATGACAGAAGAAGCAAGGACATAACAAGCAGACTATCATAGGCAAGAAGGGCAGTCCTGGCCAAGAGAGGCCTACTAGTGTCAAACATCGGCTTTAATTTGAGAAAGACGTTTCTGTGAGTGTATGTTTGGAGCAGCCCATTGTACGAAAGTGAATCAAGAACTGTAGGAAAACTAGAAAAGAAGAGGATCGAAGTGTGTTGAAATTTGATCGATTACTTAGATCAAAAATGAGAAAGTTCTGCATAGAACCGGCGAATAGTGCAAAATTAAAGGACTTTGTTCATTATGTCGTTTCGAATCAGTAAAATTGCAAATCACTCTTTAGTCAGTGGAAATTTCTAAAACGTGTTAAATCGAACAACTAGCCATTAAAAGTATGTAAACGTGGGAATGGTCAAGGCCATGTAGTTTGAGAAATGGAAAAATTCCTCGATGTGTCTTGGGTTTAAGTACTCTCACAGTCGCATAGTTTGTTTTGATTATGTTTAACCACACAGAAGCAAAGCAAGCGCTGTATCATGTGTGAGATACAGAGGCGAGCGTGTGTGCCGGGACTTACCCCAGTTCACTGCTAGTAGCGCCAAGTCACCTTCACGCGTCCGCGCGTAGCGCACAAGTATTGCACGACAATCAAGTATGAAATTAAAAACCAAAATTTATGTTTAAAACTTTGTTAAAATATAGTTTAGTGTTATAATGTTCCAAATACTAAGTCTTTTATGTTCTAGACGTAACAGTTTACGTAGAAATGCTGTTTTAAGAGAAAAATAAATGGCGCTAGATAATGAAAGCTAGAAAGCCAGAATTTGGCCAGAAGGTGCAGTTAGAGCTCATAAATAAGTGGTGCAAGTTTCCAAAACAATATAACAAAAATTAACACCAGAATCCACGTTTTTGGGAAAAATCAGAGGCGCTAAATAATGGACTTGTTTTATGCTTCAGTTCACCCCAGAAATAATAACTGAAAGACCACGTTGAGCTAACTCTTATAGTTTTTGAATAATTAAGTAAAAAACAATTTTGTAACTAAAATGTAGCCAATTGTTATAGATTAAGTGCCTGTGACTTTAATGATAGAGACTTTGGTTAAAGTGGATGATAAAACATACCAAGCGACAGAGTTATACCAAATTTGAGAGTTGTAGTATTAATAACTGCTGACATAAGTTCTGGCAATACCGAACTTACGACTTATCTAAGAAAATAGATTAAGGAAAGGCAAACCTACGTTTCTCGCATTTGTAGACTTAGAGAAAGCTTTTGACAATGTTGACTGGAATACTCTCTTTCAAATTCTAAAGGTGGCAGGGGTAAAATACAGGGAGCGAAAGCTATTTACAATTAGTACAGAAAGCAGATGGCAGTTGTAAGAGTCGAGGGGTATGAAAGGGAAGCAGTGGCTGGGAAGGGAGTGAGACAGGGTTGTAGCCTCTCCCCGATGCTATTCAATCTGTATATTGAGCAAGCAGTAAAGGAAACAAAAGACAAGTTCGGAGTAGGTATTAAAATCCATGGAGAAGAAATAAAAACTTTGAGGTTCGCCGATGACATTGTAATTCTGTCAGAGACAGCAAAGGACTTGGAAGAGCAGTTGAACGGAATGGACAGTGTGTTGAAAGGAGAATATAAGATGAACATCAACAAAAGAAAAACGAGGATAATGGAATGTAGTCGCATTAAGTCGGGTGATGCTGAGGGAATTAGATTAGGAAATGAGACACTTAAAGTAGTAAGGGCATAGAATTAGACTGTTTAGCATTTGCTGATGATATGGCACTGATCGCACAAGACATTACGGATGCACAAAACAGCTAGGATTATTACAAGAGCAGGCAGCAAAAATAGGATTACAATTTCATTTGAAAAAACAAAATTTATGACTGACATCAAAGATGCACCGTCTGATCTCAAAATTGGTAATAACTACATCTCTCGAGGAAAAGAATTTAAATATTTAAGTGAATGGATTGCAGAAAATTGTAATGAAAAGAAATCTGTCAGATCAAGAGTCCAGAAAATGGAGACGGCGTTTCAGTTAACAAAAAACATTTACAACAAAAAGAGTCTCTCGTGGAACTGCAAAATACGACACTACACAACAGTAATTAAACCCGAAGCTCTCTACGCATCTAAGACACTAAACCTTCAACACAGAACACTAAAAGAGGAATTCGAAGTGAAAGAACGTAAAATAATGAGGAAAATCCTAGGACCAAGAACTAAAGATGGTGTGCATTATCCAAAACCCAATGCAGAAAATTATAAAAATATCTCCAAAATAACAGACACAATGCGTATGAGAAGAACCCAATCCATGGGGCATTTAGAAAGAATGGACTCAAACAGGCTAACGCACAAAATCCACACATTTTTAAAGAACAAAACTACAAGACTGAACTGGTACAAACAAACGGAAAAAGACCTGAGAGAATTAGGGTCTCCAAATATACATGATAGAAATGAAATCAGAAAACTCACAAACACACGGGGTTTTGAGGAAGAAGAGAGAAAAACTAACCGACATACATGGTCTACGCAACGAAAGCTAGCCCATTCGTTGTTTATGAAGGAAAACCGGAAGAAAAGGAAGGCCAACAAATGTTGATTACGCGTGGTCCTAAGTGATCCATCCACGAAGAAGAAGAAAGGAGTTTTGCTATTTGGGGAGCAAAATAACTGTTGATAGTCGAAGTAAAGAGGATACAAAATGTAGACTGGCAATGGCAAGGAAAACGTTTCTGAAGAAGAGAAATTTGTAAACATCGAGTATAGATTTAAGTGTCAGGAAGTCGTTTCTGAAAGTATTTGTGTGGAGTGTAGCCATGTATGGAAGTGAAACGTGGATGATAAATAGTTTAGACAAGAAGAGAATAGAAGCTTTCGAAATGTGGTGCTACACAAGAATGCTGAAGATTAGATGGGTAGATCACATAACTAATGAGGAGGTATTGAATAGAATTGGGGAGAAGAGGAGCTTGTGGCACAACTTGACTAGAAGAAGGGATCGGTTGGTAGGACATGTTCTGAGACATCGAGGGATCACCAATTTAGTATTGGAGGGCAGCGTGGAGGGTAAAAATCGTAGAGGGAGACCAAGAGATGAATACACTAAGCAGATTAAGAAGGATGTAGGCTGCAGTAGTTACTGGGAGATGAAGAAGCTTGCACAGGATAGAGTAGCATGGAGAGCTGCATCAAACCAGTCTCAGGACTGAAGACCACAACAACAACAACGACGTAAGTTCTAGTAAAGATATGTTTCAGAGGTAACGATCTACCGTTAGTTCAAATGGTTCAAATGGCTCTAAGAACTATGGGACTTAACATCTGAGAGTTCTAGAACTTAGAACTACTTAAACCTAACTAACCTAAGGACATCACACACATCCATGCCCGAGGCAGGATTCGAACCTGCGACCGTAGCAGCAGCGCGGTTCCGGACTGAAGCGCCTAGAACCGCTCGGCCACAACGGCCGGCTACCATTAGTTCCACTATAAAAATTCTAGATGGCAAAGTTTTCATTCGAGCAAGCTGAAACTTTTTCGGTGATTTCAAACAACTTAACTGAATAAAAATAAAAATTAAACAGGTTTCTGAAGTAATTTGTAATTATATTATTAAAGTCCATGTGCCCGAGAAAGCGGTCGTGCGGAGACTGCTGCAGTATGCAGATAGCCGTAGTCAACGGATGTTCCCTCGGCCGTCCGCTCCAGCACCTATATAAATGCAGCCCGACAGGTAGTAGTAAGTAGAGATGGGTCGAACTCGTTCATTCCCGTGAACTACTTCATTCATTTCGCTATTTGACGTGAAGCGTTCAAATGAAGTAGTTCACTCATGAAGTACGGAAGCCTGGCGAAGTTGCCCAGTTCGCCGCTCAGCGGCGGCTACGCTCGCTTCGCCTCGCTCGTACAATAAAGCTTCTTAATACTTCATAATGTTACCAGCAGATGGCCGAACTATGCAGTAACGTGCACACAACGTTTTACGCTGCTCTTACAGCGTCTGAGTTAACTTAAATAGAGCATGGTCGAAGGTGACAAAGGAAAGATAAACAGAGAAGCCTGTCACATATAAAGAAGGTATTACATTTAATCTTGCTCGGCATTTTCTCAAGAAGCGCCCAAAAAAGTCTTTATCTGCAAAGAGAAACCTTATTTGAGACCTGAGTATACAACTTTCAAATAACTTCCGGGAATTCAGCCAGGTAACACTTTCAGCGACCGCCGATATTTCGGCGGGAGAACACCCCGCCATTTTCAAGGCAGTTTGCCTTGAAAGTATTACCTGGCTGAATTCCCGGAAGTTATTTGAAAGAAACCTTATTTGTTGTATTCATGGACTGAAAACTAGGGCTACCAACGAAATGCAGTCCAATTATATCTTCCTTTTAAAATCTAATCCAAAATACAATGAGTATGTTTACCACTGTCACAAAGTCTATATACGTACGTTAAGTAAATATCCAGAAGTTTTCCTGTAGATTTTATTTTTGTTGAGAATGATAACCCTTCAAATTCAAAAAACGTAAACTGTCACCTGTAGTCATTGGAATGATTTCAGGTAAAATCCCTCTTTATTTTATTCGGAAAGCAGTTTTTGTGTCTGTTCACTCTTATACAATGGCTAGCACCTCGCGATCGCGTAAAAGTAGTGAAATTTTGGGTTTCTTCGCCGACTTAGGTGATGGAAAAGCAAAGTGCAACTGTTGTTCTACATGTGTTTCGTATAAAGGAGGAAATACATTTAATCTAGCGTGTCATGTTCGAGTGCTGCATCCAACAGTGTCATTGTCAGTCAGGCGCTTAGCGCCCCCTGCTCCTGCATCTTCCGATATTTCTTGGACAAATAACCCGTACAATCCGGAACCAACATCAGCAAATGCCAGAAGCGAACAGCAGTCGGTGCCAGAAAATAACAGTATCACTTCATTATCAGACAGCAGACATCAATATCACGGAACATTACCTATGTATTTACCGAAACTTCTTTCGAACAAAAGAAATCAGGAGATAGATTTCGCACTTCTGGAGTCTGTGGTAAAGGATTATTTGCCCTTCAACATAGTGGAAAGCAAACATTTCCAAATTTTTGTAGGCAAACTGAATGGTGCTTACAGAATGCCAGCTCGGAAGACCACTTCCACTACACTACTACAACAACAGTACGGCATGATGAAGGAAATTGTGAGAGTCAAAATTAATTCTGCGGAAGCGGTTGTGCTGACAATGGATGCATGGACCTCAACCACAAATGAGAGTTATTTGTCGGTGACAGCACATTACGTTAAAGGCCTGGAGCTGGCGTCTTCCCTCCTAGAGTGCTTCAAATACGACGAAAGGTACACGTCAGAAAAAATCTCCGAAGAACTGCGACGTGTCATAAGGGAATAGGGCATTCAAGAAAAAGTCGTGTGTGTTATTAGCGACAATGCTGCTAATACTGTGGCAGCTATTAGACTCACAGCCTGGAAACACATTCCCTGCTTTACACACACACTCAATTTGATTGTTCAGAATGGGCTTCCGAACATTCAGCCCATTCTGAATAAAGTAAAAAAAAATTGTTGGATTTTTTAAAAGAAGTTCACAGGCTGCACGAAACTGAAAAAGATGCAGGAACAGTTCAAAGAGCCAGTTCTGACACTAAAACTGGGCACTGTTACAAGATGGAATTCAACCTACGATATGCTGCGAAGAACAATCGAAGTTAAGAATTCCCTAATGACAGTTATCACTCTGAATTATCCTGATCTTCCAAATCTGACTGCAGAGGACATTGCAAGTGTAACACAAGCCTGTGACCTCTTGAAAGTTTTCAAAGACTGCACCGAGGAAATTTCAAGTGAAAATGTTGTCACAGTTTCTAATGTTATACTCCTTAGTCGCTCGTTGAAAAAATGTTGTTGTAGGTTTGTTAATAACACTGAAATTCATGTAGACGTACAACAGATGGTCGAAAAGTTAGCTGAAGACCTGAAACGACGGTTTCGAAATATAGAGGAAAAACTGCATTTTCGCAGAAGCGACTTCATTGGATTCCCGGTTCAAATTACATGGTTTTTCTGATAAAAATTCTGCTGAGAAGGTGAAATTAAACCTGATCAGGCACTGTGAGAAATTTGTGACGAATACATCCACTGCTACTGCAACAATCTCAATTCCAGCCACTGAATCTACTTCTAGTCTCTGGCTCGAATTTGATGAAGTGTTTTCTAGGGCCGGCCGCGGTGGTCTAGCGGTTCTAGGCGCTCAGTCCGGAACCGCGCGACTGCTACGGTCGCAGGTTCGAATCCTACCTCGGGCATGGATGTTTGTGATGTCCTTAGGTTAGTTAGGTTTAAGTAGTTCTAAGTTCTAGGGGACTGATGACCACAGATGTTAAGTCCCATAGTGCTCAGAGCCATTTGAACCATTTTTGTTTTCCAGGCTCCAGAGTAATCCACACCCGAGAGCTGCTGCAATAGTGGAAGTGGACAAATATTTACAAGAGCCCCTGCTACAGAGACAAGGCAATCCACTTCAGTGATGGTCTGAACGGCTGTCAGTATACCCCTCGCTCTTTGAACTTGCAAAAATACGACTATGTATTGTTGCAACCTCCACGCAGTGTGACAGAGTGTTCTCGAAGGCAGGACACCTTATAACTGACAGAAGAAATCGCCTGACAGGAAAAAAAGTGGAACAAATCATGTTTTTAAACGGAAATCTCTGAACATTCCCCAAATCCGTTGATGTTTATTCATAAATATATACATATATTTTTTTTAAATTTTATTAGGACAATCTTCAAATTGACATTTAGTGTAATTATTTCAATAACGTGAACGAGATAAACATTCCTAAATGAACGATTATCTTTCAAGCGTGGATTCCACGCATGATTCAGTTCCAGACTCACAAGGTAAGCATTTTATTTTCATGTTGGTTGTGCGTGCTCACACAGCCAGCCTCTTCGTTTTATTAGACTTGGCCACTGTTTCTATGTTTCGATACAGTGTATCGGAACGAGGAAGTGTTTCAGTGTTTCGGAACGGCTATGGTTCACTGTTTCGAAACAGTAGTGTTTCATTTCGCCCCTGTCTCGGATAACCGGACCCGATTCGATCTAGAGCCAGACACAGAAACTGTATCGTGGTTTCAAAATAAGACTGTTTCAGTCCACCTGTGCTTGGAACGGACTAATTGTATTGAAACAGTGATGTTTCATTCCGCTCTATGTCGGACGAGATTCGAGCTCGGCACAGGTACTGAAACACATTTAACATCCCAGTTCATGAAACACTTTCAAGAGTGTCGAAATCTTTTTGACTATCAATAGCATGAAGTTTAAGCTCTCCGAAAATAAAGCTTCGTTTCTAGCTGACTGCCCTATTCCGAAATGGCATAACATCTGCTTTATAAACATTAAGTTGTGTAGAGCCAGATCTGCCATGAGGTAGGTATCATAAGGGCATTGCACTGTACGAATTGTTTTAAATTTTAGTCTGTATTTTATACCTCAAGGAAACATACCGATCTCTGCATTTCAGTTACCTTGAAATATTTTAACATGTTTTCCAATTCTATCAAGTGTACATATTAAGAGCTGTATTCAGCTGACTTGTGAATGTTTGATGAAAAACTGCCATCTTGACCACTGCGTTATATGCTCCAGTCTGTTATGGTAATGTTTTGATCTGCGTGCATCAGTCACTTTGCAGGCCTGCTCTGTGTGACAAACAAAGGAAAATTTAACGGTAAGAAAAGTGTGAGTGGTAAACGCATAAATGTTAATTCAGTGCCTCGCTTCCCAGAATGCTATCTCAAGAAATTACATCTCACGATATGCCGTTTCAAGAGCATATACGGATTTTCACTCATAAAACCTATCAAGATTAGGAGCTAGAATACAGGGAAACGAGTTTGGCAAAATCTATTATGTCAAACATACATACTCTGTCCTCAGCCAATTGAAAATTATGGAAGTCACACGACACAAAAGCAGCGCATTTGCTGCAGGAAACATGAAACTGCCAAGACACCTAAATGAAAGTTTCATATTTTCTGCCATATGATTAGCGCTCTCGCACGTCATTTGTGTTTACATAGACACACTTATACAGTAGACATTCAAGATGATAAAATGTGCAGTCTATTCGATTACGAAATAGAAACCGTTTCACTGTTTCGAAACAACGTATCGAAACATAACATTGTCCTGTTTCATTTGTTTCGAAACTGTTACGTGTTTCAGTTAGCCCATCTCTAGTTTGTATCTTTAATACTCATTTGTCTGCAAGCGCTGCCAACGGTAGGCTACCCATAGACGCGAAATATAACTCCGCAAATAGTCACGGGTAATGATGTCAGCACTGCAGGAAGCAGCTGACGCTGCCTTCCCCTCGCCCCTCACATCCCCAACCCCTCCTAAACCTATCGTTCCCCACAAACACCGCGCAATTCGTCGACAGGCAGTAGAGGGAGGACTGAAGAGAAGGGAGAATGAGTGACGTAGCGCCGATGTAGTGGGAGAGGGAGAGGGGAAGAGAGTGAGTGAACTAGAAAAAAGTGGAGTGTGCTACCTGTGAAGAGTCTGAAATACCAGTTCATTGAAATTGAGTGGTTAGTTCACACTTCACTGGAGTGAAGCGTTCATTTGAACGACTCATTCACGAGCTCCCCATCACTAGTAGTAAGGTTGACTTCGCAGTCAGCTGCGGTGGGATCCACGTCTCTCAAACGTCGGATCTCGGTCTACCTCGGATGACGTCAGAGCAATGCTGTGTAAAGGCGCGTGTTTTGCGGTACAAACGGATAGTGAACCCGCGAGGACTGTACACCGTCCTGGATCGCTTAGAATTCGCCAAAATAACTGTTAGTATGCCGTCCGTGAGAATTACAATTCCGCGTGGCAAGTGGTGACTATTTCCACTTTCATGATGAGCGTTAATTTGGAACATTTATTGCAAACTTTCATTGAGTAATTTTAGTCGGGGCGAAAGACAATCTGGTAGGAACGTACCGTAGAGGTCGCCTCTGAACTTTTAAATGTGCTGTTAGAATAGAAAGACTTGCTTTCAATTGGCAATAGTGAATTTCTAAGCGTTGTGAGCGATATACTTTGCGTAATATAAATTTTGACTGGAATTTTATACTTTTATTTAAGATCATAGTCCTGATCCCGCAAAGAAATAGGAGAATAGAAACTTTACTTTCAGTGAGCTGGACCAGAATGTGGCCGTGCAGACTGGGAACTAAGGTCAGTATGTTTCACTTTGCTTTCTGGCTGAACACAAAATTAGTTGCCAGGCTCGCGTGAGTAAGATGGCGTTAATAACTTTTACCCGCCGCCCCCCAACATGAAGAAAAGTGAAGAAAGGTACATACTAAAACTTCATGATGGGACATGTGTTAAGACATCACGGAATAACTTTTATGTTAATAAAGGAAGCAAAAGAAGGTAAAAACTGTACGGTAAGACCGAAACTGTGATGTGTACAACAAATATCGACGTTGACACTGGAGAAAGACTCGTGACGGGCCGTATCAAACGAGCTATAAGACCGATGACCCAAGGAAAAACCAGTCGTGCCACAGTGCAGCCAATCACTTACATACTTGTATGCTGGAAAGCAACTGCCAGTGATCAGCCATAAAATCCTGAACCACCTCTTTGCTAATAAGAGGTAGGCTGTGGAAGTCATCGCGCGACACATGAACATCTTGAGTTCCTGTAAGAAACTTTGTCGCTGAGCAAGAAAAGCAAGTTCCAGATTCATCCCACTTACGCCAGGGAAGCTTCCGCGTCTTTAAGTTCCCGGAATTCACATTCCAAGAAACGTATTATTTCCTCCAAAATATGAAGGGTGTTCAAAAGACAAGGTAAGAAACAAGATTGTGGGTATAACTGAAGTCATTATTCAAAAGATATCGCCAGAGGGCTGAACACTACTAGCTCACAGTTTTACGAGCCCAAGGATTCCCTGTTCCCAGAATTCCCGTGGATGCGACAGGACCTAGTCCACTGTCTCCTTCACTTCGCCGTCCGAGATGAAGCGCTCCCCTTCTTCGACGTGGGAACAAAACGCCTTGGAGACGCGTGGACATGCGTTATCGTGGATCATTCATTCCTTCCCTGAGCAGCCCCAGGCTGTTTGTCATTGATGGACTTGCGTAGGAGTGTCTCATAATAAACGTCACTGTTAGTAGTTTTTCCGTGCTCGAGGAATTCGAGAGTATCGGACCTCGGAAGTCGATGAGCATCAACTTGCCCGCTGAGGGCACAGCTATGAATTTCTTAAGAGGAGGTGACGACGCATGCTTCCATTGCCTAGATGTCTCTACGTTAACCCAAAGCGGTTGTGCAAATTTCAACCGGTTCCGTTGTTATTACGTTTAGCATCTTTTCATTTTAACACTCTTCATACATTTGGCGTATCCATCTCGACGGTTAAATCAAAGAAATTTGGGGCGTATATGGAGCGTAAGTGACAATCTTTTCTGTACGGGATGGAAGAAAAATAATTCTGGCTCTTTGAACGCAGATGCTGGTGAAGATGTGTAGTATCTCTTCGAGGCAAATCCTAGAAATAAACGTCAATGACAGCAGCGTACACGAAAACAAAAGTCTTTCAACTGGACGCAACTTCGGCGACTTGCGTGTTCCCAACCCATACCAGTAACGCTACCGGAGAAAAGGACCTAGAGTGTAAAATGCAATGCCAACCACTTATCTTCGCGGCGAAATCTTCACAGCACAGAGAAGAGACGACTGGGTTAAAGACCGACTGGAATAATCCGATCTCGCAGTCTTTCGGTTTCCAGGCACGCTCTTTACGTAGAGCACCAGGCCCTACGGAGCATTAAAAACCGTATCGGGCAATGTGGGGGTTGGTTTTTAGTTGACGCAAATTTATACAATCACAGTCTGTTGTTATTATCTTAATGAAACATTGCATGCATAGATACGAAACCGTCACGCATTTCAAAGTGTAATCACTTCGATTGTCTACTAAATTGTGAATGCCACAAACAACACGTCTCGGTTTCTCGTTTGTAACAAGCCATACAGGGTGTCAACAAAAACAGGGAAACGCCAAAAATAGAACACATTACCCTTCGTGTTGTTTTGATGCTAACAGGGTTCACAAGTGCGACATTCAGTTCTGCAGTGACTGTCGTCCTCCCTATTTTTCGTCACAGTCCTCTTCAATGACCGTCTGTCACGAGCACTCAACACACAATTTTGTCGACGTTGTGACTTAGTGGATGATGTGCCTCCGCTTTCTCTGTATGCGGTATTAATCTTCGATACGGTGCCTCTTGAAACACCAAACACTTCGGCTACCTTGATTAGAGGAACTCCCACCATACGAGCACCAACAATTTGCCGACGTTCGAATGCACTGAGCTCCGACATAATGGACTCACAGCGATACGGAACACTGTTCTGATCGCGCCTGACACTTGCAAAGTATTGAGGATATTGCACAGGTGCAGTTCGTGATCAAATGCAACAGCGCAACATTAACGCTTCCCTAGCGTCTGAATTTATGTTACAACATACATTTCTCGCGTTTTTTTCATATTTTTCTCCATCCCTTTACTTAATTATCCAATACGAATACGATTGCGGTAGGTACGTATTTATTTTCTGCAACCTGCGGTATTTGCGTACTTTCACGGATACCAAGAGATTGTTATTGTCTTATTGTCTTTGGTGTAGCTGTTCGTGGACGACCCGGTCTTCTTTGGAAACGTCCTTGTTTTTTGAATGCGAGTCCATTGTCATCTAATTAAACTTTGGAACGCTCTAATGATATTATTTTTTTCTAACTTACACTAACCAGTTTCTGTCATACCTGTAGATTTCCAGACCAGAGATTCAAGTAGATAAAGTTGCTGAATCACTGCAGTATGTTTCTTAGGACCGAAGTGAACTGTAGCACTAGATACAGACGATTTCTGGGGCATTGCCCCGTCACGTGTCTAGATCCGCGCAACTAGTTGAGTCGATCTACCAATTTCCTCTTTCCGTGAAAATACTGAGCGGTTGTACCTCAAAGTATTCCAGATGCAATATTGACCACAGTGTATATCTGAGTATCTTGATTGAGTTAATTTTTTTAACCTTTGTAGGCTATCGCACACACTGCCTATGACAGAACTGTTGCTGCTTCTGAGAAGTTACTGGACAACAGTAACAAGCTTCCTCTAACCGTTAATACGACAGCAACAGTCAACGTGAATGCGAAAATATAAGAGCATATTATATACTGGTTCTTCCCTTCACGAGTCCAGGTATGACATATTACTGATCAAAAACATAAGAAATAAAATTACTTGGCGACAGGACAATAGTACGTCAGAAAATTCAGTACGATGAAATTTAAAAATCGGGCTGACAACATCTGCTTCCTAAACACATCAATCAGTTCCTTGACGTAAAGGAGGAGTTACTGCAAAGCAGAGAAGCATCTAAAGCTCCAGTTTTCTTGTGTTGATGAAGTTTTCAATAGTCTGGAGTTTTAAAGTTAGTCTGTATTACTATCATCACACGTTATTACTTTTCTGGCGAGTTATTCGTCCTTCTTTTCTTCCGTCCAGCAATGGCAATCCTCATTTCGTTCTCTCTGATAAAAAGTAATATTATTTATGAACTGCACGAAATAAATATTAATTTTGCTATTTTGTGAAGGGAGATATACCAAACTACACATCCTCGCGAAAAGGAAAAGAGAACTATTAGAAGTATTTCTGTATAATTGGTGTCATAAATGTGACAGTTGCCGACAGCAAGCGACGTTCTCCCCCCGGCTCGCCTTTCTTTTTATTTCCTTATCACGGAATGAGGAACGAATTCCAAGTTAGCCTTTATAAAGCGACAATAACATTAAAGAAGTTCAGTCGAAGAACTGCAATTATTTTTATGCTTCCTATTACCAAAGTGCAGTACCTTACCGAAGTTGTTTAACAGAGGCCAACAGTCATAAAAGAAAATCCATTTCCTTTTCAACCCCATTCCTATCAAATTTGTAACTGCGAGAGCATGGAACCTTTGATGCTTCTGTTATACTATACGTCAGAATATAAATTACTATCATTTATCGGATAAGCATGCGATTCATGCGTAACGATCGGAATAGTATGACAACGCAAAAAATGCGTGCTAGCAATGTAGTGTACAACGCCCGTTGAATTAACTTTTTGCTGGTGCATTATATAATGTTTAATGAACCATTTCGTTCACAGGAACGTGATACCTCTCATCACTACCGGGTAGTTTAAGTATTAGCCCCAAAGAAACTGGTATTTCATATAATGATCTGAAATCAGATGTTGTTCGTCTATGTTCACTTTTTTGTGTGTTGATTTATTTTACCGGCAAAATCAGAAACATGAGACTATCTCACATCCAACCAGGCATCTTCAGCAATTCTGATAATACGAAATAGCACTGGTTATCGGTTAACAAATGCCGTGGTGGTGTTATAAAGGAGAAAAAAAATGCTGTTTGATGATGAAATTAGGATATTTTTCGTTGCCAGACGACGAGGAACGTTCTTGTTGACATTATTACTATGTATGATAACGGAAAGTTCTACAGCTTCTTATATGCAATTTAGTGCTATATCACGCGCGAATTTGGAGTTGGCAGCAAAGCTGGATCGCATTTTGAAAAAAAAGATTCGGCCCGAAAGCTTTCTACAGCTTCTTATATGCAATTCAGTGCTATATCAAGCGTGAATTGGGAATTGGCAGCGAAGCTGGATTGCGTTTTGAAAAAAGATTTGGCACGGAAGCATTCACCGTTGGGAAAACATCGGGCGTGTTCTTCGTTCCTCCCAAACAGGGAACCTTACAGAGTGGTTCGAAGTTGATGGACAGTTAGAGGTAGTATTTTTTAATTTTCTTGGCATCGGTCTGCGTAAAGACGGCAATGCAATCGAAAATCTGACAAGGCGTTTAGTCGGGAAGTATCCAACTTCTTCTCAAGAGGCCATCGCAGAGTATGCCAAGACAGAACCCTCAGCCAGATAAAGCATCTCAATTGGGGTTGCCGTATCTAGCTGGAACATCGTCGTGATACTCTGAGATGGGGGTGTAGAAATGAAGTAAAAAAATTATTTAATGTAGTTACTTTTATTTAGAACACAATTACGTGGAACTTGTCGCGGCAGAAGTAGTTAGCACACCATGCTTTTCGATAGATTTCACCTTTTTCAGCACGTCTTTTTTCCCTTTTACGTATTTATAAAGCTACTTGAAAGTCAGCTTGTGTTTAAACTGGCACTGTAAGATTGACTCCACAGTCCCTGGAAGCAGAAGATTTTTTTTTTTTTTTTTTTTGTTTCATCTGTCCACTGGGCCGCCATCAGCGACAATATTCTTTCGACAGTGGCGTTGTGTGCGGGAATAGAAAACAAACACACACATAATTTTAGCAGTTGACATTAGCGTCCTGGATTTTCGGTTTAGAATGAATCGTCTTATCAGATCGCTATTCAAATGGGAACTCCCCGATTCGTCTGCGTGGTGCTGCTTAAATAGTTCCAGCCCCATACTACTGAAGAAGTTTGGTATTTTCTCGAATTATGGTGCTAGATTTAGAAGATGCTTGTATCGTCGATACAGGATATGCAACATGCAACGCCATCTGTGAAACTACCTTGTCAACATAAACTAAATAAAAATAACTGAGGCTGCTTTTTCATATTGCGCTAAAAGATGACATTACTTCAGTACTTGAGCCAAGCTCGTAACAGCATTTTGCTAAATTGAGACAAAACTGGGTCTTGTCGGGATCGCGGGACAAGAAGGTCCATAACGGTGACAGTCCCGATGTATCGGGACGGATGGCAACCCTAATCTCAACACATCAGCAAAGGTACAGAGGGCAAAACAGCAGCAGCGGCAAACAACACGCACATGGAAAGCTTCTGCAATTCACTCCAGATCGGATCAACATACCTAATCTCTAGATAAAATATGTCATTAGGCGGAGCAGCGTATCAAGTAACTGAAATTATTGCCTTGTCTTATTACTCAATGTATGCATGAAAAAGATACTAAACAGTATTGCCGATTGCAACACAGACAATATGCTCCTAAATTGAAAGCTCTTGTGGTTGTTGTGTTTCCTGTACTGTTGAAAATGTATAATACTTAAAAACGCACTGAAGGACCCCAGGTTACAAGTTACCTAATAGAAAATATTGAATAACACAATGTCAGTGTCAAGAGTTGTCGCAGTTAATATTTTCGCACACTATATTACCAGGAAGGCGACGTTTACGAGTTTCATGGCCGTAGTAAGAATGTAGTAACATTCAGTTCCTGTGACCGTATACTTCTATCGAAGCCACAGCTCCACTCCAGTTTCCGTTAATGAATGTTGGGTTGAGCACAATAGTAGCATATCTGAACGTCAGAGTACATTCCGCGCTGCTACAGCTGCAGTATTCCTCCTTCAGGTGGAGGACAGGTGGATTGCTGCAATGTTGATTTTAGGATCCTGCAGCAAACGCGACGAGACTGCAAGAATTATTACACCGAGAAAGCTTACACAGGTCCCTCTGAAACAGTCTGTAAACAAAATGCGGACAGGTGCATCTGAAACAGTTTGTAAACGAAATGCGGAAACGAGTCGCAAAACAGGAAATTTTGTATATTATCAATGAACACAGTTTTTTCCTTTTGATGGCCACGGCCCATAATTTATTTAAGAGTTATTTGAATCAGAACGCAGCGCCACTGCGTGTGCTGTTCTCAGGCAGGGTAGAAGTTAGTTATTGTTCGTAGGCAGCTGGAAATCGCTCTGACCACTGTGCTGCTGCGAATGGGTGTGTTGGCAGGGCACCTGAGATTTACGTACCAGAGATACCAAGGGAACCTCAAGTACTGTACTCTCTTGCGGATGCTGTCTTCTACACATGAATTAAAGGAAGTACTTAGTGGCTACCGCATCAGTTTATTATTGAAAGAGCTTTCAAAATTCCCTAAGAAACTCTGGTCGTACGCAAAGGCTGTTAGTGCCTCCAAAGTTAGTGTCCAGACAGTTGGTCAAAAAATTCATGTAGGCGCAAATTTTTGTGCAGTCAAAGTTGTGTGTGTGTGTGTGTGTGTGTGTGTGTGTGTGTGTGTGTGTGTAATGAATAACCTCTTAAAATCCTGACCTGTTGTGTGTGTAAGCGTGGGAGTAGGGGGTGGATGCGTTTAAAGGTCACTTTTTTAGTTTTTTCTCGACTATCTCGAAAACTGTAGCTTCTAGATAAATGTTTGTCAGTACAAAATCAAACTACATAAATTTTCCTACAGGAGAGGTCCTATTCATTTATTCTTTAGGACTAACAGTTTCCTCGTCGCAGAGCAGGAAAAAATCATATATTATTAAAAATAGTGGTTTAATGCTGTGAAACTGTTGCTTATTGTTACATGAAGAGGGTTAAGTACAAGCATTAAATGTGTGTACCACATCTATGTGCAGTATAATTGTATTAAGCAATAAATTATGTTCTGGGGGTGTAACAGTGGAGGTTAGAAATGTGAGGGAAGGTAGTTGCCGTATTGTCATGCACTTTCCTTCTTCATAAGTCTGCGAAACGACGAGCGAGCAGGCAATTCTTCATTCTCTCTTCCGCACTACGTCACAGGAAGCAACTATAAGGTGTTATACTGACCCTGCCACAGCTCCCCTTGTGTATCACTGGCGACACAGAGTGCAAACGTGCCAGACGAAAGTTACGAGGGTCACTCCAAAAGAAATGCACACTATTTTTTTAAAATCCATCTTTTATTCTACATGTTTGAAAGTTTTACAGTGTGTAGATACATCCCTTAGGAACAATATTTTCATTTCTCCACGTAATTTCCATCCTTCTCAACTGCCTTACGCCATCTTGGAACCAGTGCCTGTATACCCGCACGGTAAAATTCTGGACCAAACTGTTGGAGCCACTGTTTGGCAGCGTGCACAAGGGAGTCATCATATTCAGACCTTGTTCCACGAAGAGAATCTCAGTTTCCCAAAGAGATTCCTCCAAGAAATTCATCTCCACCATTCTCGTACTGTTCCAGAAGTTCGCTGTATACCGTTTGTCTTGTTTCTTTATGAGCCACTGTCAACATCCTGACAACCCACCTGCCACAAACCCAGCAGTCACCAATTCGTTAACTCTCTGCACATTACGGTATATTGATAATTTTTACTTATGGACCGTCTGACAGCAACTGGATAAAACACAATTTTAGTGCCATACGCGTTTCGCCTTTATTTTCTGCAAGGCATCATCAGTGGCAGGTTGCGTGGACAATTTCTTACATATTACGCTCCTGTTGCATTTTTGGTGTTGTTCTTCTTCTTATGAACGCCAATTTGCGGTTTTTTCCACATTCCACAGCACTATGCACTGAACGCTTGTTTTAATGCAATTGTTTTGGTTTCTGTTGCCGACAAGCCAAAACACTGCATTAAAACAAGCGTTCAGTGCATAGTGCTGTGGAATGTGGAAAAAACCGCAAATTGGCGTTGATAAGAAGAAGAACAACACCAAAAATGCAACAGGAGCGTAATATGTAAGAAATTGTCCACTCAACCTGCCACTGATGATGCCTTGCAGAAAATAAAGTTCGGATCTGTTAACTGTCCACCACACTGAATAGCTTGCCTCACGTGTAACACGCTGTCAGTACGTATTGGACAATGCCGATTTCACTGTCATGAGTATCAATGGGTGGAATACTTTTCATGGCTTGAGGGTATCGAATGCATCACTCCCCCCTCCCTCCCCTCCCCCCCCCCCTCAGCTCTGTGACAAAAGTAGGTTCCGTGTCTTAAGGAACGTCACGTATTCCAACACAAATCAAACACCATATTAAGCAGATTACTGTTCTATACTTGAACAAGATGAGTTCCATTCCATCAGACATATTCACAGCCACACTGGAAGGTCAGCTGTGTGGTAAGCAGTTCCACACATGCAGCCATCACTTCATGAATAGAAGACATCTGTGCAATCTACCAGTAACTCAAAAAATGATGAGACAAGTGCAGTACCTTTCTGATCATTCATTGATTCACCACCAAGTGAGTACAACAAAATTATATGACTTTAGAATGTGCTGTTAACGACAGACAGCAGCAAGATGCCACATTCACCAATCCCGTCCCTTTTTCAGCAACACCACGTAGGTCATTGACAACATCACACTTACGAATTATACAATTCTCAGCCATTGTTTGCAGGAGCGTATTTTACATAAAACATCGCTTAACAACTGCAAATAAGTACTCACTTAAAATGAAAATTTATCCACTGTATAAGCACAATCTCAGTGAAGCTATTTTTTACACTTATGTAAATAAACTGGACAGCAAATGCTGGGGAGATAAGAGCCCATCAGTATACTGGATGACGAGCAACACTGTGCTGGAGGAAGTCGCCTTTCCCAGAAGAACGCTACAAGTTCCTTACAGGATGACTGAGAATCAGTTTCCTCTGTAGCACTGTAGAACAGATTTACGAAGAATCTGTCCATATGCTTTTATTGCGTTTGTATTATTATCAATTGATATTTGCGTTCAACGTAGTATTAACACACTTTGTGGAAAATAAATACTCGCCCTCCTTTCAACCCCTCATCCGCACACCGGGAGTGTAAGCAGTGATTTATAAGAAGAGCTGTGGGAAGGTATATATAACTTCGTGAAACACACTGTAGTTGCTTCCTGCAACGTAGTGCGGTAGAGAGAATGAGGAATTGCCTACTCGCTCTTCACTTTGCGGACCTATGAAGAAGGAAGTGCACGACTACAATACGGCAACTACTTTCCCTCACATTTGTAACTTCAACTCCCAACTTTCCGCTCTGTTACACTCCCAGAACATAATTTATCGCTTAATACGGTTCTACTGTACTTAGACGTGGTACACACATTTAATGCTTGTACTTAACACTCTTCATTTAACAATGAACAACAGTTTCATAGCATTAAAACATTATTTTTAATAATCTGCGATTTTTGCACGCTCTGTAACGAGGGAACTATTAGTCCTAGAGAATAAATGAATCGGGCCTTTCCTGCAAGAATTTAATGCTAATTAATTTTGTTCTGCGAACGTTTTTCCGCAAGCCGCGGCTTTTGAGATAGTAACGATAAACCTTACAAAGTGTCCTGTACATGCCCCTCCATCCCCACGCTCACACCGCACCGTCCAGGATTTTTAGTATGTTGTTCACGACACTACCCCCTAGAAATTGACAAAAATTTGTGACTACACTTTTTCCCCCAGACGACATTTTTTGGTCTTTATTCACTGGGCTAACTAATGTATGGGGCAGGAACTGAAATTGAGGGTAGCAAAACAAAAGCAGAAACGCGTAACTCCATCTTCAAACTGTTCCTTCACGAAGGAAAACCCTGGATTAATGTCCCAATTTATTTTCTATTCCACTGCAAACGGATATTAGTATCAGTGGCGCTGAGAAACAGTTGAACCGCTACGGTCGCAGGTTCGAATCCTGCCTCGGGCATGGGTGTGTTAGGTTAGTTAGGTTTAAGTAGTTCTAAGTTCTAGGGGACTGATGACCTCAGAAGTTAAGTCCCATAGCGCTCAGAGCCATTTGAACCATTTGAACTAAACATTAAATTGTCTTAAGCGCCGAAAGCGGTACACAACGCGGCCATCAAAATTTTAGATCAGTTATCCAACGATATAAGATGTCCGACAGACAGGCAATCAAACTGAAAAAGTTTTTTCTTGACAGCTCGTTCTGTTTTGTAGAAGAATATGTAATTTTGTAATGTGTAAAAGGTTATAGGTAGAAATTATTAACTCACAATAGCAGTAAAAAATTGTAGGTGATCAGTATATATCCATACGTACATATGAATGGGTAATGTGGATGTAAAATTATTCGTTACAGTCATTACGACTATTCCTACAAATGACCCATAGAACATGAAACTAACTTACTTTATCGACTAGTGAGAAATTTTTATAGTAATTATTGTTTACGTATGACTGGATGATAGGCCTGTATAAAATATCCTTATCTGACAACACATGAAGAAGTTGAAAGAGAAGAAAGCTGCTGTCACGTTTATGTATCTCATTTATCAAAGACGCAAAATTAACAGTAAAATCTTGCATCACATACCCGGACTGTAGGACCGAATAAGTTACAGGTTCAGTGTTAAGTCACAATTGCCAGATGATTTCATTGCTATTTCTTAAAGGTGCAAAAAAATCACCATTCTTAACTTGGTACTTTTGCCAAGTTATAATGTACAGTTTTTCACCCAAAAATGCACAGTGAAATAAAAATTTGTACTATTATTTCAAGTTTTTTCATTGTCTAGTACTGCATAACCCTTATCACACCGTCATTTGAAATATTGGTGTGGAGTAGTGAAGGCAAAATTATGACGGAGTGTAGAGGGCTGTGGCAACATTCATTCTCATTAAAATACGGGACACTGGTATACAGACCTTGATAAACAAGGGCTGTTGTAGCAACTCTTCCGAATAATCTACGAAATATAATCCGTTCATCATTAGGATAAACCAGATGTAAACATTGAACTACGTACTCTTCCGCGTTTGCTGGAACCTCATTGGCGTTTTGCGTTGTGCGTTAGGCGCACATCGACTTGGGCGATAATACGGGACAACAGCTTTAGCGGCGCATTTAACTTGGACAGCACTGGCAGGTCAGCTGGTACAGCTAGCGTGCAGTCACGTGGCCAGCTGCAGTTCACACGTAAAAAGACACGAACAGAGGAGCAATGCAGCTTCAAATGTCAATTAACTTTTAAGCAGAATGAAATAGCACACTGCAAATCCTTGGACTACTAGACGACAACCGCAACGCGTTATCGTTTTTAGCTAATGTACTATTGTAATTAAATACAAGAATGATGAAAATTCCTGACTTAACCACAGGGTAATTTTTCTGCATAAGCTGTGTTTAACGTAAGAAAGTTTTGAAGGATTTCGCCGTATAGTTAAATATTGAAGCCACTGAAGGTATTACTTACAGTCAGTCGTCTGGTAATCTCTTAGCTCCTTCCTTACCCGAATCCGAGAAATACATTTCAGTTCTGGAAGTGTCACCTGCTAGGTTGATAACGAGCCTATCGACAACAGAATCCACAAAGCCAACCAGGCGCACCATTTTCTCTTCTTTTATGACGAGCCCTTCTATATCCCTCCAGTGTTCGGCAGTGCCGTGTGAAAAAGCTGCGTGCGATAGTTCCAGTGCGTCTGGCAGCTTAACAGTCTTGTTACTTCTCGGGCCAAATCGCGCAGCTTGGCTCCAGATCAGTTCCGCTGGGTTCATACTGTAATGGTACAGTAGCAAATGTAAAAATGCAGCATTTGTATGATGTGCTCGATGCTGTGAAAATGATTGTTTTTCATGTTTCTTCGATATTTAAACACCTCTGTGGCATAAAACGATGGACATAGCCCAAATAAAGAGGATTTGGTTTTTTATTTTAGCCTTAAAAATTAAATTGTTATGTTTTCTTAATTTAAACAACTTATATGAACAGTCTTTCATAAAACATCGATGATTAAGAATTTGTATTTGAAATGGAAACAGGAATTGCGCGTCCAATATGTAATTAGAAACAAGAAGACCTGCATTATTCATAAAAAGTATGGTGAGTTTTATAATTAAGAGATGTAGGTATTTCAAACTGAATGAGGAAAAAAACTGAGACTGGAGAGACTTGAACCAACGCACGAATATCCGCAAATGATTCACATTCGATGACGCAACCGTCTGTGCTACATGTTCAACGAACATAAACATTTTATCAATGGAGAGTTTCGAAGTGGTGGATAGGTTGTGACCTAAGAACAAGTAAAATTTATTTGCACATTCAGTTCTATACCATGTACATATTAATATTTCATTCTACCGTCGTGTATGTTTGTACAATGAGCATCACAATGACATGAATCGAACGCAATTCTGTCATTGGTTCCGTTATTATATGTAATAGTCAACACCTCTAGTTACCTATTGCTGTCCCGTATCCCTTAAAATACCATTATCGCCGTGCGGTATGGAAAGTCTTATAATATCTAGTGCATATACTTTTCGTTTAAATTTCGGCATCGTTCACATGTACGTAATACCCGCTCATGTCTATCAACCGGTTTCAGATGTCTTCTAAAGTTTTACGCAATCAGCCGTT
This sequence comes from Schistocerca americana, assembly GCF_021461395.2. NCBI lineage: Eukaryota > Metazoa > Arthropoda > Insecta > Orthoptera > Acrididae > Schistocerca > Schistocerca americana. The sequence continues at coordinate 1,134,915,416 of NC_060119.1, forward strand.
AACCAGTATCTGCTTTAATTCATCCAAACCACTTAGTGCAACTAATATGTAACTAATTTATGACATTAAAATGTCTTTAATGAAAGTTCCAGTACAGATAAATGTAGTAGTTGATTTTTTCAACTCACCGGACGTAATCACTTTTCGCTTCGTGAAAGTGTAATCGGCCATCTGCAAAAATTTAACTCTGGTTGTAAATGTACCGTTAATATCTTTCGACATACAAACCAGAGTCACCAGTAACTACCAGAAGCTCCCACTGCTGTTTTTAACTTCCCGCAGAGATTTCATTTGTTCCCTGGCTAATTTATCAGGTTATTTATTTCGTCGCACTATTATATTTTACGAACTTACTATCAAAAAATACACTCAACTACACAGAGAATATTGTCACATTCTAGTTCCAATAATTAACTGTAGAATCGGAGTAATACGCGATGTCGCATTTCATCTGTTTCAGCGATCAAACTTCGACATAAGTATTCTCTCTGACTTGAGCATTTCTTTCTCTCGGTCAAGCACTGTGATACAAGCAAGGTAGTAGATGTACTAGTCACACCAGTCACTGAAATGGCGTCAGATCGTAAGGTCTGCAACGGGCAGGGATCCCTCGATATTTATTTTTACTAGAAAAGCAATAATAGTATCTTTGAACATAATACACAGAATAACTTTTCTAATATATCCAATGACTGCAGAACACGTTCACGCAACCTTAGTGACATAAAAGATACAGAATTAACGTAGATCCTGTTCTTTAAAAAAAGTCCAACTTGTAGTTCTCGCTATGAAATTCGTAAACGACCTACACGTACCAGGTGTGAACTGATAAAGTAACGAAGCTGCGAATTATGAGAACAAAGGCGTAGATAATTTTATATTCAGAAGGGAGGTTGCGTTCCGTTCGAGTACAAGATAATCATTCAGATCAGTGTCCCAAAATATTAACAGCTGAACTGTCGTAAACTATTTCAATGTTCAGAATTGGAACACAAGTTGCATCTAGTAAAATTCTGATACAAGTGCATGGAAATGAAAATACTGTAGTAGAAAAATTGCGATGATATTGATGTTGATCAAAATCGCGTGTATTTACCGCCTATAAAGACCATATTATGCGACAGTCCACTTTAAATGCTTTCTTTCTCAGCAGTTACCCAAATATTGCTTATTATTTCAAATCGGTCAGCATCGGTTAAGTTACTCCTGTCAATGACCGAAGAAATGTCATTTTTATAGATGGAGTTGCAAATGGAAAAAAAAAAACATAAAAATGGAGAAACCTTAACATCAGACTGAGAACAAGAAGTGAAACTAGAGCTCTTCCTCTGTTCCTAATATATTTTCACCACTTTCTTTACGGTCTTCGTTGGGTGATTCCAGTTTCGCTACTCTACTTTGAAAAAAAATGACTTAACTGATGCTTGCGAAGGTCTTTTTTTGAGCCGTTGGCTCCGTGATAGTTCCTAGAAGGAGCAAAAAACATGTGAAATGCTCTGTGTTGAAATGTTGTGGCATACGAAAGCTAAAATAATCATAAATACTGTGTACTGAAGTAAAAGAATTACAGCAGTGTAAGTAATCTGATAGTCTAGAACAGGGCTTAACAACTGGCCTGTTTTGAGCGCGAGTACTCGCGCCTGCTCAGGCATGTGCTCGCGAGCAGGTGCAAGGTCGCGGAGCAGGGAGGGAGGGGAAATGCGCGCGCACGTTTGAATAGGGCCACAGCGTGCCTATTGAATTCGCGCTGACTGTGTAACGTTTAAAGTACTACGATCAGCTCTAAGAGTCACTTCGCTGGTTAAGAATCATGTCAAGTCGCCGTTGTGTCACCCCAACCATGCTTTCGCAGTTCAACCCCCATTGGGAGGAATTGTATCTGTTTACAGAAAAAGATGGTGTTGCAAAATGTTTAGTATGTCACAAAACGCTGAATTCTTTTAGGAAATTTAATATGCAGCGACATTATATGTCGTACCGCGCGAAAGACTACGGAAGTGGAAAATGTGATGGACCAGATCGTGCACAGGAAGTTATTAAACTTAAAAGAAAGCTATCCGAAGAAGATCTGGACGACGAAGAAAAATCAACTGAGGCAGCTCTCAGAGTGAGTTACAAAATTGTTTTGCTTTTAGCAAAATCCCTGCGCCCCTTCACTGATGGCGATTTAATAAAAGAATGTTTGGTAGTTGCAGAGGAACATTTGTGTCCATCTCAAGTTGAACAGTTTCGGATTGTGCCATTATCTAACATGACCATTATGCGTCGCATACAGGACATGGCAGACGACGTCCAGAGCCAGCTTGCAAATATCTGTAAAGATTTTAAGGCGTATTCTCTAGCTCTGGACGAAAGTGTTGATATCACTGGAACAGCGCAGCTTGCCATATTTATTAGAGGTGTTAATAGAGATCTTCAGGTGAGGGAGGAGCTCCTCGATGTAGTAGCCATGAAGAACACTACAACCGGAGGTGATATTTTAAGTAGTGTTGAAGAAAGTGTTGAAAATATAGGATTGTCGTGGAATTCTTTAGTTTCAGTGTCTACAGACGGTGCACCAGCGACGACAGGGAAAAAATCAGGTTTCGTTGCGCTGTTGAAGGAGAAAATGCAAAAACTGACCGTGCCGAATGAAATAAGGGGCGTTCACTGTGTGATCCACCAGGAAAACTTATGTGCAAAGAGTAAAAATGTGATGAGTGTTGTTGTTCGTACAACCAATTATATAAGGAAGCATGGGCTACAACACAGGCAATTTAAAAGCTTTCTTGGGGATGTAGAAAGCCAGTATGGTAGCCTGCCTTGCTACAGCGAGGTCCGCTGGCTTAGTCGTGGCGAATTATTAAATCGATTTTTTTGCGTATTAGATGAGATAAATATGTTCATCGAAATAAATAACATGTGTGTTCCTGAATTGAAAGAGCCTTCATGGAAATGTGATCTCGCGTTCTTACCAGATTTAACTAGCCATCTGAATGCTTTGAACATTTCACTACAAGGTAAAGATCTGCTAATTACTCATTTCATAGATCGAATACGAGCTTTTAAAATTTTAATTGACACTTTGGGTGAGTCAGCTGGAAACAGGAAATATAGCTCATTTTCCTAAATTATCATCCATGCAAGATGTTCACAAAGACTGTGAACGTTTTTCACATAGTTTAGTTGCCCTTAAGGAAGAATTTGATCAACGCTTTCAAGATCTGACAGCACTAGACAGTGATTTTGATTTGTTCTCCTCTCCATATTCAGCGAATATTGAAGAGATTCGTCCTGAGCTGCAACTAGAAATTATTGACCTGCAGTGTGACAGAGAATACAGAGACAAATTTCAGAACAAGAAAAACATTTTGGAATTCTACAGACACTTCCCTCAGGATAGATTTCCTCGTTTGCACAAACTGGCGGCTACTGTAATATCAATGTTCGGTTCCACGTATGTTTGTGAACAACTGTTCTCTGCAATGAAATGTAACAAGACGCGCCTCAGAAACGCATTGTCTGACCGAAATTTAAACTGCACGCTGCGCCTACAATGCACAAGAACAATTACTCCGAACATAGATTAATTGTAAAGGGCAAAAAGTACAAGATAACCGAGAATCCCACACTTCAGTGACACCTTTTATTGTGTAACAGTTCACAAATTAATACGAATGTAGAGGCACACACTAAGCTAATAAAATTATGTGGCACGTGTACATTCTCCTTTATTTGTTTTATTTGTCGCAGTAATAATTCTTGAGTGATATCCCTTCAGGTGGCCGCGGATTTACATTGACTGGCAGCAGCTGTTGTGTGCCCCACGTGACTCTCCCCACTCTCCGCTCTGGTCCGGTAGTGGGGGTAGCGTGCTCGCGCTGCTCCATGCTCGCGCCTTGCTGCTCACAGCTTGCTCCGCGAGCACGTATGTTGTGAAGCCCTGGTCTAGAACATGTGTTTTCTAATGTGTAATCTGACCAGTCAGAAATTACGTAGAACGAAATGTTTAAAAATTCCACAGACTGGTTTTGGTAATACTCCAGGAGGTTAAAAAAAAGCACATCACTGAAATTTCATTTGACTGCATTAACTTAGAATCTCACGTTTACCATACCGCCAAGGGACCTTAGACCTTTCAAAGGGAGACCACAACGTTGGTATCACAGATTTACTTCAAACTTTGTACACCTTTAGTAGGCCATTAAAACAACAGAATGTGCCAGTGGGAAGGTGCACAACACTGGCAATTCCGAGAAAACCGCGAGAGAAGTTTAATGCGTCTATTATGTCAGTGATGCATCTGTGCAGAGGGGTGGAATGCTACTTGTAATAGTTGAGGAGCGCAAGTGCGACAAAGCCACATGTGCACATGCCAGTAAAAAAAGCTGTAAATAGTCAAAGGAGAAATATTATGTACTTCGTTGGAGAAATTTTTTCTTTGCTTTTATTTTCTTTGTTTTAAAATGTCTGTTACACGTTGTTGCGAAGTAAATTTCATTTCCAAATGGTGAGAAGCTACCACTGCAGAAGAAGCAACTTTCAAATGGTTCTAAGCACTATTAACATCGGAGGTCATCAGTCCCCTGGACTTAGAACTACTTAAACCTAAGGACAAAACACACATCCATGCCGGAGGCAGGATCGAACCTGCGACAGTAGCAGCAGGGCGGTTCCGGACTGAAGCGACTAGAACCTCTCGGTCAAGCAACTTTCCTTCCTTTTCTTTACGTTTATTTGATGTGAATAGCATTCATGTGCAACTTTCATTTGCATATTAAAAAAAGAAAACCAGTACATGAACGTGATACCCTCCTCATATTCTGATGCACCCAAGCTGGGAGAAAGTATCTTTCAGAGCTTGATGCTGAGAGTTCAGAGAAGTTAAACAGAGTAACCCAAACTCGAGAAACCAGAGTATGGGTACATACCTGACACGAAACAGTAAATCGAGAAACTATCCTTGAATCAGTCACTGAGCTGGGATTTCTCATACAGCAAAGGCGAGCGTAGACGGCTGCGACTACACTTCAAGCGCATACAATATCAACCTGATCGACGGTTGTCCTCCGTAGAAGCAGCCTGAAGCTGTACATCTCCTGCAGGGATTACGATCCTACAATGAAATAATGGATGTCATGTACGTCTTGAAAAGTGTAGTCAGTCTGCTGTTGGCCACTCTCGAACGACTTTCACTTTAATGGTATGAGTTGTAATATTTTTAACGTGATCAAACCTTGTAATGTCGTTGGTGTGAATAAACCAAGTTAAAAAATGATTAGCGTTCGAGGTTCGTGAGGGGAACGGACATGGGACGCCGGTTCGACTCCCACTCAGACTTGATTTTTTAAATCTATATTTTCTTCATCACTTGTCATATTTTTTAATTTATACGATATTTGAGAGGTAATATAATTAAAAATACGTGTATTCGCAAGAATTTTTGTGAGTTTAATTAATTTGCCTACTTAGTATTTTTAACGAAATTTTATTATTAGATCAAACAAATTTATAACTATCGACAAGTAAACAAAGAAACGCATAGAGTTTTACAAAAAATGAATACCTGACGTGATTTGCGAAACGCATAGAGTTTTCCTGAAAATGAATACCTGTCGTGATTTGCGAAATCCCTTATATATGCAATCCGGTAAGGTGTTTTGAAGTACTTTACACCTCGACGCTCGCTGCAGGCACAAAGGTAGGTCCCATTTGGCAGTGAAGCACCATAGGGGTGAGACGTTGCTAATGTAGCAGGAACGAATAGTGTAGGTGCAAATTTTTTGAATATCACAGAACTTACACTTGTACTACAAAAACGAAGGTGACCCCTGTTCTTCGACTACTGCAGATAATGAATGTCATGACTAATCAATGCCTATGGCAGTTACAGAACGTCTGTTTAGATGCGTTCGCGATCTGTGAAAGTCGTCTTCAAGAAGCAGACCTTATTGATGCTGAGCAACCTGCGACGATTTCAGCAGATGCAATGGCGATTGGACAAGTGTTTTAGCATTCTAATCTCGAAATGTTAGGAGAAAAAAACATAAAATGAAAAATCAGGCGTTGACGGGATTCGAAACGTTGCCGCGCCCATGATACTCTCACCAAGCGCGAACGCTAACCACTTCATTTTGTTTTATACATTGCACCTTTTTTCCCATAGGGTAAAGGAATAGAAGGAACGGTCTTGTGGGAAAAAAGTAGGCAGGGGTCGTTGTACGAGCTGGGACACGAGGTCTCCGTCACAAAAGAGGAACATATTGAAGGGGTAAATGGCCACTGGAGAATATTCATTTATTTATTGACAAAAATAAATCCACCTTTTCCACGACTTATCCCTGAAACAAAAAGAAAAACGCAAAGCTGCAGTTCTGTAACACCCACAAGCGGCGTCGGTACTCCACGAACGACGCCGCTCCGTTTTCATGACATGTTTTTTCGCAATGTCGTCTAGGTATCGTGATCTGTTCACCTCCTTGTGTGTGTGAATGCATCAAATTCATCTCCTGCGATGAAAAATCCTGCTGCGGGGAGGATCGTGGAAGATGTTCCGCAAGAAGGTCGAAAAGTATTGATTGTCCTTAGTGTTCTTCACAATAGCACAATTACGATCGTTTAAATTGTTGCAAAAATCCATTAATCCTATGACACCACCCGCAAATGAATAATGACCACTTGACCACAATATATCTTGACCACAATATATCCCTACGGTAGGTATCTTCGAACAGGTTCGCCAGTTACATGACAGACGCGTAAAGCATCTTGCGATTTTCCTGGAATTGCCAGAGTAGTGCATCTTCCTACTTGCACATTATGTTGTTTTGCTGGCCCACTGAATGTGTACAAAGTTTGAAGTAAATCCGTAATCCCAACGTTGTGACCTCTCCTTATTACTATGCGACACAAAATTCAACTTGATATGTCTACCCGTTCTTGAGAATAAAGGGATCTTACGTCATATTTTGATACGTGCAAACTCACTCATTAAAAACTGTAGGATACGTCCTGTTGACCTAAAATCATGGAATTTGGCAAGAAGCATGGTTTCACAGTACAAGGAAAGGAAAAAAATTAGAAAATTGTTACTTTGTAATTACATCACGCGTAAAACATATTTCTTTTGTCACTTATTATCCCAGTTCTGACTTAAAACAATCGAAAGTCTTGGAATTCACAGGATCGATATTTTGCCGGTATCAATGTCGATAACGGGCGAAAATCGTTGAGATTCTCGATTCCCAGACTGGATGAGCTGTCTGTATTTATATTTAAGTTTGTACGGAACCCTCAGAGAGCGAATCCGACTCGCAGCTGGTCTTATTTTCTATTTATTTGTTTAAAATCGAAAAGCTTCCTTGTCTGAGTGAAAGTAGTGGACATGTATCCTTTTCTTTCAAACTCATGTAGCAGCGATCTAAGCAGTTGACCTACATCACAGTAAATGTTTGTGTCAAGTAACCTCTCAAATCCTTGCTTAGTGCTCTAGGGATCACTGCATTCACGTAATGGTGCGTGCACACTAGGCCAACGAACGACACAGACTGGATTCAGCCGAACGTTGGTCGCCAATGCACTGGCGTTCGGTTTGGGGCCAAGGGTTCCGGCAGCGTGAAATCGCAATTGGCTCTGACAACTTGCCGACGTTGCTCCCGTTTCCTTACTCTTATAAAGTAGCTTTTAATTACAATTTCACCGGCCGATATTATGAGGGAAGAAGAGGATTTAGCAGACATCGCATATGCAGCATTTACACTCCTGGAAATGGAAAAAAGAACACATTGACACCGGTGTGTCAGACCCACCATACTTGCTCCGGACACTGCGAGAGGGCTGTACAAGCAATGATCACACGCACGGCACAGCGGACACACCAGGAACCGCGGTGTTGGCCGTCGAATGGCGCTAGCTGCGCAGCATTTGTGCACCGCCGCCGTCAGTGTCAGCCAGTTTGCCGTGGCATACGGAGCTCCATCGCAGTCTTTAACACTGGTAGCATGCCGCGACAGCGTGGACGTCAACCGTATGTGCAGTTGACGGACTTTGAGCGAGGGCGTATAGTGGGCATGCGGGAGGCCGGGTGGACGTACCGCCGAATTGCTCAACACGTGGGGCGTGAGGTCTCCACGGTACATCGATGTTGTCGCCAGTGGTCGGCAGAAGGTGCACGTGCCCGTCGACCTGGGACCGGACCGCAGCGACGCACGGATGCACGCCAAGACCGTAGGATCCTACGCAGTGCCGTAGGGGACCGCACCGCCACTTCCCACCAAATTAGGGACACTGTTGCTCCTGGGGTATCGGCGAGGACCATTCGCAACCGTCTCCATGAAGCTGGGCTACGGTCCCGCACACCGTTAGGCCGTCTTCCGCTCACGCCCCAACATCGTGCAGCCCGCCTCCAGTGGTGTCGCGACAGGCGTGAATGGAGGGACGAATGGAGACATGTCGTCTTCAGCGATGAGAGTCGCTTCTGCCTTGGTGCCAATGATGGTCGTATGCGTGTTTGGCGCCGTGCAGGTGAGCGCCACAATCAGGACTGCATATGACCGAGGCACACAGGGCCAACACCCGGCATCATGGTGTGGGGAGTGATCTCCTACACTGGCCGTACACCACTGGTGATCGTCGAGGGGACACTGAATAGTGCACGGTACATCCAAACCGTTATCGAACCCATCGTTCTACCATTCCTAGACCGGCAAGGGAACTTGCTGTTCCAACAGGACAATACACGTCCGCATGTATCCCATGCCACCCAACGTGCTCTAGAAGGTGTAAGTCAACTACCCTGGCCAGCAAGATCTCCGGATCTGTCCCCCATTGAGCATGTTTGGGACTGGATGAAGCGTCGTCTCACGCGGTCTGCACGTCCAGCACGAACGCTGGTCCAACTGAGGCGCCAGGTGGAAATGGCATGGCAAGCCGTTCCACAGGACTACATCCAGCATCTCTACGATCGTCTCCATGGGAGAATAGCAGCCTGCATTGCTGCGAAAGGTGGATATACACTGTACTAGCGCCGACATTGTGCATGCTCTGTTGCCTGTGTCTATGTGGCTGTGGTTCTGTCAGTGTGATCATGTGATGTATCTGACCCCAGGAATGTGTCAATAAAGTTTCCCCTTCCTGGGACAATGAATTCACAGTGTTCTTATTTCAATTTCCAGGAGTGTATTTTACTGCAAGAAGATGATCGTTATAAACAGAAGAAGAAGAAACGGCGCTGATGGACGACCCCTCTTATAAAAAGTAAGAAGCAGTGTGGTGGCACAAAATTGTCTACCTTAAAGCTGAACGGGAATGTGGGCTATTTCATAATTTTTTTTCCTAATGAAAGCTACATATTTGTTATTGAAATTAGGCCATGAAATTTCCAAAGATGACACTACTTTTAGGAGAGCTGTACCTGTAGCAGAAAGAGTAATGGTCGCTCCTAGTTTGACTGTTTGTCGTTCATGGTGAAACGATGTCAACAAAGACCCCACTTTCTTTTTCACACCATGCACATTTCTTTCTAACGGCTAACTTGTTTCCTCCGACCGTCTCGTCTTTTCAATTTGCTTTTATAATCGCAGTTCTTAGGATCCCATAAACATTCCCGTTCACGAACCACTCCATACTCCAATATTTTTAAACACACCCTTAGCGAACGCGGGTATTGCCCGTGAGGAAAGGAAGTTTTTCAGGACAGCCACAAGTCCGACTCAGTACGTTTTATTGACCGGTTTCACTCTTTAATTTAACAGACTGCTACGGTACTTTAAACTGTAAATTCCAGAGTATCTGATGATGCTCTTGTTAAATTAAAGTGCGAAACTCGTCAATAAAACATACCAAGTGCGACTGCTACAGAACCGACGAACATTCGACCCGGCGTCCACACTAGGAGAGGGACCCCAAGGCCAATCAAACACCAACGCTTTGATGTAACCGCCAGCAGACAGAACCGCAACCAAGGGCAACCGCCTCGTTGGCTCCGATTTGCCATCAGTACATAATAAGCAAATATCGGCCAACGAAGCTGTTGATTGTCGTTCGTTGGCCCCCGTTGGCCTCGTGTACGCGCCTTAAAGTGGCCCTATTTTATGACCTGTCCAACTTTTCTTGAGGCAACCCTCACTAGTATTCTTCCCAATTCGACGACAAAACTCTTTAACTTTTCATGACGCTTGCCGCCCTGCTTACCAGTCTAGAGCTGACACTAAATGGCACTGCACTAGCCCTTACGCAGTGAACCTTTTGACCTTGAGATGTAGCGCGCTTTCACGAAAACTTGTGAATACCTTGACTCATCACAGCAAATGATTAGATATTAACATCAGCTGCAAATGTTGTCAGCATTGTGGGAGATTTTTCTCTCAATACATTCCACTTGAAACATCCCCTTCGAAAAATTTTATAAATGACAGTGCTGGAAAATCTCTACGTTATTTAAGTTTCAAACAGCTGAGCAAAACTGAACGTACTCGGACATTTCTTTCTTTACTTATTCTGATCAACACTAAACTGACAAACAATCAATATTTTTAGCACAACGCAATCTGACTTTCAAAAATCCCTACAAAAGAATGGCCCTGACTAACAATAACCTATACCTTTCATGAATCACTTACCTCACAAAAATCTTAGTTACTCGAACTAGTGCAATACAGCGAGCGCCAATACTGCCAGCTAAATAAAATATTCTAACTACTGAAGGCACCAGCTAGTGATAGGCAGTTAGCAAATGAAAGATTTCGATAGAGAACAAACAATGTATTTACCTTAATAATATTCAAAAGTCATATGTATCAGTTCATGACATCCAGTCTTACAAATTTACTCTCTCTGATGGACATACGTCCAGATCGTCCGCTCTCAAAACTCCGCCATCTGTCTCCCCACATCCACCACTGCTGGCGGCTCACGTCCAACTGCGCGACACTACACGCTGTTCACATGCAACTGCCCAACACTACAATAGCAAAAATTCCAACAATGCAAACCAGCCACAGACTGCACACAGCACAGCCAGTGATTTAAATACAGAGCGCTACGTGGCGTTACCAACATAAAAACCTAAACAGCCTACTTACACACTGAACAAGCGGTAATACTATTGGCTAATAGAAAATAAGCATGTCCGCCCTACTAGATTTACGAGATTTCGCTATTATTCAAGTTTTCTATTTTCCTTCATCATGCTATCAATTTTTTTCTGTTTCTGTATGAACATAATTCGAAAACACTCTCAAAACTGTGTCTCTTAAGGGATAACTTGTAAGTGTGGCATATCAGGGAAAGGTTAGGCAGCCTTTTGGAATTATTACCGAAATGAAATATGAATCGAAAGCAAAATTATATATTTAGGTACACCAAGCCAAGGGATGACTTATTTGTGGCCTCCCCCATTCCGCGTACAACAGGACCTGTGAGCACGGTAATTGCATCTCTGTAATCAAGTAAGTAATGAAATGTTTTCAGTTTGTTTAAGAACATAATTCTATACATTACGGTACATACAAAGTCATATTCCGCTCTTACAGTAATTTTTCTCCGACGGGTCTGTCCTCTGGAGCATTACCCTCATGCATTTAAAACCATTTCTGGTTTATTCAGGGTGCTGAGAAACAATCTGACAAGCTTGCAAGGGTGCCACAAGAGAGGCTTTGCCGGTAAAAAACTGCTGAGAAAAAAAATTCGGTACATGACGCCGTTTCTAAGTCTCTTAGCACTGAAACTCGTCAGTCAGGTCGTCGCAAGCGCGAATTCAAGCAGCCTGACCCAGACAGTGTCGCCAAACGCGTTCTGCGTTTGCTTTCCTCAAACCGAACAAATCTACTTTTCGCTCACCTACCTTAATTTTATCACCTCTGAAAAACGCACTTTTAACTGGCTATGAGCATTTGAACGAGTGGTAAGTCACATGCCACAGATGGCTGTGCATTACCGCATTTTAGGGCGTGTAAGTGATTGTACCTGATGGGCTAACTTGAGTGTTAAATTACTCGGAAACGGGGAATGTTTTTTTTTTTAACAATTATTCCTGAGCACAACCTTCCGTGAAACAAGCTTACAAGCTCTTCAGACTCTTCCTGACCACCCTATTTAAGCGGTAGCGCCATAACCTTAATATTCAATGAATGATATAAAAGTTATATTTATTTTCATATTTGGTTAGCATGACTAAATTAACAGAATTATTTAATAAATCTTCCAAAATAAAAATAAAAAACTTATCATGAAATATCACCTCCTGTGAACTGGACAAACAACACAATCTCAGACACGCTACTCTCTTTCTTGCAATCAATATGACGAAACGTTTTACACGTTCCACAGACTCTGTTAGTCGTTTGACCCTCAAGTAAAGAAACACACGCGCGGTGTTTGGTCAGTTACCCTAGACACTACCACTGGGAGTTGTTGCGCAGTTGGAAATACTATTTAGAAGTCCTCACTGGCGTTCAGAGAAATTTTTCCTGGAGCTGTGGGGCGGGGTGTAAGACTTCTGAATTCGGATTTTTTATATGAAAGAGTTGGTCAGTTTCGAGACAAGTCCTGCTATAAAAAATAAATTAAATAGATGACACAAAAACATATTGTATTACAGATAATTGACGACTATTCACTCAGTATATGAATAAAAACTCTGCATTCCCCCTCCCCCCTTTTCTACACCACTGAATGACAGTAAAGAAAGTCTGCAGATACCAACTTTCGTGTGTCGCCTGATTTTCTAGGTTTGATGTATAATGGAAAGAAGCAGTTCGTTTGTTTGTTCGGAAACACGCTTGGGGAAAAAATACGCCTTACTGACCAATCTTTGAGTTATTTTGTATCTTCTCTTAATGTCACGGGTTTCATGGATTTCGCTTTTTGGTAACATACTAGTGTCCAAAATTAAAGCAACAAACGGAAGTTTCGCAAGTTTGCGTTTATTTTGCCACAAAATAGTGTAAACAGGTGATGGTAAACTAGAAACAACGTAAAGAAAACACGCCTAACGGTAGACAAAAATGTTCTTCGTTTTTTTCCAATTTAACAGATTTGCACACTCATTCTGACAAATGGTTAATGTGCTCAGTATGGGGTGTGACCACCTCTGGCACCAATACAGGTCTTTCAACGACGGGACATGCTGTGAATGATGTCATCAATCTCATGTTAAGGCAATAACATCCATTTTCCTGCACAGTTGCTCACAAGTCTTGGAGAGTGGCTGGTGGATGCTGACGTGATGTAACCTATCTCCCTAATGCATCCCAGACATGCTCTATGGGATTCAAATCGGGAGAGCGAGCAGGCCGCGCCTTGCGTGCAATATCTTCTGTTTCCAAAAAACCATCAACCAGCCTCGCTTTATGAGGTCGAGCATTATCGTCCGTCAATACGAAGTCTAGGCCCACAGCACCTCGAAACACCCGCGCATGAGATCCCAAGGCCCTCTCACGGTACTTGACAGCAGTTAAATCTTGCTAATTCACCCGCACAATGTCATGAAGAGGCGTTCGAGCGGTCAACATAATCCCTGTCCACACAAGTAACGATCCTCCTCGATATCGATTTCTTTCCATAATGTTTGGGTCTCAAGATTGTGGCCGGCCGAAGTGGCCGTGCGGTTAAAGGCGCTGCAGTCTGGAACCGCAAGACCGCTACGGTCGCAGGTACGAATCCTGCCTCGGGCATGGATGTTTGTGATGTCCTTAGGTTAGTTAGGTTTAACTAGTTCTAAGTTCTAGGGGACTAATGACCTCAGCAGTTGAGTCCCATAGTGCTCAGAGCCATTTATTCAAGATTGTGATCCACGTTCCCTCCAGATGCGAATCCGTCGAGAATCACTCTCCAGACCAAATTGGGACTCATCTGTGAAAAGAACAATTCGACCGTCCAGGTGGCATGTTGACGGCTCGACACTAGACGTTCCCTTCTGTGAAGACACGCCAGAGGTAAACAGACAGAAGGTCTCCAACAATAAAGGCCACTCTGCTGAAACCTTCTGTACACCGTTTGCCTCGCTACAGCACGTCCAGGTGGCCGGCCTGGGTGGCAGAGCGGTTCTAGGCGCTACAATCTGGAACCGCGCGACCGCTACGGTCGCAGGTTCGAATCCTGCCTGGGGCACAGATGTGTGTGATGTCCTTAGGTTAGTTATGTTTAAGTAGTTCTAAGTTCTAGGGGACTGATGACCTCAGAAGTTAAGTCCCATAGTGCTCAGAGCCATTTTGAACGTCCAGGTGATGCTGCGCGGTCAGGCGCCAGTTGCAGTGCAGTACTAAGGCAGCAGCGTCATGCCCTTGCAGCCAAATAACGGTCCACTCTTTCTCATGTCACACGAGGTCGGCCATGTCTTGGTCTTTGGGATACAGTTTCGGTGTCTGTGAACTGTCGCCTCATCCGAGAAACAACAGAGCGATTCACATTAAGCTTTCGGGCCTTACCAGTTTGTGACTCTCCTGCTTCCATTCTCCCTATGGCCCTCCACAGCAGAAGTCAGTAGGCATCGTCTCTGTGCCACACTACACCGTCTGTCACAGCGATTGTGGATGTGGGACTACCCTGCAGGCTCTACCCCGCTCGATACGTGCCCTGACGTCATTGTTGGCGTCGTTGTTCAAAATGTTCTAGCACGTACCATTTTTGAGTTTTTAAAGGTGTTTTATTTTTCTTATTCAGTATTTCGCTTTTTGCTGTTCTTCTGTTTTGATGTTTAATTGTTTGCATAGGAGACTATAACATCTACAGATCGTAAGTAAATGGTTGGTGTGGTAATCCAGTCGTGTGAAAGAGATCCTCAGTGAGTGTTTCCTGTGAAAGATAGTGCAAACCTTTTGTGTTTGAAACTTACACTAGGAAAAATGGCAACTAGTAAATCTCGTTGCTGTCCAAACCATTCCGACAACTTTTGTTATGTGTATGGGAAATTCACTGCAAAAGCCCAAAGAAAACCAAACACTAATTTGGTTAAGAAGGCATATAAATTGTATTTTGATTGTCCTGTTGGTGATTAAGATAAAATGTTTGCACCTCATATTGCGCCTGCGTAACCTGTACTACAACATTTACCGAGTGGTTGAAAGGAAAACGCCGAGTCATGTCAGTCGCAGTTCCGATGGCGTGGTGTGAGCCTAATGACCATTATTCAGACTATTACTTCCGTCTTACAAATATTTCGGGACATTCAAGCAAAATGGTTCAAATGGCTCTGGGCACTATGGAACTCAACATCTGTGGTCATCAGTCCCCTAGAACTTAGAACTACTTAAACGTAACTAAACTAACTAACTAACACATCCATGCCCGAGGCAGGATTCGAACCTGCGACCGTAGCGGTCGCGCGGTTCCAAACTGAAGCGCCTAGAACCGCTCGGCCACGCCGACCGGCCATTCAAGCAAAACTAGACATAAAACAAAGTATCCAAATGTATCTTCAGTGCATTTGCCTGTGCTCCACGATGAGGGGTTGCCTGTTCCTGTCTGTAACTTGAAAGCCACGGAACCAGACACTATGTCAAGTGAATCAGAAAGTATTGAACATATTGAAGTGTACTGGCCTCATTATCATGACACTTCGCCTCAGCTCTTTAATCAAAAGGAATTGAACTTTCGAAACAGCAAGCTGAACTCTTTGGGTCGAGACTGAAACAACGGAACCTTCTAGCTCAATGGAACAAAAATTTCCTGTTTCAGACCAAGAGGTGCTTTCTTCATTCAGTATTTCGATATGCGGAATTCAATGTGTGTATCTAGAGATGTCAGTGGTCTGATGATGCTGCTAGGTGTACAACAAAATCCATAGGAGTGGCAACTATTAATTGACTCTAGTAAAACCAGCTTGAAAGCAGTACTACTGCATAATGGCAATGCAGTTCCATTGGTACCTTTGGCTTACGCAGTAGACATGAAGGAAACTTATGAAACCATGGCTTTGCTGCTAGAGACAATCAAATGTAAGGATCATGAATGGCAGCTTTGCTCTTATTTAAAAGTTGTTGCACTCCTTACAGGTTTACAGGCTGGATTCACGAAATACTGCTGCTTTTTGTGCCTTTTGGACAGCCTTGACACCAAGAACCATTATACTGTCATACTGCCTAGAAGGAAGTCATATGTTCCTGGAAACGTAAATGTGAACAATATCCCATTGGTTGAGCCCGATAAAATCATTTTGCCTCCCCTTCGTATCAAGTTGGGCCTTATCAAGAACTTTGTAGAAGCTCTGGTAAAGAAGGTGACACCTTCGATCACTTAAAAGAAAAGTTTCCCTAATTAAGTGAGGCAAAGCTAAAGAGCGTATATTTGTTGGACCACAAATAAGAAAATTTCTGAAGATCCAATCTTTGATACCAAACTCACAGAGATCCAATTAACTGCTTGGTCTTCTTTTAAAGCAATTGTGAAAGACTTTTTGGGTAACAGAAAAGACAAAAACTATGTTACCATTGTGAATGATCTGTTGGATAACTATAAGAAGATGGGGTGTGGAATGTCGCTTAAAATTCACTTTTTGCGTTCTCACCTCGATTTCTTCCCGGAAAATTTGGGAGCCGTAAGCGATGAGCATGGTGAACGCTTTCACCAAGACATTCTTACCACGGAACACCGTTACCAAGGCCATTAGAACCCTTCGATGATGGGTGACTACTGCTTTGATCTTGTTAGGGAGAGTGGTAAAACGGCTAACAAAAGAAGAGCTCCGTCGTCGCATTTTTCAAAAACCAAAGACGATTAAAGGTGAAAATACCTTCTGAACTAATTTGGACGTTTTATTGGGATCATGCCCATATAAAAATACAAAATAATATTGATTTCAAACGTTCTGAATGTGTATTTTTGTTTGACTTAACTGTGTCCATTTTCGCTATTATAATTTTTTATTCTGCTGTGTATCTAGGAAATGTGACATCATAGAGAAAAACTGATTTTACGTGTATTCAGCACCCCAAAATTAGGTAAATCCACCCATTTACAAATCAGATGCAGAAAAATTTTAAAATTTTTTAACTAGCGTAATTAGTATTTTTAGCAGAAATAATCTTTGGTTAGAGTGTTGGCTTCACATGCTGCGAAGGGTTATAATTACGTGTGTGTAACGCGGCGGAAGGAGGGAGGCCTACCTGCAAACTGAGCAGTGGTGTGCTAGATATTAACCATCAACGTTGAGAAAGGCGCCACACGTTTTAGGGAAGATGCTCACTGATCTTTGCGTAGGCAGATACTCTTTTGCAGGTGGTATTTGATAATTATACAGACAACATAAATAAAATCATGTTTGTGTAGCTTATAATGCCCAGAAATCACAAATTGAAATTCGTATATTAAACGGAAATTTGCAACGCTTTGCAATTTTGTCATACATAGAGATGGCTGGAGACTGGAGACAGTGGCTGTTATATAAAATAATTTTTGATGGTGTGGCTGGTTGCAGTACACCATCAACAATTATTTCCAACGCTTTCCGGACGTATAACAGTTCATCATTTACTTACAAAGCGAAGAATAAAATTAAATGCAGTTTACTTAGACGTCCCCGGATTTCTTTCTGTGGGGAAAGTTGAAGGATATTTGCTATCGTGATCAACCGACAACGCCAGACAACATGCGTCAGCGCATTGTCAATGCATGTGTGAACATTACGGAAGGCGAACTACTCGCTGTTGAGAGGAATGTCGTTACACGTATTGCCAAATGCAATGAGGTTGACGGACATCATTTTGAGCATTTATTGCGTTAATGTGGTATTTACAGATAATCACGCTGTAATAAGCATGCGCTCTCAGAAATGATAAGGTCACAAGGTACATGTATGACATTGGAACAATCGAAATAAAATGTTCAAACGTACCTACGTTCTGTATTTTAATTTAAAAAACCTACCTGTTACCAACTGTTCGTCTAAAATTGTGAGCCATATTTTTGTGACTATTACAGCGCCATCTATCACAAAGCGAAAAAAAGTGGTCCAACTAAAACATTCATATTTTTTTACGTACTACACGAGTATGTAATAAAAAATAGGGGTTCCTATTGTAAAAAACGCAGTTGATATCCGTTTGACCTATGGCAGCGCCACCTAGCGGGCCAACCATAGCGCCAGGTGGTTTCCCCCTTCAAGCTAAACAAGTTTCGTTCTTTGTAGTTTTTTGTTTGACTCTTTCGTTCGTGAGATATTTGGCCCGGTCACGATCAATGGATCACCCTCTACAGCGTTGAAAATGAGCAAGTAGCACTATTTCTAGACCTAGGGACCTAGGGTGGCCTCGTTCTTGCCGTTGCATGTACTGACAGAGACCCTGCGCAACCTCCAGAACTCTAAATTCAGCTTAAAATCATCATCTTCACTCTTAGTTCACTCGGCCTGCCCTGCCGTATTGAAAAACGAAATTTGTTAAGTTAATACAATCATGAGCAGACTCTATTTTACCCGTAAAAATGTTCCCTTCATATTTTACAGTAGGTCACAGATTATATTCCAAGTAACATCCGTTGGGATATTAATAAACTACCGCAGAGTTGAAGAAAATGTTTTAGAATAACATTTAAACGATGCTTTTGTATTCCTTCTTTACATAATCCCCACTCAGGTTTAAATATTTATCATGTCTCCTAACGAGTCGAAAAAAAATTTGTGCATAAAATTCTACCACGTGAGATTCTGCTATGACAGCATCTTGAATTTCTTCGTCGGAATCACGACGTTGAGACGCTAGTCACCTTTTCATGTGCATAAAGAGGTGGAAACCAAGGAGCAAAGTCTGGGTTGAAGGGTGAATGTCTGACAGCGTCTTATGTGGACTGATGCAACAGTTCCTATATTTGCCGCGCAGATTCTGGCCGAGAGCACAGCGCAGATACAAGCACAGAATTTCTGGTAGCGTCATTGTTTCCCCTGCGATCTAGTGCAAAAAAGTCGAGAGAAATCTTTGGAAAGTTGTAGGACAGTTGAAATACGAGGGTTGAAATTGGGTTTGGATAGGAATATTTTAATGAATCAAACATAGAAATAATCCTTAGAATGTGATCTTTAATTACCAATGTTCACTTTTCCACATAATCACCAGCCAATTGGATACATTCCTGCCAACGATGAGCAAATTTTCTAAAACCGTCACGGAAGATGTCGACACTGTTTCTGCCACCACAGTCTCTCAGTTCTCTCAACGTCGTCATCTTCTGTCACAACTGAATGTAGAAAGGCGTCACCTTCATTCTCGTAACGCTAGAGGAGTTCTGGCAAATTTCAAGTCTGTGCTCTTTCATTTCAGGAGTCAGCATGCGGGGTACCCATCGTGCACACATCTTCCTATAGCCAAGCAAAGCAATAATGTGACCCAGACGTTCTTGTGAAACGCCGATTGTGCTTGCAATTTCTCTCTGAGTGATACGACTATCGTCCTGAATCGATCTGTCAACGTTTTGCTTGTGAAACTCGGTGGTTGCTGTCACAGGACGTCCAACTCTTTGCTTGTCACGCGGGTCAGATGTTCCAGCCTCCACATCTTTTAATCTTACTGGCCCAACGACGCTCAGTACTCACATCAACACAATCACCATAAACTGCTTTCATTCTCTGATGAATCTCATTTTGGGTGACTCCTTCTGCTGCCAAGAATTCAGTGACTGAACGTTGCTTAAATCACATTGACCGACCTTCTGAGTAGGGCTCCATACTTTACGCTGTAACAACACAACTGTTCAATTGTAAGGCTTCTCGCCAATTCGAGCTGTAGCTGAGTAAAGATTCATGACTACTTCTGTCCTTCCACTCTTAAACAATACCTTTGACATACAATCCCTTCAAGTATCACATTCGATCTGTATACAGCGCAAAATCCACAATGAATATCAACAACATTCAGATCATTTTTTTCTACTGAAAACCGTATTACAGAACGGGTTTCACATTTTGTGAGATTTTCCATTGTAACACTCGTTTTAAATGGCTAAAGTAGGAGAATGAGAACTACGTGATTTTCCCCCTATCGCAACGCAAGCCACACAACTGTTGGGCAAACGGTAGTAGCGTATCGCGATCGAATGCTACCGAAACTTCCAATATAAAAAAAGGAAAAGAAATTATCGTATGGCACACAAAAATCTCGATACGGAATCGAACATTGTTGGAACAGTCATGTGATATCTGATACGCGGCATTAGTGCTACCGTGCTACCGATACGCTGAGAGCTACACCTTATTATTCTGCTTAAATTTATACAATTCAGGAAACACAGGAGGAAATTGCGTAAAATGCATCCACCAGCGTAGACAATACAATCTCTGCGTTTGAATAAAGTTGCCGTAAGAGATTTTTCATACAATACGTACGCATTATCCAATTTTATGATGATTATTGAGTGAAGCTAAGACTCAAAGACAAATTTCTTTTAAAAAATTGTTACATGACTCTGAAACCAACACCAGAAGAAACCGTATTTTATTTACTAATTAGAGATTAGAGCTGTTTACCAAGTGGGTTGAAAATGGGAACTTCGATTCCCTGCTTATACAGTAGAAAAATTGTAAATGGTAAATTTGTGGTAAGATCTTATGGGACCAAACTGTTTAGGTCATCGGACCCTAAACTTACACACTACTTAATTTAACTTAAACTAACTTAACGCTATGGACAACACGCACACCCATGCCCGAGGGAGGACTCGAACCTCCCGACGGGGGCAGATACAGTAGAGAAAAGGGGGAAAACTTTTAATCAACTTGAAAAAAAGGCAATAACATTGAAATGATGCATGGAAGATAATTGGGAACTGAATCACTAATGCACAAAATAAATCATATTAAACTGAATTGTTATTGCAGTCGCGAGAATAAAACGCAGCGGTAAGATTAGTCGTCGAGTTGGAACTTGGCGACTTTGCTAGATCACAGCACGAGCGAAAGCTCGAAAACTGGGCTAAATATCTCGTCCACTGCGATGTTTTATTTATTTTATCAGTTGCAATATTCGTATATGGCCTTTACAATAGAAGACAATGCAGTCTGTTTTTAGAGTTATTACTATTATTATTATTATTAAGAACCGTAGTAAACTAATAAAAAATATTGCACCGGCTACCTGCAATTCATAAAGTTTGAGGAAAACAGTATTCATTACTATGTGTAGCTAGTAAATATTGCTGCAAGGTGTTCCATTCCAGAATACAGAAGAAATATCAAACTAAGCGTGTATCAATGACTTGGTGGCATTAGGGACGCACAAGAAAAAAAAAATGGTTCAAATGGCTCTGCGCGCTATGGGACTTAACATCTGAGTTCATCGGTCCTCTAGAACTTAGAACCACTTAAACCTAACTAACCTAAGGACACCACAAACATCCATGCCCGAAACAGGATTCGAACCTGCGACCATAGCAGTTGCGCAGTTCCAGACTGTAGCGCCTAGAACCGCTCGGCCTTCGCGGCCGGCAAGGACGCACAAGAGCTATAACTCAAAAGCATCTAACATTTACGTAGGGCAGAAAACGTCAGATGGTAAATAATTACTTTAAATACAAACAAATTAATGCCGAAATTAAGACAGTTTAAAAAAAATGGAAAAGAAGGCATGCTGGATAGCTCACTGCTCTTCGCTTATTAATATATCCAAAATAAAGATTTTCGCTGCTGAAACAGTCAGCACAGTTATAAAAACCTTTGTAGACAAAATAGTGGCACGAACTGCGACAGACAAACCATATTTACTATCGGACAATAACAAAGACAACAATTACTTCCTCCTCTTGCCTTTAAGGGAAGCAGGAAATACTGAAAAAAATAATTTACATTTCAGTACATGCCCTGCTGTTCACAGCATACACTGTTCAATGACCTGTCATCTACTTTAGGAAGCCACCTTGTCTTATCGGAAATTTTCAAATATGGTCCCAGGATGAGCTGATTGAAAACTAAGAAACACATTGTTATACTTAAGCCCAGTAAAGGTCCTAAAATTGCTGAATCTTATAGACCAATGGAACTATCATCTAGTATAGGAAGAACCATGAAAAGATTGATAAATCAAAGGGCAGTACGATGGCTGGAGTGAATGAACGCTCTGCCAAAGTCTCAATTTGGCTTCGGGAAAGTTAACATGACAATAGAGAATACTCTGTTGTCTAATGATAGACTTTAAGCTTTTGAACGGATATAAAGATTAATTGCTGAATTTTTAGATATTCATTATCGTATGACAAAGTGCAAAAAATAAATACATGATACCACAAAACTGGAAAGACTTGGAATGCCAGTTAGTTCATACAAATATTCTGTAGTTTCGTGAAAGGAAGAAGTTCATTAGTGAGATTCAACGGTAAAATCATTGGTCTGAGATCAGTAAATATTGGTCTACCACAAAGAGCAATTTCTAGTCACTTACTTGGCATAATTTATACACCCGACCTCGAAACTGTTATTCCTCCACCCACGAAGATACTAAAAGTGCATAGTTGAAATTTATATTTACTCTAGCAGGAAGACGATGCATCGCGTGGCAGAGGATCGTGATATGACAATTAAACAGACTAATGGATGACGTTCTCACAGTGGATTAGAAACATCAACTGAAAAATTAGTGGTAGTAATCTTGGAATGCAGGCTTTCGTGGGATACCTGTTTTAGGGCCATAAGGCTGTAGTCCGACGCATAATCTTCTGCCTAACGTTTCGTCTTCCAGTGCTGGAGATATATCATGAGAAGCTTTAACGACTTCCTCACTACAATCGGCGCAACTCCGAGAACTGGCAGCGGTCTGATGACGTCACGAATCGACCATTGTGTGAATACATTTAAACAGTTCGGTTTACAGAGCTTGTTGGAGTCGGTAACTACTTTCTGACGATGTCTCCAGCATTGGAAGATGAAACATTAGGCAGAGAATGATGCCCTGGACGACGGCCTTATGCCCATAGAACAAATGTCAGCAAGTAGTAAACTTCAACAGACATACACCAACTACAGAGCAGTAAATATGATATAGGTTCACAGGCTTTCCCAATAAACTCGCAACCACATTTCTTGAACTAGTTTTGACTCCTACTTAATATGACCTCCTGATGTATAAAATTTAATGCGCCTGTGTTGATGTGGTGAGGAGCCACTTAATATGGGCTCCTCATATGCAAAATTTACTGAACCCCTGCAAGACACCTGTGCCGTATGTGGTGAGCAGCCAACCCCAGAATATTACTCAACATATGTAGAGTACTCATAAGAATCAAAGCTTGTAAGATAAGTAGTTAAATCTCCGTAACTGTAATATACTGCAGAAGAGGATGTTCGTTTGTACCAACAGTGTAGGAAGTAACTGTTGCTGAGCCAACAATGCAAGAGTGCAACTGGCGCAGCGTACCAGCGTCACTTCTATTCAGTGTTCCCAACTTGTACGATAATTTTGGGGGTACACGATAATTTAAACGCTTGTACTGCGTACTATAGTACCTTGTACGATACAGGCTAAACATTAGATAGTTCCCCTGTTTTGGTTGTCGCGGCGAAATGAAACGAGTACAAATGATTCTGACAGCATTCCAGTCGGAGATGACATTTAAACCGCGCACTGCAGTAACAGACTCAGGCATACCTAAGGCAATAATAATTAATCTGAGTTGCTGTCGCATAGCGCCTTTAGTTGAAGTGTTTACAGATCTTGAGTTCCTGCATGGGAATTAACTGGTTCAACTGGCTCTGAGCACTATGGGACTTAACATCTCAGGTCATCAGTCCCCTAGAACTTAGAACTACTTAAACCTAACTAACCGAAGGACATCACATACATCCATGCCCGAGGCAGGATTCGAACCTGCGACCGTAGCAGTCCCGCGGTTCCGGACTGAAGCGCCTAGAACCGCACGGCCACCGCGGCCGGCAAACATGGGAATTACGGCTTACAATTAGGGTTAAACTACTGTTTAAAAAAATGCGTGACTCCGGAAGCGAGAGTGACGAGGAAGCTCAACGTAGCTGTTACACAGAAAACAGAAGTACCGAAAAGAATGGGAATAAAATCCACAATTCCGTGGTGTGACTGGATCGGTTAAAGAGAATGTTTTTCGTGAGCAGTGTGTGTTGTACAAATGTGTTTTTGCAGCTGAACAACATGTGATTTTGGGTTCGGATGATGACGCAACTGTCAAAAACCGCCTCGTGTAACAAATAATAAATGTTGCAGATTATTACACCAATTTTGTGTGTGTTTCGTACATAATGTACAAAATATTCTTCCAACAACGGACGGAAAAGTGCAGTTTCAAACTCAGAGAATTTTGTCTCAGTGCAGCACTTCAGCTAGTGACAGCAAGAAAATTGCGTTGGAAAAAAAAAAAAAAAAAATGTAAGAGAGACTGGAAAACGGTCATTAACTTGCATGCAAACTAGCCTCGACGAGAGAAATTATAGTGACTCAAATTTCTAGGTCGCACTAAAACCACAAATATTGTGAAAAATGCGATAGGTACGTATGATAGTGAAGACTTAACAGACATTTTGAACAAAATTAAATTCAGCAGTTTAATATGCGAGTCCAGTGACATCAGTAGCGTGAAAGGCTTCTGCATATGTGTGACGTACTACAACGACAGAAATAAAAAAAGAGGAGATTTAAGTTTTTTAAGTTAGCACGGGTGTATCCCATGATGACACCGAAGCTGCTCATGCAGGTGCTACTGCAAGACGGCTGTATACTACAGCCATTTCTGTATTCAGAGATGCAGACATCGATATTGAGAGTAAAATAGTTTCGCAAATGACGGACGCAACACTATGTTCGCCAGAAACTCCGGTTGGCAGAGAGGATGGAAAAGAACTTCCAGGTATCACTTTGATAAAGTGCATTTCCCATTCCCAGCACATATGAACAAGTGAAGCATGCAAAATATTACCTAGAAGGCTCGAGGATTTGTGCGGGAACATATATGCTGTGTTCAACACTAACACCTCTGTCTAGATGGTTATCTTTGTCACAAGTGGTTGATCGGATTATACAAGGAGGCGCAAATAAAAGGACCCAGACGCGTAGATACGACTGGACGTGGATTTATGCATATGACCAGACCTACAGTTACTTCCAACAGGATGTAGCAACCGCCCATACAGCCGGCCGAACCTTGGAGCACATTTACACAATCTTCGTGCCTGACTGAGTTGTTAGCAGCAGAGGTCAGTCAGGTAGCGGCCCTCGCTGGCCATTCAGATCACCTGGTCTGTCAGTGTGCGATTACTTTGTATGGGGAGCCCTCAAGTCTAAGGTGTATCGCAACAACCCTCATAGTCTTCAAGAACTCCAGCAGAACATTTCAGATGAGACTACAGCAATTTCAGCAGTCCAGCTTTGATCCGCCTTCAACAACTTGCTGAGCAGGGCCCAAAAATTAACAAGAGATGAGTGATGGTCATTTTCAACATCTGCTGTAGCCAGGTTAGTACTGTGTTTCCTTTCTTGTGCTGTGTTTCTTTGTACCCTTGAACTCTGTTCTCCGGGTCACTTTTATTTTCCCCTCACTGTAGATCAATGGGAACCCCAAAAAATTTTGCACGAAAAGGGCTTTCGAAGAACGTCTGCAGTCAGTAGAAGCTACCCTAGCAACAACGAATGATCCATAAACGAAAGTTTACTTCTGTTTCCTTTAGTGGAGTCTCCCAAGATTCTCCCGTGCTGAATGAACTTTTTCATGGTGAACAGAAGCTTATTACAGTGCTGCAGAACAGGATGTCCTCAACCTACAGAAGTTTGGAACCAGTACATGAAAGAACAGCATGTGTAGCAAACAAACGCCAAGAATATAAATCCTACAGGCGAAAATCATTTAACACTACTGGAATGGGTATATCTGGGCGTAAAAGTGATGAGCGAGTTTAATAAGCTTGATCTTCAAAATAATGTTCTAACATAAAATGTATGTACTAGCTGTCGTGATTTTCGTCAGTTAAGGGAAAGGTTTGATTTTGGTGATGGTACCACTTTTGTTTCTATGACCTGTCTCCATCCCTCTAAAGCAACCACCGTATATTCTTCCAAACCTCCTTCCCTTTTTCGGATCATTGCCAGTGAGACTGGAATTGTTAATTCCGTTGACTATAGTAATGCCCAGAAAATAGTTAACATTGGGTAACAATGAAAACTGGTCCAAGTTTTTTTTACTGATTTTAGATAATTGTGATACAGTGATTTCAGAAATGGCACTGGTTCTGATCAGTCAGGCCAGGTTTTTGAATTATTGACTTTTCGTATATGCTGACACCTATAGCACAAACCTGAGCAAATGCCAACTTATTATTCCACAATTTACATTGTTGTACATTAGCTCGTCTTTTTATTTGCAGCAAATGCAGTGCCTTCAGCACGCATTCGGTGCAAAAATAATCCCTATATATTCTGCTACATCTGTGGGGGAATACACCCTGGCTACTAAGAGAAATGCAGTCACAAGTTTCATAAAGCGTACTTACCTAACTTATTTTGGTATGCCGATTGGCGACCAGGATAAAACTTGGGCACCACACATGATATGCGAGACATGCTCCGGGTATCTTTGTCAGTGCACCAAGGGCAAGAAGAGTTCACTGAAATTTGGAATTCCCATGGTGTGGAGGGAACCGACAAACGAAGCCACAGACTGGTATTTCTGTGCTATTCACGTGACTGGGTTCAATAAGAACACCCAGAGCAGCCTCACGTATCCTGATCAGATCTTGCATTGGCACGTCTCCTGTAGCTCGTTGTGAGGAAATTCCAGCGCCACTTTTCAGAGAACTTCCTGACGTTAAAGACGACGATGCAACTAGTGGGGAAGAAAGAGAAGAAGAAGAATATTCAGATGTAAATGATGGTGCTCCAACTCCTTTTTCTCAGGAGAGCTCAATGATCTAGTTCGCGATTTCAGCTTGTCAAAATCTTCTCCCAAACGGTTGTCATCACGATTGAAAGAAAGAAACCTCCTATCTGACAGTGTTCGAATCGCCTTCTACCGCAACTGACACAAAGAGCTCCTCAGATTTTATTCAGAAGGAAAGTACTTGGTTTAATGTACAGATATCTGAGGCTTCTGCACAAGCTTGGAGTGTCTAGGTGTGAACCGAAAGATTGGAGACTGCTTCCCGACAGCAGCAAGCGATCACTGAAATATGTATTGCTGCACAACGGTAGCCGGTGCGCATGTGTACCTCTTGCCCACTTGACTACACTGAAGGAGAATTATGAAGCGGTACAGTACGTGTTGGAGAAAATTTGTTATGATCAGCATAGGTGGACGATTTGTAGTCCTGAAGATGGTGAACATTCTGTTCAGACAACAATCGGGGTACACCAAGCACCCATGTTTTCTGTGCGTGTCGCACATAGGGACAGGGCTCAACATTACCGAAATAATGACTGGACTCTATGTGAGGAGCTGGTGCCTGGCAGATCTCTGAATGTCATCAACAACCCTCTGGTGAACAGAGTTAAGGTACTCTTCCCACCGCTGCACATCAAGTTTGACTTGATGAAACAGTTCACCAAAGCTCTGGGCAGAAATGGTGGATGCTTCACTTACTTGTGCCAGGCTTTTCCAGGAATGACCATGGAGAAGCTGAAAGCTGGTATCTTCGACGGTTCGCAGATCCGCAAGCTCATCCATTGGAAATGGAAGTGTGGACTGCTTTTGTTCTGAAACTTCCTGGCAGATTAAAACTGTGTGCCCGACCGAGACTCGAACTCGGGACCTTTGCCTTTTGCGGGCAAGTGCTCTACCATCTGAGTTACCCAAGCACGACTCACGACCCGTCCCCACAGCTTTACTTCCGCCAGTACCTCGTCTCCTACTTTCGAAACTTCTCAGAAGCTCTACTGCGAACCTTGCAGAACTAGCACTCCTGGAAGAAAGGCTATTGCGGAGACATGGCTAAGCCACAGCCTGGGGGATGTTTCTAGACTGAGATTTTCACTCTGCACCAGAGCGTGCGCTGATATGAAACTTCCTGGCAGATTAAAACTACGTGCCAGACCTAGACTCAAACTCGGGACCTCTGCCTTTCGCGGGCAAGTGCTCTACCATCTGAGCTACCCAAGCACGACTCACGACCCGCCCCCACAGCTTTACTTCCGCCAATACCTCGTCCCCTACTGTCTACTGTAAGCTGTGTGCACGGGTCGTGGGTCGTGCTTGGGTAGCTCAGATGGTAGAGCACTTGCCTACGAAAGGCAAAGGTCCCGAGATCGAGTCTCGGTCCGGCACACCGTTTTAATCTGCCAGTAAGTTTCATATCAGCGCACACTCCGCTGCAGAGTGAAAATCATTCTGGAAACATCCCCCAGGCTGTGGCTAAGCCATGTCTCCGCAACATCCTTTCTTCCAGGAGTGCTAGTTCTGCAGGGTTCGTAGGAGAGCTTCTGAGAAGTTTGGAAAGTAGGAGACGAGGTACTGGCGGTAGTAAAGCTGTGGGGAGGGGTCGTGAGTCATGCTTGGGTAGCTCAGATGGTAGAGCACTTGCCCGCAAAAGGCAAAGGTCCCGAGTTCGAGTCGGTCCGGCACATAGTTTTAATCTGCAAGGAAGTTTCACATCAGCGTACACTCCGCTGCAGAGTGAAAATCTAATCCTGCTTTTGTTCTGCTGGTGAAGAACTTTCTGTGCATCAAGAACGCGACGAACTTCGTAGAAATTGTTGGCAATATGCTGGCTGCTTTCAGACACATTGGATGTAACGTAAGTGTGAAAATGCATTACTTGTTCTCACATATAGATCGGTTTCCCGCGAATGTGGGGTATGAGAGACAAGCAGGGCGAGCGATTCCATCGGGAGATAAAACAGGTGGTGACCACGTGTCAGGGACGCTGGAGGGCAGTCATGTTGGCATATTACTGCTGGACTTCGATGAGAGTCGTCGCTGCTGCTGGGCATTCTAGATGTTCCAGAAGACATAAAAGCAAGCCCTGGATTTTGAACTCTGACGGCTTAACATACAACTAAAGTATACTAATATCTGCTATATAAAGTACATTGTTATCTCTTGTTTAATTGTGTTTAATTAATTCATGGAATTTGACATAGTGTGTTTTGTGTTAACAAAAAGAGATTCCTCTGAAAGACCGATTCTGAAAAAAAATTAGTAACGAAATAAATAGGTCATTTCACAAAATTAAACACATTTCTTCATAGCTCGCTGTCTTCTGAAATCGAAATAGCACAAAGACCTGACCTGATGAAGTATAACGGATGTTAGTTTCGAAATTAGGGGTACAAAATTGATCAGAAATTTTTCAGAATCTTAAACAACTCTTGGAAACTTTATTTTTGTTCCCCAGTGTAATCCGTGGAGAAAATCTGCTGTTATTAACATTCCCTGTGAAGTAAAGAATGCAACTGCACCTTCTGGAGTGCAGGTAAACACACGCGCGATCTTGATGGAAATAATGATTTCAAAGTACTGGTGGAGTTTGCACTGCCGCTGATTTCTTTGCCTCACAGGAGCGCTTCTTGCGAAAGATTTGGAAAGTGAGTTTAATAATAAAAAAAGGAGATTAGAAATAAGCTGGCGTTAGATACTGTAAACGGGCTCATTTTGTCGTCTCAACTCGTGAAAGGATGTGAATCACCGGGAAGATGCTGAATTCAACTGACGACAGATTAATATAATTACTGTAGCAACTGCAGGAGATGATGGACTTTGTGATGAATAGAGCGAGAGATACGTCTGCTAATCCTGTTTGTGATCATCAGTATTCTAAGTACCTAAAATATGAACTCTCCACTATCGTCAGCGTTATTAAGACAACGTTTACTACAACTGCTGCTGATACAACAACTACTACTACTACTACTACTACAACCACGTCTACTACTACTGCTACTACACATTCACTCCTGGAAATTGAAATAAGAACACCGTGAATTCATTGTCCCAGGAAGGGGAAACTTTATTGACACATTCCTGGGGTCAGATACATCTCATGATCACACTGACAGAACCACAGGCACATAGACACAGGCAACAGAGCATGCACAATGTCGGCACTAGTACAGTGTATATCCACCTTTCGCAGCAATGCAGGCTGCTATTCTCCCATGGAGACGATCGTAGAGATGCTGGATGTAGTCCTGTGGAACGGCTTGCCATGCCATTTCCACCTGGCGCCACAGTTGGACCAGCGTTCGTGCTGGACGTGCAGACCGCGTGAGTCGACGCTTCATCCAGTCCCAAACATGCTCAATGGGGGACAGATCCGGAGATCTTGCTGGCCAGGGTAGTTGACTTACACCTTCTAGAGCACGTTGGGTGGCACGAGATACATGCGGACGTACATTGTCCTGTTGGAACAGCAAGTTCCCTTGCCGGTCTAGGAATGGTAGAACGATGGGTTCGATGACGGTTTGGATGTACCGTGCACTATTCAGTGTCCCCTCGACGATCACCAGTGGTGTACGGCCAGTGTAGGAGATCGCTCCCCACACCATGATGCCGGGTGTTGGCCCTGTGTGCCTCGGTCGTATGCAGTCCTGATTGTGGCGCTCACCTGCACGGCGCCAAACACGCATACGACCATCATTGGCACCAAGGCAGAAGCGACTCTCATCGCTGAAGACGACACGTCTCCATTCGTCCCTCCATTCACGCCTGTCGCGACACCACTGGAGGCGGGCTGCACGATGTTGGGGCGTGAGCGGAAGACGGCCTAACGGTGTGCGGGACCGTAGCCCAGCTTCATGGAGACGGTTGCGAATGGTCCTCGCCGATACCCCAAGAGCAACAGTGTCCCTAATTTGCTGGGAAGTGGCGGTGCGGTCCCCTACGGCACTGCGTAGGATCCTACGGTCTTGGCGTGCATCCGTGCGTCGCTGCGGTCCGGTCCCAGGTCGACGGGCACGTGCACCTTCCGCCGACCACTGGCGACAACATCGATGTACTGTGGAAACCCCACGCCCCACGTGTTGAGCAATTCGGCGGTACGTCCACCCGGCCTCCCGCATGCCCACTATACGCCCTCGCTCAAAGTCCGTCAACTGCACATACGGTTCACGTCCACGCTTTCGCGGCATGCTACCAGTGTTAAAGACTGCGATGGAGCTCCGTATGCCACGGCAAACTGGCTGACACTGACGGCGGCGGTGCACAAATGCTGCGCAGCTAGCGCCATTCGACGGCCAACACCGCGGTTGCTGGTGTGTCCGCTGTGCCGTGCGTGTGATCATTGCTTGTACAGCCCTCTCGCAGTGTCCGGAGCAAGTATGGTGGGTCTGACACACCGGTGTCAATGTGTTCTTTTTTCCATTTCCAGGAGTGTATTTAGAAGTCCTCACTGGCGTTCAGAGAAATTTTTCCTGGAGCTGAGGGGCGGAGTGTAAGACTTCTGAATTCGGATTTTTTATATAAATGAGTTGGTCAGTTTCGAGACAAGTGATGCTATAAAAAATAAATTGAATAGATGACACAAAAACATATTGTATTACAGATAATTGACGATTATTCACTCAGTATATGAATAAAAACTCTGCATTCCCCCTCCCCCCTTTTCTACACCACTGAATGACAGTAAAGAAAGTCTGCAGTAAAGAAAGTCTGCAGAGACCAACTTTCGTGTGTCGCATGATTTTCTAGGTTTGATGTATAATGGAAAGAAGCAGTTCGTTTGTTTGTTCGGAAACACGCTTGGGGAAAAAATACGCCTTACTGACCAATCTTTGAGTTATTTTGTATATTCTCTTAATATCACGGGTTTCATGGATTTCGCTTTTTGGTAACATACTAATGTCAAAAATTAAAGCAACAAACGGAAGTTTCGCAAGTTTGCGTTTATTTTGCCACAAAATAGTGTAAACAGGTGATGGTAAACTAGAAACAATGTAAAGAAAACACGCCTAACGGTAGACAAAAATGTTCTTCGTTTTTTTTCCAATTTAACAGATTTGCACACTCATTCTGACAAATGGTTAATGTGCTCAGTATGGGGTGTGACCACCTCTGGCACCAATACAGGTCTTTCAACGACGGGACATGCTGTGAATGATGTCATCAATCTCATGTTAAGGCAATAACACCCATTCTTCCTGCAGAGTTGCTCACAAGTCTTGGAGAGTGGCTGGTGGATGCTGACGTGATGTAACCTGTCGCCCTAATGCATCCCAGACATGCTCTATGGGATTCAAATCGGGAGAGCGAGCAGGCCGCGCCTTGCGTGCAATATCTTCTGTTTCCAAAAAACCATCAACCAGCCTCGCTTTATGAGGTCGAGGATTATCGTCCGTCAATACGAAGTCTGGGCCCACAGCACCTCGCAACACCCGCGCATGAGATCCCAAGGCCCTCTCACGGTACTTGACAGCAGTTAAATCTTGCCAATTCACCCACACAATGTCATGAAGAGGTGTTCGAGCGGTCAACATAATCCCTGTCCACACAAGTAAGTATCCTCCTCGATATCGATTTCTTTCCACAATGTTTGGGTCTCAAGATTGTGATCCACGTTCCCTCCAGATGCGAATCCGTCGAGAATCACTCTCCAGACCAAATTGGGACTCATCTGTGAAAAGAACAATTCGACCGTCCAGGTGGCATGTTGACGGCTCGACACTAGACGTTCCCTTCTGTGAAGACACGCCAGAGGTAAACAGACAGAAGGTCTCCAATAATAAAGGCCACTCTGCTGAAGCCTTCTGTACACCGTTTGCCTCGCTACAGCACGACCAGGTGGCCGGCCTGAGTGGCAGAGCGGTTCTAGGCGCTACAATCTGGAACCGCACGACCGCTACGGTCGCAGGTTCGAATCCTGCCTCTGGCACAGATGTGTGTGATGTCCATAGGTTAGTTAGGTTTAAGTAGTTCTAAGTTCTAGGGGACTGATGACCTCAGAAGTTAAGTCCCATAGTGCTCAGAGCCATTTTGAACGTTCAGGTGATGCGCGGTCAGGCGCCAGTTGCAGTGCAGTACTAAGGCAGCAGCGTCATGCCCTTGCAGCCAAATAACGGTCCACTCTTTCTCATGTCACACGAGGTCGGCCATGTCTTGGTCTTTGGGATAAAGTTTCGGTGTCTGTGAACTGTCGCCTCATCCGAGAAACAACAGAGCGATTCACATTAAGCTTTCGGGCCTTACCAGTTTGTG
Source organism: Schistocerca americana (assembly GCF_021461395.2). Classification (NCBI taxonomy): domain Eukaryota; kingdom Metazoa; phylum Arthropoda; class Insecta; order Orthoptera; family Acrididae; genus Schistocerca; species Schistocerca americana. The sequence continues at coordinate 1,134,948,449 of NC_060119.1, forward strand.
ACTCTCCTGCTTCCATTCTCCCTATGGCCCTCCACAGCAGAAGTCAGTAGGCATCGTCTCTGTGCCACACTACACCGTCTGTCACAGCGATTGTGGATGTGGGACTACCCTGCAGGCTCTACCCCGCTCGATACGTGCCCTGACATCATTGTTGGCGTGGTTGTTCAAAATGTTCTAGCACCTACCATTTTTGAGTTTTTAAAGGTGTTTTATTTTTCGTATTCAGTATTTCGCTTTTTGCTGTTCTTCTGTTTTGATGTTTAATTGTTTGTTTTTGATTTGCATAGGAGACTATAACATCTACAGATCGTCAGTAAATGGTTGGTGTGGTAATCCAGTCGTCTGAAAGAGATCCTCAGTGAGTGTTTCCTGTGAAAGATAGTGCAAACCTTTTGTGTTTAAAACTTACACTAGGAAAAATGGCAACTAGTAAATCTCGTTGCTGTCCAAACCATTCCGACAACTTTTGTTATGTGTATGGGAAATTCACTGCAAAAGCCCAAAGAAAACCAATCACTGATTTGGTTAAGAAGGCATATAAATTGTATGAGGTGATTAAGATAAAAATTTTGCACCTCATATTGCGCCTGCATAACCTGTACTACAACCTTTACCGAGTGGTTGAAAGTAAAACGCCGAGTCATGTCATTCGCAGTTCCGATGGCGTGGTATGAGCCTAATGACCATTATTCGGACTATTACTTCCGTCTTACAAATATTTCGGGACATTCAAGCAAAATGGTTCAAATGGCTCTGGCCACTATGGGACTCAACATCTGTGGTCATCAGTCCCCTAGAACTTAGAACTACTTAAACCTAACTAACCTAACTAACACATCCATGCCCGAGGCAGGATTCGAACCTGCGACCGTAGCGGTCGCGCGGTTCCAAACTGAAGCGCCTAGAACCGTTCGGCCACGCCGACCGGCCATTCAAGCAAAACTAGACATAAAACAAAGTATCCAAATGTATCTTCAGTGCATTTGCCTGTGCTCCACGATGAGGGGTTGCCTGTTCCTGTCTGTAACTTGAAAGCCACGGAACCAGGCACCATGTCAAGTGAATCAGAAAGTATTGAACATATTGAAGTGTACTGGCCTCATTATCATGACACTTCGCCTCAGCTCTTTAATCAAAAGGAATTGAACTTTCGAAACAGCAAGCTGAACTCTTGGGGTCGAGACTGAAACAACGGAACCTTCAAGCTCAATGGAACAAAAATTTCCTGTTTCAGATCAAGAGGTGCTTTCTTCATTCAGTATTTCGATATGCGGAATTCAATGTGTGTATCTAGAGATGTCAGTGGTCTGATGATGCTGCTAGGTGTACAACAAAATCCATAGGAGTGGCAACTATTAATTGACTCTAGTAAAACCAGCTTGAAAGCAGTACTACTGCATAATGGCAATGCATTTCCATTGGTACCTTTGGCTTACGCAGTAGACATGAAGGAAACTTATGAAACCATGGCTTTGCTGCTAGAGACAATCAAATGTAAGGATCATGAATGGCAGCTTTGCTCTTGTTTAAAAGTTGTTGCACTCCTTACAGGTTTACAGGCTGGATTCACGAAATACTGCTGCTTTTTGTGCCTTTTGGACAGCCGTGACACCAAGAACCACTATACTGTCATACTGCCTAGAAGGAAGTCATATGTTCCTGGAAACGTAAATGTGAACAATATCCCATTGGTTGAGCCCGATAAAATCATGTTGCCTCCCCTTCGTATCAAGTTGGGCCTTATCAAGAACTTTGTAGAAGCTCTGGTAAAGAAGGTGAGACCTTCGATCACTTAAAAGAAAAGTTTCCCTAATTAAGTGAGGCAAAGCTAAAGAGCGTATATTTGTTGGACCACAAATAAGAAAATTTCTGAAGATCCAATCTTTGATACCAAACTCACAGATATCCAATTAACTGCTTGGTCTTCTTTTAAAGCAATTGTGAAAGACTTTTTGGGTAACAGAAAAGACAAAAACTATGTTACCATTGTGAATGATCTGTTGGATAACTATAAGAAGATGGGGTGTGGAATGTCGCTTAAAATTCACTTTTTGCGTTCTCACCTCGATTTCTTTCCGGAAAATTTGGGAGCCGTAAGCGATGAGCATGGTGAACGCCTTCACTAAGACATTCTTACCACGGAACACCGTTACCAAGGCCATTAGAACCCTTCGATGATGGGTGACTACTGCTTTGATCTTGTTAGGGAGAGTGGTAAAACGGCTAACAAAAGAAGAGCTCCGTCGTGGCATTTTTCAAAAACCAAAGACGATTAAAGGTGAAAATAGCTTCTGAACTAATTTGGACGTTTTATTGGGATCATGCCCATATAAAAATACAAAATAATACTGATTTCAAACGTTCTGAATGTGTATTTTTGTTTGACTTAACTGTGTAAATTTTCGCTATTATAATTTTTTATTCTGCTGTGTATCTAGGAAATGTGACATCATAGAGAAAAACTGATTTTACGTGTATTCAGCACCGCAAAATTAGGTAAATCCACCCATTTACAAACCAGATGCAGAAAAATTTTAAAATTTGTTAACTAGCGTAATTAGTATTTTTAGCAGAAATAATCTTTGGTTAGAGTGTTGGCTTCACATGCTGAGAAGGGTTATAATTACGTGTGTGTAACGCAGCGGAAGGAGGGAGGCCTACCTGCAAACTGAGCAGTGGTGTGCTAGATATTAACCATCAACGTTGAGAAAGGCGCCACACGTTTTAGGGAAGATGTTCACTGATCTTTGCGTAGGCGGATACTCTTTTGCAGGTGGTATTTGATAATTATACAGACAACATAAATAAAATCATGTTTGTGTAGCTTATAATGCCCAGCAATCACAAATTGAAATTCGTGTATTAAACGGAAATTTGCAACGCTTTGCAATTTTGTCATACATAGAGATGGCTGGAGACAGTGGCTGTTATATAAAATAATTTTTGATGGTGTGGCTGGTTGCTGTACACCATCAACAATTATTTCCTACGCTTTCCGGACGTATAACAGTTCATCATTTACTTACAAAGCGAAGAATAAAATTAAATGCAGTTTACTTAGACGTCCCCGGATTTCTTTCTGTGGGGAAAGTTGAAGGATATTTGCTATCGTGATCAACCGACAACGCCAGACAACATGCGTCAGCGCATTGTCAATGCATGTGTGAACATTACGGAAGGCGAACTACTCGCTGTTGAGAGGAATGTCATTACACGTATTGCCAAATGCAATGAGGTTGACGGACATCATTTTGAGCATTTATTGCGTTAATGTGGTATTTACAGATAATCACGCTGTAATAGCATGCGCTCTCAGAAATGATAAGGTCACGGAGGTACATGTATGACATTGGAACAACCGATATAAAATGTTCAAACGTACCTACGTTCTGTATTTTAATTTAAAAAACCTACCTGTTACCAACTGTTCGTCTAAAATTGTGAGCCATATTTTTGTGACTATTACAGCGCCATCTATCACAAAGCGAAAAAAGTGGTCCAACTAAAACATTCATATTTTTTTACGTACTACACGAGTATGTAATGAAAAATAGGGGTTTCTATTGTAAAAAACGCAGTTGATAGCCGTTTGACCTATGGCAGCGCCACCTAGCGGGCCAACAATAGCGCCAGGTGGTTTCCCCCTTCAAGCTAAACAAGTTTCGTTCTTTGTAGTTTTTTCGTTTGACCCTTTCGTTCGTGAGATATTTGGCCCGGTCACGATCAATGGATCACCCTCTACAGCGTTGAAAATGAGCAAGTAGCACTATTTCTAGACCTAGGAACCTAGGGTGGCCTCGTTCTTGCCGTTGCATGTACTGACAGAAACCCTGCGCAACCTCCAGAACTCTAAATTCAGCTTAAAATCATCATCTTCACTCTTAGTTCACTCGGCCTGCCCTGCCGTATTGAAAAACGAAATTTGTTAAGCTAATACAATCATGAGCAGTCTGTATTTTACCCGTAAAAATGTTCCCTTCATATTTTGCGATAGGTCACATATTATATTCCAAGTAACATCCGTTGGGATATTAATAAACTACCGCAGAGTTGATGAAAATGTTTTAGAATAACCTTTAAACGATGCTTTTGTATTCCTTCTTTACATAATCCCCACTCAGGTTTAAATATTTATCATGTCTCCTAATGAGTCGAAAAAAAATTTTGTGCATAAAATTCTACCACGTGAGATTCTGCTATGACAGCATCTTGAATTTCTTCGTCGGTATCACGACGTTGAGACGCTAGTCACCTTTTCATGTGCATAAAGAGGTGGAAACCAAGGAGCAAAGTCTGGGTTGAAGGGTGAATGTCTGACAGCGTCTTATGTGGACTGATGCAACAGTTCCTATATTTGCCGCGCAGATTCTGGCCGAGAGCACAGAGCAGATACAAGCACAGAATTTCTGGTAGCGTCATTTTTTCCCCTGCGATCTAGTGCAAAAAAGTCGAGAGAAATCTTTGGAAAGTTGTAGGACAGTTGAAATACGAGGGTTGAAATTGGGTTTGGATAGGAATATTTTAATGAATCAAACATAGAAATAATCCTTAGAATGTGATCTTTAATTACCAATGTTCACTTTTCCACATAATCACCAGCCAATTGGATACATTCCTGCCAACGATGAGCAAATTTTCTAAAACCGTCACGGAAGATGTCGACACTGTTTCTGCCACCACAGTCTCTCAGTTCTCTCAACGTCGTCATCTTCTGTCACAACTGAATGTAGAAAGGCGTCACCTTCATTCTCGTAACGCTAGAGGAGTTCTGGCAAATTTCAAGTCTGTGCTCTTTCATTTCAGGAGTCAGCATGCGGGGTACCCATCGTGCACACATCTTCCTATAGCCAAGCAAAGCAATAATGTGACCCAGACGTTCTTGTGAAACGCCGATTGTGCTTGCAATTTCTCTCTGAGTGATACGACTATCGTCCTGAATCGATCTGTCAACGTTTTGCTTGTGAAACTCGGTGGTTGCTGTCACAGGACGTCCAACTCTTTGCTTGTCACGCGGGTCAGATGTTCCAGCCTCCACATCTTTTAATCTTACTGGCCCAACGACGCTCAGTACTCACATCAACACAATCACCATAAACTGCTTTCATTCTCTGATGAATCTCATTTTGGGTGACTCCTTCTGCTGCCAAGAATTCAGTGACTGAACGTTGCTTAAATCACATTGACCGACCTTCTGAGTAGGGCTCCATACTTTACGCTGTAACAACACAACTGTTCAATTGTAAGGCTTCTCGCCAATTCGAGCTGTAGCTGAGTAAAGATTCATGACTACTTCTGTCCTTCCACTCTTAAACAATACCTTTGACATACAATCCCTTCAAGTATCACATTCGATCTGTATACAGCGCAAAATCCACAATGAATATCAACAACATTCAGATCATTTTTTTCTACTGAAAACCGTATTACAGAACGGGTTTCACATTTTGTGAGATTTTCCATTGTAACACTCGTTTTAAATGGCTAAAGTAGGAGAATGAGAACTACGTGATTTTCCCCCTATCGCAACGCAAGCCACACAACTGTTGGGCAAACGGTAGTAGCGTATCGCGATCGAATGCTACCGAAACTTCCAATATAAAAAAAGGAAAAGAAATTATCGTATGGCACACAAAAATCTCGATACGGAATCGAACATTGTTGGAACAGTCATGTGATATCTGATACGCGGCATTAGTGCTACCGTGCTACCGATACGCTGAGAGCTACACCTTATTATTCTGCTTAAATTTATACAATTCAGGAAACACAGGAGGAAATTGCGTAAAATGCATCCACCAGCGTAGACAATACAATCTCTGCGTTTGAATAAAGTTGCCGTAAGAGATTTTTCATACAATACGTACGCATTATCCAATTTTATGATGATTATTGAGTGAAGCTAAGACTCAAAGACAAATTTCTTTTAAAAAATTGTTACATGACTCTGAAACCAACACCAGAAGAAACCGTATTTTATTTACTAATTAGAGATTAGAGCTGTTTACCAAGTGGGTTGAAAATGGGAACTTCGATTCCCTGCTTATACAGTAGAAAAATTGTAAATGGTAAATTTGTGGTAAGATCTTATGGGACCAAACTGTTTAGGTCATCGGACCCTAAACTTACACACTACTTAATTTAACTTAAACTAACTTAACGCTATGGACAACACGCACACCCATGCCCGAGGGAGGACTCGAACCTCCCGACGGGGGCAGATACAGTAGAGAAAAGGGGGAAAACTTTTAATCAACTTGAAAAAAAGGCAATAACATTGAAATGATGCATGGAAGATAATTGGGAACTGAATCACTAATGCACAAAATAAATCATATTAAACTGAATTGTTATTGCAGTCGCGAGAATAAAACGCAGCGGTAAGATTAGTCGTCGAGTTGGAACTTGGCGACTTTGCTAGATCACAGCACGAGCGAAAGCTCGAAAACTGGGCTAAATATCTCGTCCACTGCGATGTTTTATTTATTTTATCAGTTGCAATATTCGTATATGGCCTTTACAATAGAAGACAATGCAGTCTGTTTTTAGAGTTATTACTATTATTATTATTATTAAGAACCGTAGTAAACTAATAAAAAATATTGCACCGGCTACCTGCAATTCATAAAGTTTGAGGAAAACAGTATTCATTACTATGTGTAGCTAGTAAATATTGCTGCAAGGTGTTCCATTCCAGAATACAGAAGAAATATCAAACTAAGCGTGTATCAATGACTTGGTGGCATTAGGGACGCACAAGAAAAAAAAAATGGTTCAAATGGCTCTGCGCGCTATGGGACTTAACATCTGAGTTCATCGGTCCTCTAGAACTTAGAACCACTTAAACCTAACTAACCTAAGGACACCACAAACATCCATGCCCGAAACAGGATTCGAACCTGCGACCATAGCAGTTGCGCAGTTCCAGACTGTAGCGCCTAGAACCGCTCGGCCTTCGCGGCCGGCAAGGACGCACAAGAGCTATAACTCAAAAGCATCTAACATTTACGTAGGGCAGAAAACGTCAGATGGTAAATAATTACTTTAAATACAAACAAATTAATGCCGAAATTAAGACAGTTTAAAAAAAATGGAAAAGAAGGCATGCTGGATAGCTCACTGCTCTTCGCTTATTAATATATCCAAAATAAAGATTTTCGCTGCTGAAACAGTCAGCACAGTTATAAAAACCTTTGTAGACAAAATAGTGGCACGAACTGCGACAGACAAACCATATTTACTATCGGACAATAACAAAGACAACAATTACTTCCTCCTCTTGCCTTTAAGGGAAGCAGGAAATACTGAAAAAAATAATTTACATTTCAGTACATGCCCTGCTGTTCACAGCATACACTGTTCAATGACCTGTCATCTACTTTAGGAAGCCACCTTGTCTTATCGGAAATTTTCAAATATGGTCCCAGGATGAGCTGATTGAAAACTAAGAAACACATTGTTATACTTAAGCCCAGTAAAGGTCCTAAAATTGCTGAATCTTATAGACCAATGGAACTATCATCTAGTATAGGAAGAACCATGAAAAGATTGATAAATCAAAGGGCAGTACGATGGCTGGAGTGAATGAACGCTCTGCCAAAGTCTCAATTTGGCTTCGGGAAAGTTAACATGACAATAGAGAATACTCTGTTGTCTAATGATAGACTTTAAGCTTTTGAACGGATATAAAGATTAATTGCTGAATTTTTAGATATTCATTATCGTATGACAAAGTGCAAAAAATAAATACATGATACCACAAAACTGGAAAGACTTGGAATGCCAGTTAGTTCATACAAATATTCTGTAGTTTCGTGAAAGGAAGAAGTTCATTAGTGAGATTCAACGGTAAAATCATTGGTCTGAGATCAGTAAATATTGGTCTACCACAAAGAGCAATTTCTAGTCACTTACTTGGCATAATTTATACACCCGACCTCGAAACTGTTATTCCTCCACCCACGAAGATACTAAAAGTGCATAGTTGAAATTTATATTTACTCTAGCAGGAAGACGATGCATCGCGTGGCAGAGGATCGTGATATGACAATTAAACAGACTAATGGATGACGTTCTCACAGTGGATTAGAAACATCAACTGAAAAATTAGTGGTAGTAATCTTGGAATGCAGGCTTTCGTGGGATACCTGTTTTAGGGCCATAAGGCTGTAGTCCGACGCATAATCTTCTGCCTAACGTTTCGTCTTCCAGTGCTGGAGATATATCATGAGAAGCTTTAACGACTTCCTCACTACAATCGGCGCAACTCCGAGAACTGGCAGCGGTCTGATGACGTCACGAATCGACCATTGTGTGAATACATTTAAACAGTTCGGTTTACAGAGCTTGTTGGAGTCGGTAACTACTTTCTGACGATGTCTCCAGCATTGGAAGATGAAACATTAGGCAGAGAATGATGCCCTGGACGACGGCCTTATGCCCATAGAACAAATGTCAGCAAGTAGTAAACTTCAACAGACATACACCAACTACAGAGCAGTAAATATGATATAGGTTCACAGGCTTTCCCAATAAACTCGCAACCACATTTCTTGAACTAGTTTTGACTCCTACTTAATATGACCTCCTGATGTATAAAATTTAATGCGCCTGTGTTGATGTGGTGAGGAGCCACTTAATATGGGCTCCTCATATGCAAAATTTACTGAACCCCTGCAAGACACCTGTGCCGTATGTGGTGAGCAGCCAACCCCAGAATATTACTCAACATATGTAGAGTACTCATAAGAATCAAAGCTTGTAAGATAAGTAGTTAAATCTCCGTAACTGTAATATACTGCAGAAGAGGATGTTCGTTTGTACCAACAGTGTAGGAAGTAACTGTTGCTGAGCCAACAATGCAAGAGTGCAACTGGCGCAGCGTACCAGCGTCACTTCTATTCAGTGTTCCCAACTTGTACGATAATTTTGGGGGTACACGATAATTTAAACGCTTGTACTGCGTACTATAGTACCTTGTACGATACAGGCTAAACATTAGATAGTTCCCCTGTTTTGGTTGTCGCGGCGAAATGAAACGAGTACAAATGATTCTGACAGCATTCCAGTCGGAGATGACATTTAAACCGCGCACTGCAGTAACAGACTCAGGCATACCTAAGGCAATAATAATTAATCTGAGTTGCTGTCGCATAGCGCCTTTAGTTGAAGTGTTTACAGATCTTGAGTTCCTGCATGGGAATTAACTGGTTCAACTGGCTCTGAGCACTATGGGACTTAACATCTCAGGTCATCAGTCCCCTAGAACTTAGAACTACTTAAACCTAACTAACCGAAGGACATCACATACATCCATGCCCGAGGCAGGATTCGAACCTGCGACCGTAGCAGTCCCGCGGTTCCGGACTGAAGCGCCTAGAACCGCACGGCCACCGCGGCCGGCAAACATGGGAATTACGGCTTACAATTAGGGTTAAACTACTGTTTAAAAAAATGCGTGACTCCGGAAGCGAGAGTGACGAGGAAGCTCAACGTAGCTGTTACACAGAAAACAGAAGTACCGAAAAGAATGGGAATAAAATCCACAATTCCGTGGTGTGACTGGATCGGTTAAAGAGAATGTTTTTCGTGAGCAGTGTGTGTTGTACAAATGTGTTTTTGCAGCTGAACAACATGTGATTTTGGGTTCGGATGATGACGCAACTGTCAAAAACCGCCTCGTGTAACAAATAATAAATGTTGCAGATTATTACACCAATTTTGTGTGTGTTTCGTACATAATGTACAAAATATTCTTCCAACAACGGACGGAAAAGTGCAGTTTCAAACTCAGAGAATTTTGTCTCAGTGCAGCACTTCAGCTAGTGACAGCAAGAAAATTGCGTTGGAAAAAAAAAAAAAAAAAATGTAAGAGAGACTGGAAAACGGTCATTAACTTGCATGCAAACTAGCCTCGACGAGAGAAATTATAGTGACTCAAATTTCTAGGTCGCACTAAAACCACAAATATTGTGAAAAATGCGATAGGTACGTATGATAGTGAAGACTTAACAGACATTTTGAACAAAATTAAATTCAGCAGTTTAATATGCGAGTCCAGTGACATCAGTAGCGTGAAAGGCTTCTGCATATGTGTGACGTACTACAACGACAGAAATAAAAAAAGAGGAGATTTAAGTTTTTTAAGTTAGCACGGGTGTATCCCATGATGACACCGAAGCTGCTCATGCAGGTGCTACTGCAAGACGGCTGTATACTACAGCCATTTCTGTATTCAGAGATGCAGACATCGATATTGAGAGTAAAATAGTTTCGCAAATGACGGACGCAACACTATGTTCGCCAGAAACTCCGGTTGGCAGAGAGGATGGAAAAGAACTTCCAGGTATCACTTTGATAAAGTGCATTTCCCATTCCCAGCACATATGAACAAGTGAAGCATGCAAAATATTACCTAGAAGGCTCGAGGATTTGTGCGGGAACATATATGCTGTGTTCAACACTAACACCTCTGTCTAGATGGTTATCTTTGTCACAAGTGGTTGATCGGATTATACAAGGAGGCGCAAATAAAAGGACCCAGACGCGTAGATACGACTGGACGTGGATTTATGCATATGACCAGACCTACAGTTACTTCCAACAGGATGTAGCAACCGCCCATACAGCCGGCCGAACCTTGGAGCACATTTACACAATCTTCGTGCCTGACTGAGTTGTTAGCAGCAGAGGTCAGTCAGGTAGCGGCCCTCGCTGGCCATTCAGATCACCTGGTCTGTCAGTGTGCGATTACTTTGTATGGGGAGCCCTCAAGTCTAAGGTGTATCGCAACAACCCTCATAGTCTTCAAGAACTCCAGCAGAACATTTCAGATGAGACTACAGCAATTTCAGCAGTCCAGCTTTGATCCGCCTTCAACAACTTGCTGAGCAGGGCCCAAAAATTAACAAGAGATGAGTGATGGTCATTTTCAACATCTGCTGTAGCCAGGTTAGTACTGTGTTTCCTTTCTTGTGCTGTGTTTCTTTGTACCCTTGAACTCTGTTCTCCGGGTCACTTTTATTTTCCCCTCACTGTAGATCAATGGGAACCCCAAAAAATTTTGCACGAAAAGGGCTTTCGAAGAACGTCTGCAGTCAGTAGAAGCTACCCTAGCAACAACGAATGATCCATAAACGAAAGTTTACTTCTGTTTCCTTTAGTGGAGTCTCCCAAGATTCTCCCGTGCTGAATGAACTTTTTCATGGTGAACAGAAGCTTATTACAGTGCTGCAGAACAGGATGTCCTCAACCTACAGAAGTTTGGAACCAGTACATGAAAGAACAGCATGTGTAGCAAACAAACGCCAAGAATATAAATCCTACAGGCGAAAATCATTTAACACTACTGGAATGGGTATATCTGGGCGTAAAAGTGATGAGCGAGTTTAATAAGCTTGATCTTCAAAATAATGTTCTAACATAAAATGTATGTACTAGCTGTCGTGATTTTCGTCAGTTAAGGGAAAGGTTTGATTTTGGTGATGGTACCACTTTTGTTTCTATGACCTGTCTCCATCCCTCTAAAGCAACCACCGTATATTCTTCCAAACCTCCTTCCCTTTTTCGGATCATTGCCAGTGAGACTGGAATTGTTAATTCCGTTGACTATAGTAATGCCCAGAAAATAGTTAACATTGGGTAACAATGAAAACTGGTCCAAGTTTTTTTTACTGATTTTAGATAATTGTGATACAGTGATTTCAGAAATGGCACTGGTTCTGATCAGTCAGGCCAGGTTTTTGAATTATTGACTTTTCGTATATGCTGACACCTATAGCACAAACCTGAGCAAATGCCAACTTATTATTCCACAATTTACATTGTTGTACATTAGCTCGTCTTTTTATTTGCAGCAAATGCAGTGCCTTCAGCACGCATTCGGTGCAAAAATAATCCCTATATATTCTGCTACATCTGTGGGGGAATACACCCTGGCTACTAAGAGAAATGCAGTCACAAGTTTCATAAAGCGTACTTACCTAACTTATTTTGGTATGCCGATTGGCGACCAGGATAAAACTTGGGCACCACACATGATATGCGAGACATGCTCCGGGTATCTTTGTCAGTGCACCAAGGGCAAGAAGAGTTCACTGAAATTTGGAATTCCCATGGTGTGGAGGGAACCGACAAACGAAGCCACAGACTGGTATTTCTGTGCTATTCACGTGACTGGGTTCAATAAGAACACCCAGAGCAGCCTCACGTATCCTGATCAGATCTTGCATTGGCACGTCTCCTGTAGCTCGTTGTGAGGAAATTCCAGCGCCACTTTTCAGAGAACTTCCTGACGTTAAAGACGACGATGCAACTAGTGGGGAAGAAAGAGAAGAAGAAGAATATTCAGATGTAAATGATGGTGCTCCAACTCCTTTTTCTCAGGAGAGCTCAATGATCTAGTTCGCGATTTCAGCTTGTCAAAATCTTCTCCCAAACGGTTGTCATCACGATTGAAAGAAAGAAACCTCCTATCTGACAGTGTTCGAATCGCCTTCTACCGCAACTGACACAAAGAGCTCCTCAGATTTTATTCAGAAGGAAAGTACTTGGTTTAATGTACAGATATCTGAGGCTTCTGCACAAGCTTGGAGTGTCTAGGTGTGAACCGAAAGATTGGAGACTGCTTCCCGACAGCAGCAAGCGATCACTGAAATATGTATTGCTGCACAACGGTAGCCGGTGCGCATGTGTACCTCTTGCCCACTTGACTACACTGAAGGAGAATTATGAAGCGGTACAGTACGTGTTGGAGAAAATTTGTTATGATCAGCATAGGTGGACGATTTGTAGTCCTGAAGATGGTGAACATTCTGTTCAGACAACAATCGGGGTACACCAAGCACCCATGTTTTCTGTGCGTGTCGCACATAGGGACAGGGCTCAACATTACCGAAATAATGACTGGACTCTATGTGAGGAGCTGGTGCCTGGCAGATCTCTGAATGTCATCAACAACCCTCTGGTGAACAGAGTTAAGGTACTCTTCCCACCGCTGCACATCAAGTTTGACTTGATGAAACAGTTCACCAAAGCTCTGGGCAGAAATGGTGGATGCTTCACTTACTTGTGCCAGGCTTTTCCAGGAATGACCATGGAGAAGCTGAAAGCTGGTATCTTCGACGGTTCGCAGATCCGCAAGCTCATCCATTGGAAATGGAAGTGTGGACTGCTTTTGTTCTGAAACTTCCTGGCAGATTAAAACTGTGTGCCCGACCGAGACTCGAACTCGGGACCTTTGCCTTTTGCGGGCAAGTGCTCTACCATCTGAGTTACCCAAGCACGACTCACGACCCGTCCCCACAGCTTTACTTCCGCCAGTACCTCGTCTCCTACTTTCGAAACTTCTCAGAAGCTCTACTGCGAACCTTGCAGAACTAGCACTCCTGGAAGAAAGGCTATTGCGGAGACATGGCTAAGCCACAGCCTGGGGGATGTTTCTAGACTGAGATTTTCACTCTGCACCAGAGCGTGCGCTGATATGAAACTTCCTGGCAGATTAAAACTACGTGCCAGACCTAGACTCAAACTCGGGACCTCTGCCTTTCGCGGGCAAGTGCTCTACCATCTGAGCTACCCAAGCACGACTCACGACCCGCCCCCACAGCTTTACTTCCGCCAATACCTCGTCCCCTACTGTCTACTGTAAGCTGTGTGCACGGGTCGTGGGTCGTGCTTGGGTAGCTCAGATGGTAGAGCACTTGCCTACGAAAGGCAAAGGTCCCGAGATCGAGTCTCGGTCCGGCACACCGTTTTAATCTGCCAGTAAGTTTCATATCAGCGCACACTCCGCTGCAGAGTGAAAATCATTCTGGAAACATCCCCCAGGCTGTGGCTAAGCCATGTCTCCGCAACATCCTTTCTTCCAGGAGTGCTAGTTCTGCAGGGTTCGTAGGAGAGCTTCTGAGAAGTTTGGAAAGTAGGAGACGAGGTACTGGCGGTAGTAAAGCTGTGGGGAGGGGTCGTGAGTCATGCTTGGGTAGCTCAGATGGTAGAGCACTTGCCCGCAAAAGGCAAAGGTCCCGAGTTCGAGTCGGTCCGGCACATAGTTTTAATCTGCAAGGAAGTTTCACATCAGCGTACACTCCGCTGCAGAGTGAAAATCTAATCCTGCTTTTGTTCTGCTGGTGAAGAACTTTCTGTGCATCAAGAACGCGACGAACTTCGTAGAAATTGTTGGCAATATGCTGGCTGCTTTCAGACACATTGGATGTAACGTAAGTGTGAAAATGCATTACTTGTTCTCACATATAGATCGGTTTCCCGCGAATGTGGGGTATGAGAGACAAGCAGGGCGAGCGATTCCATCGGGAGATAAAACAGGTGGTGACCACGTGTCAGGGACGCTGGAGGGCAGTCATGTTGGCATATTACTGCTGGACTTCGATGAGAGTCGTCGCTGCTGCTGGGCATTCTAGATGTTCCAGAAGACATAAAAGCAAGCCCTGGATTTTGAACTCTGACGGCTTAACATACAACTAAAGTATACTAATATCTGCTATATAAAGTACATTGTTATCTCTTGTTTAATTGTGTTTAATTAATTCATGGAATTTGACATAGTGTGTTTTGTGTTAACAAAAAGAGATTCCTCTGAAAGACCGATTCTGAAAAAAAATTAGTAACGAAATAAATAGGTCATTTCACAAAATTAAACACATTTCTTCATAGCTCGCTGTCTTCTGAAATCGAAATAGCACAAAGACCTGACCTGATGAAGTATAACGGATGTTAGTTTCGAAATTAGGGGTACAAAATTGATCAGAAATTTTTCAGAATCTTAAACAACTCTTGGAAACTTTATTTTTGTTCCCCAGTGTAATCCGTGGAGAAAATCTGCTGTTATTAACATTCCCTGTGAAGTAAAGAATGCAACTGCACCTTCTGGAGTGCAGGTAAACACACGCGCGATCTTGATGGAAATAATGATTTCAAAGTACTGGTGGAGTTTGCACTGCCGCTGATTTCTTTGCCTCACAGGAGCGCTTCTTGCGAAAGATTTGGAAAGTGAGTTTAATAATAAAAAAAGGAGATTAGAAATAAGCTGGCGTTAGATACTGTAAACGGGCTCATTTTGTCGTCTCAACTCGTGAAAGGATGTGAATCACCGGGAAGATGCTGAATTCAACTGACGACAGATTAATATAATTACTGTAGCAACTGCAGGAGATGATGGACTTTGTGATGAATAGAGCGAGAGATACGTCTGCTAATCCTGTTTGTGATCATCAGTATTCTAAGTACCTAAAATATGAACTCTCCACTATCGTCAGCGTTATTAAGACAACGTTTACTACAACTGCTGCTGATACAACAACTACTACTACTACTACTACTACAACCACGTCTACTACTACTGCTACTACACATTCACTCCTGGAAATTGAAATAAGAACACCGTGAATTCATTGTCCCAGGAAGGGGAAACTTTATTGACACATTCCTGGGGTCAGATACATCTCATGATCACACTGACAGAACCACAGGCACATAGACACAGGCAACAGAGCATGCACAATGTCGGCACTAGTACAGTGTATATCCACCTTTCGCAGCAATGCAGGCTGCTATTCTCCCATGGAGACGATCGTAGAGATGCTGGATGTAGTCCTGTGGAACGGCTTGCCATGCCATTTCCACCTGGCGCCTCAGTTGGACCAGCGTTCGTGCTGGACGTGCAGACCGCGTGAGTCGACGCTTCATCCAGTCCCAAACATGCTCAATGGGGGACAGATCCGGAGATCTTGCTGGCCAGGGTAGTTGACTTACACCTTCTAGAGCACGTTGGGTGGCACGAGATACATGCGGACGTACATTGTCCTGTTGGAACAGCAAGTTCCCTTGCCGGTCTAGGAATGGTAGAACGATGGGTTCGATGACGGTTTGGATGTACCGTGCACTATTCAGTGTCCCCTCGACGATCACCAGTGGTGTACGGCCAGTGTAGGAGATCGCTCCCCACACCATGATGCCGGGTGTTGGCCCTGTGTGCCTCGGTCGTATGCAGTCCTGATTGTGGCGCTCACCTGCACGGCGCCAAACACGCATACGACCATCATTGGCACCAAGGCAGAAGCGACTCTCATCGCTGAAGACGACACGTCTCCATTCGTCCCTCCATTCACGCCTGTCGCGACACCACTGGAGGCGGGCTGCACGATGTTGGGGCGTGAGCGGAAGACGGCCTAACGGTGTGCGGGACCGTAGCCCAGCTTCATGGAGACGGTTGCGAATGGTCCTCGCCGATACCCCAAGAGCAACAGTGTCCCTAATTTGCTGGGAAGTGGCGGTGCGGTCCCCTACGGCACTGCGTAGGATCCTACGGTCTTGGCGTGCATCCGTGCGTCGCTGCGGTCCGGTCCCAGGTCGACGGGCACGTGCACCTTCCGCCGACCACTGGCGACAACATCGATGTACTGTGGAAACCCCACGCCCCACGTGTTGAGCAATTCGGCGGTACGTCCACCCGGCCTCCCGCATGCCCACTATACGCCCTCGCTCAAAGTCCGTCAACTGCACATACGGTTCACGTCCACGCTTTCGCGGCATGCTACCAGTGTTAAAGACTGCGATGGAGCTCCGTATGCCACGGCAAACTGGCTGACACTGACGGCGGCGGTGCACAAATGCTGCGCAGCTAGCGCCATTCGACGGCCAACACCGCGGTTGCTGGTGTGTCCGCTGTGCCGTGCGTGTGATCATTGCTTGTACAGCCCTCTCGCAGTGTCCGGAGCAAGTATGGTGGGTCTGACACACCGGTGTCAATGTGTTCTTTTTTCCATTTCCAGGAGTGTATGTCTCTGCCGCGATTATTCAGTGATATAAGTGGTAGATTTCCTATTCTTATTAATATTACTAGTTAATCTTTGCGCTTGTTTTAACGTTTTGTGTATGATGTACAATAATTGTGAAGCATAATATATAATTTTGAGTGATTGATACAATGTTTTTTGCATTTAAAAGTTGGCAACCCTGTTTCTATTTGAGTTTTCTAGTGTGAACTTTTCTCGTAGTAACCCCAATGTATTTTTTTATTCTGTATTCCAAATAGTATGTCGGCTGCAATTTCTGAAATTTGATGTATATTATGTTGGTAACAGTGCTTACATGTATGCAATGTTATACATTTGCGTTGGTGTTCCTGTAGTGTCAAGTCGTAAAGGTTGTTGAATGTGCGTGGGGCCTTGATGTCCCCAGTGTGGGTTCCGTGTAGCTCATTTATGCAGAATGGAAATGTATAATTTAGTAAATAATAAAGCATTGAAAACTGGCGTATCACCCGGCGTGATGGTATGGGGTGCCATTGGTTACACGTCTCGGTCACCTCTTGTTCGCATTGACGGCACTTTCAACAGTGGACATTACATTCAGATGTGTTACGACCCGTGGCTCTACCCTTGATTCGATCCCTGCGAAACCCTACATTTCAGCAGGATAATGCACGACCACATGTTGCAGGCCCTGTACGGGCCTTTCTGGATACAGAAAATGTTCGACTGCTGCCCTGGCCAGCACATTCTCCAGATCTCTCACCAATTGAAAACGTCTGGTCAATGGTGGTCGAGCAACTGGCTCGTCACAATACGCCAGTCACTACTCTTGATGACTGTGGTATCGTGTTGAATCTGCATGGGCTGCTGTACCTGTACACGCCATCCAAGCTGTGTTTGACTCTATGCCCAGGCATATCAAGGCCGTTATTACGGCCAGAGGTGGTTGTTCTGGGTACTGATTTGTCAGGATCTATGCACCCAAATTGCGTGAAAATGTAATCACATTTCAGTTCTAGTATATTATATTTGTCCAATGAATACCCTTTATCATCTGCATTTCTTCTTGATGTAGCAATTTTAATGGCCAGTAGTGTATATATTGCATACGGATTATAACTGTAGTCTTTCAATGTAGCCCTGTATATTTTATATTGTTTTTCAACAGCAATGAGTAAACGACTCAGAACTAATGAAGATATGTATATAATGCACTTATGAACGAGTTGGACCAGGAAGACGAGTCATTTGGAGGCCCAGATTCTGATGAAGATCCTGAGTTTGTCGAAATACAGAAACTATCAGGTACTGGAGAGAGTGCCGAAGACGACGATAATAGTCATGTCAGTCCTTCCAGCTCAAACATCCTTCTACGTAAGAATGGCTATAAATGGTCTCCAAGTACACCATTAACAGGAGACGAACTAAATCCAGAAATTTATTCCCTGAACTCACTGGACCAAAAGGGCAAACAAGGTCTATTTCTAGTCCAACTGAAACGTGACAGTTATTATTGACAGATGAAATAATGATTGTCCTTTACACGAGCGAAGAAATTACTCGCAGATGTTCTTCAATCAGACATACGTAGAGTTACCATACATACAGAAAATCAAAAACGTGTTGCTATAATAAGCAGTATTGTAGAACTAAGAGCTGTCATTGATCTCTTGTATCTCTGCCGAGTAAACAAGGCTGCTCGCGAAAAATTTATAAGAACCGTGGTCTCCTAAATTTGGCAATGCCTCTTCGCGCTGCAATGCCACAAAGGCGATTTCAGTTTTTGACTAGTTGTCTGAGATTCGATGACAATGTAACCCACATACAAAGAATACAAAAGACTAATTTGCACACATTTGGGACATATGGACTAATGTTGCTGATAACTGTGAATCCCTATACACTCATTTCGAATAGTTTACAGAATCTGTGGCAAATGCCCTTTCAGAATATATATGTCTTCAAAGTCGGAATAAGGAATTAAGATTTTGATGCTAAATAGTTCCAACACCTATTACACGCTAAACGTTATTCCATACGTTTGCAAGGTAGTAACAGAACAAAATTAAGTTGACTTGTGTTATTATGTGAGAAAATCGCGAGAACCCATTCATGGCGCTTGTAGAAACTTGAGTGTTTAAAATTGGTTTTCGTCGGTTCCTCTTTATCGGACAATGATTGAAAACTTTGGTTTGACTGTGTTTGGAACTGTAAGAAAACATAAGCCTGAAATACCACGCTCATTTTTACACTCTCAAAATGTCGGAAAAGCAAAATTTCTCTTTGGTGTCAATAAGATGCTACTGTCATGTGTCCCAAAGAAGAATGAAGTTATGCTCCTTCTGTCTTCCAAGCACTACTCATACGACATCGACGAAACATCAGGAAAACCTGAAATGATAATTTCATAGAATAAAACAAAAGAGCAGGAGAGCTTCTGAAAAGTTTGGAAGGTAGGAGACGAGGTACTGGCAGAAGTAAAGCTGTGAGTACCGGGCGTGAGTCGTGCTTCGGTAGCTCAGTTGGTAGAGCACTTGCCCGCGAAAGGCAAAGGTCCCGAGTTCGAGTCTCGGTCGGGCACACAGTTTTAATCTGCCAGGAAGTTTCAAAACAAAAGATTGTACGGACACTTTTGATCTACTGTGCAAAACATACACCGCTGCATGTGCAATAAGGAGATGGCCTTTGAGGGTGCTCTGTGGCATTTGGATCAAAGTAGCATAAACTGTATGCTTCCCGTTTACCCTTTCCAGTGCTCAAGTAAAGAGGCCACGAAGAAAATTTCTTCATGAACTGCCGTGGAACTTAGCTGCGCCACAGAGGGCTAGATTGACTACACCTACACTAAAAACGAATTTGAAGAGGATTCTGGAAGAAATATTGGAAATAGAGACCCTAATTCCAGACAGAACCTCTAACCAGGCAAGTGAGACGTCCACTATGTTCAAGAAAAATATACAGAAAATCAAAAACATGTTGCTATAATAAACAGTGACAGTGTGATCTGCAATGGAAACAGGGCACTGCTTGGTAGTGAAGTGTTCTCACTGACAACACGAATAGTGACTTAACAGTTAGTTTTACACTTCATTCTAATATAATTTCGTTTCAACTTTTTTATGCGTTTTTGCACAAATCTGCTATACTAGTAACTAATTTTGTAAACGCCCTACGCCAAAACACCCTGCAAAAATCAAATTGTCAATATTACATTACACTGAATTCCGTTATACTTTCAAGTTCATACTCATCTTGAATATATACATGCAATAAAGTAAATAAAAAAACTAATTTTCAGTATAGTGTTTATGTGTGACATGTATAAAATTTGTAAACACCCTATGTTACTTATTTTAGTAACCAAATAAAGTCAAGTAAGGTAATTTATTGCATTTTATAATTCAAATATAAGAAAACTAAACATTAAAAAATACAAAACTTTATTTATAAATAATACTATGCACATCTTTTAAATATTCTGTATCACTCATTGTTGTAATGATAAAAATTCATTACAGGAAACTGTATTGTTATTTACAACCTCCCATATAGATAAGAAAGTCCAATGTTTACATTAATTGGCTTACAACACATGATAGATGATAACATTTAATGGTGTCCAATGAGCCCCTCTGTGAGATGTAACGTTATTCAAATCAAGTGTGAGGGACGAGGGTTAAGTAGTCGTTTTGTGTCAGTTAATATAGACTTGTGACATTAAAAGGGGCTGGCTCGTGGAGCGAGAGGCAGTGGCGAGTGTTCTGCAAGCTCGCGGCCGCTAGACGGGCGGACGAGGAATGCGGTTGCCGGGCGCCGGATTCGGGTTTTTCCCAAGGCCAGCTGAAGGGTGGAAACGACACAGAGGCAACAAAGCTGTCTCAAAACACGTACGCTTGCCAGATCTCCGGGCGCCGCCCGCAGTGCCCAAGTTTCGAATGAATTCCCCGGGTTTAACAGGCCAAATGACCAATCTAGGGACTGGAATGTGACTTCACTCGTTCATCATTTTGAATAATTTTGTTCGAATGTTAATTTCGTTTTGTAAACAAAACCCTACGTTTCTGTTCTTACTCTGACAATTTTAAATTGTTGCGTCTGTAATATTCGGGTAGCACAAAATTCAGGGAAAAACAGACAAGTCGCGGCAACGTGTAAACTACCAATGCTATTTTTTTTGTGTTCGTTCGTTCATTGCCAGTTATCAGTTTACCGACAACCGTTGGAAAGCTTGGATCGTGCGTCAACAGACAAGATTTTATAATTCAGTAATTCAGAATAGTGAGTAACAGCAGTGAAATGAAGAGACGATATCAAGTTTGTTTGTCTGGCTATCCTCCGCAGCAAGCACAGAAGTACTTCTGTTGTAAATAAATGGTTCAAACGGCTTTGAGCACTATGGGACTTGGAATAATTTTGTGAGCATGAGTTAAATGCATTACCTTCTCTCTGGGGTTACATTATTTGTTTTTCCACGGGTTGATTTTGCACGACTATTTGCTTCAAATGGCTCTAAGCACTATGGGACTTAACATATGAGGTCATCAGTCCCATAGACTTACAACTACTTAAACCTAACTAACCTAAGGACGTCACACACATCCATGCCCGAGGCAAGATTCGAACCTGCGACCGTAGCAGCCGTGTGGTTCCGGACTGAAGCGTCTAGAACCGCTCGAACACAGCGGCCGACTGCACGACTATACGAACTTTAACATTTTTTTTATAGTATTTGAGGCTGTGAATCGTAAATGTTGGCTGGAGTTTGTGCTTTTTTCGTGTATATAGACTTCTTATATGTTTTTGGCAATGGTTCTTCAAGAAATTGAACTTTATTTAATACGTGATTGTGGTGGGAAATTGCTGTTTCCGACTTTGAATGTTTGCTGTTGGTTTTCATGAATTAATGCGCAGTTAAATGAACTTTGCCCACACATTTTCTGTACGTTATGCTCTGTTCACGCTACATGCATTAATTATTATTTAACTGTTCTTTCTTTGAAACCCGCAGTTTATGTGAGGCCACCATTCACACATGTGTGAGTATCACGCAGTAAATATTTATTTGTTTTAAAGTATTTTTAAAGTATAACAATTTTGTTTTGTCAACGTCAGTATTCTTATGAGATTTATTTTACTTATAAATAAAAGAGTCAAGTCAACAAATTAGGTCGAGCATTACCTACACCGATAGTAGCCTATAAAACCGCTGCTGTGCCTGAAGTGTGACGCAAAGTGATTAATCATAATAAAAAGTCTAGTTGATATCGCAATGCTTCTGTTGTTAAAACAACAGCTGAGTCCTTAAGATTGAAGTGATAGATATTATAAATCAACTTTCTGTGGCACTCTGTGAAAGTGGTCTACGAATTTGTGAGTATAAGCCTGTTTTACAGGTTCTCTTTTGTCTCACAGTACAACGAAGGTCAGTTTAAACAAGTTGGATGACTTTCAGTACAGATGCATCAAAATATGCTTAAGAGAAATGATGTGAATTCCAACAAATGCTCTCTTCATATATGAAGACATCGTACTGTGGCCAGTGAGGGCGGAGATCACACACTCCAGCCTTGCGCAATAGTCACATTAGTGTGAAATTACTGTCATATATCGCTATGTGATATCAGTTCATTTCTCGGCCACCATTTTGCAATCAAACAATAAACGAAAAATATACTTATTCAAAAAAACAGATAAAAATTCGCTTGACGCCTTCCTGAGAGACAACCTCCACTCATTCCAAATTAATAATATAAGTGTAGACCAGATTTGGCTTAAATTCAGAGAAATAGTAACGGCAGCAATTGAGAGGTTTATACCAAATAAACTAACAAACGACGGAGCTGATCCTCCTTGGTACACAAAACGGGTTAGAACACTGTTGCAGAAACAACGAAACAAACATGCCAAATTTAAACAGACGCAAAATCCCCAAGATTGACGATCCTTTACAGAAGCTCGAAACTTAGCGCAGAATTCAATGCGAGACGCCTATAACAGTGTCCACAACGAAACTTTGTCTCAAAACCTGGCAGAAAATCCAAAGAGATTCTGCTCGTATGTGAAGTATGTTAGCGGCAAGAAACAATCAATGCCTTCTCTGCGCGATAGCAATGGAGATACTATCGAAGACAGTGCTGTCAAAGCAGAGTTACTAAACATAGCCTTCCGAAATGCCTTCACAAAAGAAGACGAAGTAAATATTCCAGAATTCGAAATGAGAACAGCAGCCAACACGAGTAATGTAGAAATAAATATCTTCGGAGTAGTGAAACAACTTAAATCACTTAATAAAAGCAAGTCTTCTGGTCCAGACTGTATACCAATTAGGTTTCTTTCGGAGCATGCTGATGCATTAGCTCCATGTCTAACAATCACATACAACCGTTCGCTCGACGAAATATCCGTACCCAAAGACTGGAAAGTTGCACAGGTCACACCAATATTCAAGAAAGGTGGTAGGAGTAATCCACTAAATTACAGGCCCATATCGTTAACGTCGATATGCAGCAGGATTTTGGAACATATATTGTATCGAACATTTTGAATTATCTCGAAGAAAACTGTCTATTGACACACAGTCAACATGTGTTTCGAAAACATCATTCCTGTAAAACACAACCAGGTCTTTATTCACATGAAGTGTTGAGTGCTCTTGTAAAGGGATTTCAGATCGATTCCGTATTTCTGGAAGGCTTTTGACACTGTACGACACAAGCGGCACGTAGTGAAATTGCGTGCTTATGGAATATCGTCTCAGTTATGTGACTGGATTTGTGATCTCCTGTCAGACAGTCGTAGCAACTGACGGAAAGTTATCGAGTAAAACAGAAGTGATTTCTGATGTTCCCCAAGCTAGTGTTATAGGCCCTTTGGTGTTACTTATCTATATAAACGATTTGGGAGACAATCTGAGCAGCCGTCCTCGGATGTTTGCAGATGACGCTGTCGTTTATCGACTAATAAAGTCATCAGAAGATCAAACGGCAAAACGATTTAGAAAAAATATCTGAATGGTGCGAAAAGTGGCAGTTGACCTTAAATAACGAAAACTGTGAAGTCATCCACATGAGTACTAAAAGGAATTCGTTAAACTTCGGTTTCACGATAAATCGGTATAATCTAAAATCCCTAAATTCAACTAAATACCTAGGTATTACAGTTACGAACAACTTAAATTGGAAAGAACACACAGAAAATGTTGTGGGGAAGGCTAACCAAAGGCTACGTTTTATTGGCAGGACACTTAGAAAATCTAAGAGACCTACTAAGGAGACTGCCTAAACTACGCTTGTCCGCTCTCTTTTAGAATACTGCTGCGCGGTGTGGGATCCTTACCAGGTAGGACTGACTGAGTACTTCGAAAGAGTTCAAAGAAAGGCAGCACGTTCTGTATTATCGCGAAATATGGGAGAGAGTGTCACATAAATGATACGGGATTTGGGCTGGAAATAATTAAAAGAAAAGCGTTTTTCGTTGCGACGGAATCTTCTCGCGGAATTTCAATCACCATCTTTCTCCTCTGAATGCGGAAATATATTGTTGACACCGACCTACATAGGGCACGATAAAATAAGGGAAATCAGAGCTCGTACGGAAAGATATAGGTGTTCATTCTTTCCGCGCGCTTTACGAGATTGGAATAATAGAGAATTGTGAAGGTGGTTTGATGAACCCTCTGCCAGGCACTTAAATGTCATTTGCAGAGTATCCATTTAGATGTAGAAATTTGAGCACGCTGGAAAAGCGTACTCGGAGTAGAAGCTCCGCGCCCTCCTCGTCGGGCAGGTGGGTTCCGCTGCGGCCTCGGGTGTCCTTTGTGAATCTCGGACTGTAGGTCAAGCACACCTCCTCCCTGGGGTTTCGCGGAAGCCAGCCAGACGTCGGCCCGCTCCGCTGCCATTGTCTGGAAACGCGGCCGGCGCCGTCCCCGTGCTCCACACCACCTCGTTGGTCTGCCCCCTGGAGAGGTTGTCAGCACGACATTTTTGCTTTTCTGCACTAACTTCAAAGGGGCAGACACCGCGGTTCCTTACCTCCACAAAACCATATAGCAGAAGCACACTCAGTTTAATGGGGATGAGTCTAAACCACGGAAATTTTCCAAGCCGTTTAGTGTACTGCCGTGGTCTTCGTCACATACCTCTGTAGGTATGTGGCAAAATAATGTGAACACCTGTACTTACTTGATGGCTCATTAATAAGGGATAATGCAGATAATTTTAGACCTATTTCTATGCCATCATTGTTTGCAAAAGTTATTGAAAAGGCTTTGTATGTAAGGATAATTGATCATTTTATACCACACGATTTGCTATCAAATGTACAGTTCGGCTTTAGAAGTCGTTTGACAACTGAAAATGCTATATTCTCTTTTCTCTGTGAGGTACTGGATGGGCTAAACAAAAAGTTTCGAACCCTTGGCGTATTTTTTGATTTAACAAAGGCATTTGACTCTGTTGATCACACAATATTGCTCCAGAAGTTGGACCATTACAGAATAAGGGGAGTAGCTCACAATTGGTTCACCTCTTACTTTAGCAACAGGCAGCAAAGGGTCATTAATCACAATGTTGATAACGGCTGTGATGTGGGGTCTGAGTGGGGTACTGTCAAGTGGGGGGTGCCCCAGGGATCAGTGTTGGGGCCACTCCTGTTCCTTATTTATATAAATGATATGCCTTCTCGTATTACGGATAACTCTAAAATATTTCTGTTTGCTAATGACACTAGCTTGGTAGTAAAGGACGTTGTGTGAAACATTGGTTCGGGTTTAAATAGTGCAGTACATAACCTCAGTTCATGGCTTGTAGAAAATAAACTAACGCTAAATCACAGTAAGACTCAGTTTTTACAGTTTCTAACACACAATTCAACAAAGCCTGACGTTTTAATTTCACAGAATGGGCATATGATTAGTGAAACTGAACAGTTCAAATTTCTAGGTGTTCAGATAGATCGTAAGTTGTCGTGGAAAGCCCACGTTCAGGATCTTGTTCAAAGACTTAATACTGCTACTTTTACTATTCGAACGGTGTCAGAACTGAGTGATCGTTCGACACGAAAATTAGTCTACTTTGCTTATTTTCATTCGCTATTGTCGTATGGTATTATATTTTGGGGTAACTCTTCTCATTCTAAAAGGATATTTGTGGCTCAGAAACGGGCTGTTCGGGCAATAAGTGGTGTTAGTTCACGAACCTCTTGTCGCCCTCTGTTCACGAGTCTGGGTATTTTGACATTGGCCTCTCAATACGTTTATTCCTTATTGTCGTTTCTTGTTACCAAAATTAGTTTATTCCCAAGAATAAGCATCTTTCACTCGGTTAGTACTCAGCAGAAATCAAACCTGCATTTGGATGGGACTTACTTAACTCTTGTGTAAAAAAGTGTGCAGTATACTGCTGCATCCATTTTCAATAAGCTGCCACTCGAATCCAAAAATCTTAGCAGCAATACACGCGCTTCCAAATCTAAACTGAAGAGTTTCCTCATGGGTCACTCCTTCTATTCTGTCGTGGAGTTCCTTGAAAAATTAAGTTGATTTTTATTGTATTGCTGATAGCGTTTACTTAAACTTACGGACTGACTTTTTTTAAGGTTAATGAACATTTATTTTTATCTGTTATTACGTTTATGTTGTAATTTCATGTGCTGACACGTTCCATGACCTTGGAGATTTGCTCCTCAATGTGGTCCTACGGAACTTGACGAGTAAATGAAAAAATAAAATAAGGGATTGGACCCCATTTGCCTGTGACACAGCTGCGATTCTTCTTGGAATAATGGCATATTATGATTGTATAGTCTCCAGCGGAATGTTATGCCACTCTTCGATTAGGACCTCTTCTAACTCCTGTAGTGTCCAGGGAGGCGGAAATCAGTTCCACAGTCTGCACTCCAATATCACCCACAAGGGTTCGACAGTGTTCAAGTCCGGGGACTGTGCTGGACAGGGAAGACGCTGCAGTTCAGTTACATGCTCCCCATACCACGATTGTACAGCCCTGACTGCGTGAATGGATGCATTATCGTCCTGCAATATGGGGTCATTGTTGAGGAACAACATTTGAATCATGGGGTGCACCTGATCACCTAAAATGTTCACATAATTGTTGGCTGTAAAAAGACCTTTGAGAGTAATTATGGGACCAGCAGAATACCTTGATATGGCTGCCCACACCATCGCACTTCCACCTCCACACTTAACCCTTGGAATCAAGCAGTCAGGATTGTAGGCTTCTTTTGTCGTTCTCCAGTCGTAAACCCGGGCCGATGTTGGAAATAAGGAAAACATTGACTCGTCGGACCATATAATGTGTTCCCACTGATCAGTCGTCCAGGGTTTACGCTCCTGACACCATATTTTAAGCTTCTTTGCGTTGGTTGTCGTCACTAATGGTTTCGGTGCTGCACTTCGTCCATGAATATTTGCTTTATAGGGTTCTCGGCGGACAGTGTCGACGGATAGGAGTCTCGAAGATGGCCATCGAGCTCTGCAGTCCCTTTAGCCGCCCTAGTTTTGTGTTGTTTTGACAGAATTCGTGTTAGCATACGACAATCTCTGTCATTTAGTTTTAACTTGCGCCCATTATTACTTTTACACTTTACACTTTACACTTTACACTTTTCCCAGGTTTTATGGAGGCTGTCATGACAGTTGAAACAGTTCCTCTTTAGACATTCATTAAGTTAAATGTAAAGGTTTTTTTTTAAATTTTTTTTAAGTTCCCGCTACCAGTCACAAACTTTGTCAACTATTGTATTACTTATTTATTTAGGACATGTTTCGAGGGAATACCTCATTTCAGGCATTACAATAACAACTTTACAATAAGGTAATACTGATGTTACATGGTCTTTTCGTAAATGCTGTGGTCATCCTGTGGAAGAAGAGATGACTTAGTAAGCGGCGATGTCACTTTGGAAGCTAGACTGATGTCTGCACGAAAATGTTTTGTAACGGCCACTCATCGCCTCTTACTAAGTTTTCTCTTCTTCCACAGGATGACCACAGCATTTACGAAAAGACTATGTAACATCTGTATCTCCTTACGGTAAAGTTGTTTTCGTAATGCCTGAAGATGAGGTATTCCCTCGAAACATGTCGCTAAATAAATAAGTAATACAATAATTGACAAAGTCTGTGACTGGTAGCGGTAATTTAAAAAAACCTTTACATATTTCTTGAGACAGTCACAGTACTATAGTAGTACGAAATATTATTTTCCGGATTGTCCAGTGTGGTGCACAAAATGTGTCACCATTTGTGTCGTAGGTAATTTACGGGTTGCACTAGATATTCCGTCAAGCGTCTCAACGACAGTAGCACTAGAGCTTGGAGAAACAAATGAGTTACGAAATGACGCGTAGTTCACGATACCGTCTCTAGGAGCCTAGTGTTGACTACATGACCGACAGTGGAAGAGTAACACCGCAGCAGCGATGGGCAGCTGTCTTTCATTTCCACAAAACGAGAAGTCCTGTTGCGACTCAGAGGCGGCTTCGACAGCAGTTTAACACACGATGTGCTCCTTGCAAGAGAATCATTTACAGGCTCTATGATCAATTTGTACGAGAAGGATCGATATTGGAACCAAAGTGACGTCGACCGAAGCCTGTTTGTTCGCCGGGAAAATAGTGAAGCAGTATGAGCTGCTCTACAGAGAAGCCCCAGGAAAACGTGCAGCAGTGGAACTCAGCATATCTAGACGCACCGTTCAACGGAATCTAAGTGACCCCAGGGGGAACCCGTACAAGATGACCTCTGGTCAGAAGCTCACTGCAGGACTCCAGCGGCGCAAGCTATTGTTTGTCCGCTGGGAGGAGTATAGGAAACAAGTCTGTCTCCATAGCGTAGCGGTAGCGTCACCGCCTGCCAGGCAGGGAGCCCGGGTTCATATCCCGGTAGGGGACTAGTTGTTTTGTGTCCTTCATTATCATTTTCATCATCACTGATTCGCAAGTCGCCGAAGTGGCGTCACCTAAAAAGGATTGCAGTACGGCGGCCGAATGGGGCCTCCCGGCCAACAATGCCATACGATCATTTCATTTCAGGATAGGGAACAAACTCTCAACACCGTTTGGTTTTCAGACGAAGCACATTTAATATGGACGGGGTGATTATCAAATAAAGGTTTTGAGCTCCTGAAAATCCGGAAGAGCTTCATGCTTCGAAGAATACAGTGTGCGTCGCAGTTTCCAGTCACAGACTTACTGTACATTTCACGTTTCAAGGAACTGTGACCAGTGCGTATCATTTGAGCATGCTGCGCAGTAACTTCGTTCCACAGCTCGTTTGCTACTGCGTTGCCATTTAACACGCTGTGGTTCGTGCAGGGTGGAGCGAGGCACACTATGCTGGTTTTCTTAGACGAGCTTTTTGAAATGCGGGTCATTTCACTCAGATTTCAAGCTCGTTTGAATGATGGATAATTTTGGCCTCCCAAAACGTCACACGATTTAATGAAGCTCAGACGTATTATTCTTCAAGCGTGCAGTGAAAACATAGATGTACCGTAGGCTTATCGCTAACATCAGCGTTCGAGTGAAAGAAGTTAGGAATCAAGATTGTGCACATGTGATGAATTAGAACAATTCTGCACAGAGTTTTTCCAAGGTAGTATATGTTGCTTTGAGTTTGTCTTGATAATAACGCGTTTATTCACTAACAAAATGGGGAGCGCCACCCTATATTTAGAAGTAAAATGTATTCGAAGCTTAATTTTTAAAAATTGATGTTAATAATGAGACAGTACTTCTACGTCTACAAGGATACTCTGCAAATCACACTTAAGTGCCTGACAGAGGATTCATCGAACCATTCATCGAACCACCTTCACAACAATTCTCTATTATTCCACTCTCGAATAGCGCACGGGAAAAAACGAACAACTGTATCTTTCCGTGCGAGCTCTGTTTCCCTTATTTTATTCTGATGATCGTTTCTCCCTACGTACGTCGGTGGCAACAAAATATTTTCGCATACGGAGGAGAAAGTTGGTGACTGAAAGTTCGTGAGAAGATACCGCCTTTGTTTTAATGGTGTCCATCCCAAATCCTATATCATTTCAGTGACACTCCCTCCCTTATTTCACGATAATGCAAAACGTGCTGTCCTTCTTTGAACTTTCTCGGTGTACTCCATTAATCCTGTCTTGAAAGGGTCCCAGACCGCGCAACAGTACCCCAAAAAAGGGCGGGCAAGCTTAGTGTAGGCAGTCTCTATAGGAGATTTGTTGCATCTTCTAAGTGCTCCGTCAACGAATCTCAGTATTTGGCATGCGTTGCCCACAACATTTTCTGTGTGTTCTTGCAAATTTAAGTTGTTCGTAACTGTAATTCCTACGTATTTAGTGTCCGCCCCTATAGCTGAGTGGTCAGCGCGGCGGTCTGTCACGCCAAGGGCCCCGGGTTCGATTCCCGGGCGGGTTGAAGATTTTATGGGTGTTGTGTTGTCCTCATTATCTTTTCATCATCATCACTGGAAGGCAACGGGAAACCACCATTGGAATCACTTTCCTAGACGCTCATGCGGTGGACCTCTCTCACGATGCTTCCCCCATGACAAGACCTGCCGTAAGGCACAACAAAAAATTAAGGTATTTCGTTGAATTTACGGCCTTTAGATTAAATTGATTTATCGTGCAACCGAAGTTTATTGAATTCCTTTTAGCACTCACGTGGATGACCTCACATTTTTCACCACTTAGCGTCAGTTGCCAATTTTCGCATCTTTCAGATGTTGTTGTGGTCTTCAGTCCTGAGACTGGTTTGATGCAGCTCTCCATGCTACTCTACCCTGTGCAAGCTTCTTCATCTCCCAGTACCTACTGCAACCTACATCCTTCTGAATCTGCTTAGTGTATTGATCTCTTGGTCTCCCTCTACGATTTTTACCCTCCACGCCGCCCTCCAATGCTAAATTTGTGATCCCTTGATGCCTCAAAACATGTCCTACCAACCGATCCCTTCTTCTAGTCAAGTTGTGCCACAAACTTCTCTTCTCCCCAATCCTATTTAATACCTCCTCATTAGTTACGTGATCTACCCACCTTATCTTCAGCATTCTTCTGTAGCACCACATTTCGAAAGCTTCTATTCTCTTCTTGTCCAAACTGGTTATCGTCCATGTTTCACTTCCATTAATGGCTACACTCCATTCAAATACTTTCAGAAACGACTTCCTGACACTTAAATCTATACTCGATGTTAACAAATTTCTCTTCTTCAGAAACGCTTTCCTTGCCATTGCCAGTCTACATTTTATATCCTCTCTACTTCGACCATCATCAGATATCTTTTCTAAATTGTTTTGCAGTTTGTTTTGATCTTCTAATGAGTTTACCTGACGATAAACGACAACACCATCTGCAAACAATCTAAGACGGCTGCTCAGGTTGTCTCCTAAATCGTTTATATAGATAGGGAATAGCAGAGGGCCTATAACACTTCCTTGGGGCACCCCAGAATTCACATCTGTTTTACTCGATAACTTTCCGTCAGTTACTACGAACTGTGACCTCACTACCAGGAAATCACGAATTAAGTCACGTAACTGGGACGATATTCCATAAGCGTGCAATTTGACTACAAGCCGCTTGTGTGGTACAGTGTCAAAAGCCCTTTGGAAATCTAGGAACACGGAATCAATTTGAAATCCCTCGTCAGTAGCACTCAACACTTCTTGTGAGTTAAGAGCTAGTTGTGTTTCACAAGAACGACGTTTTCTAAATCCGTGTTGACTGTAACAATATACTGTTCTGTTCGAGGTAATTCTTAATATTCGAAAACAATATATGTTCCAAAATCCTGCTGCATATCGACGTTAATGATATGAGCTTGTCATTTAGTGAATACCTCCTACCACCTTTCTTGAATATTGGTGTGACCTGTGCAACTTTCTAGTCTTTGGGTACGTATGTTTCGTCGAGCGAGTGGTAGTATATGGCTGTTAAGTATGAAGCTATTGCATCAGCATACTCTGAGAGGAACCTAATTGGTATAAAGTCTGGATGGGAAGACTTGCTTTTAGTAAGTGATTTAAGTTGTTTCACTACTCCGAGGATATCTAGTTTTAAGTTGCTCTTGTTGGCAACTGCTCTTGATTCGAATTCTGTAATATTTACTTCGTCTTCTTTGGTGAAGGAATTTCAAATGGCTGTGTTTAATAACTTTGCTTTTGCAGCACTGTCTTCGCTAGTATTTCCATTGCTATGGGGCAAAGAAGGCATTGATTGTGTCTTGTCGCTAGCATACTTCACATGTCGGAAACAGCGATCGTGTGAGACGCAACTCGCTTTATTTGTTCATGAGACCCAGAAAATATTAGATACAGGCTCCCAGGTAGATGCCATTTTCCTTGACTTCCGGAAGGCGTTCGATACAGTTCCGCACTGTCGCGTGATAAACAGTGTAAGATCCTACGGAATATCAGACCAGCTGTGTGGCTGGATTGAAGAGTTTTTAGCAAACAGAACACAGCATGTTGTTCTCAATGGAGAGACGTCTACAGACGTTAAAGTAAGCTCTGGCGTGCCACAGGGGAGTGTTATGGGACCATTGCTTTTCACAATATATATAAATGACCTAGTAGATAGTGTCGGAAGTTCTATGCGGCTTTTCCCAGATGATGCTGTAGTATACAGAGAAGTTGCAGCATTAGAAAACTGCAGCGAAATGCAGGAAGATCTGCAGCGGATAGGCACTTGGTGCAGGGAGTGGCAACTGACCCTGTAAGTAGACTGTTTAGTTTTTTTATTGGTAACGCCACGTAGCGCTCTTTATGAAAATCACTGGCTGTGCTGTGTGCAGTCTGTGGCTGGTTTGCATTGTTGTAATATTCGCCATTGTAGTGTTGGGCAGTTGGCTGTGAACAGCGCGTAGCGTTGCACAGTTGGAGGTGAGCCGCCAGCAGTGGTGGATGTGGGGAGAGAAATGGCGGAGTTTTGAAATTTGTAAGACTGGATGTCATGAACTGCTATATATATTATGACCTTTGAACACTATTAAGGTAAATACATTGTTTCTTCTCTATCAAAATCTTTCATTTGCTAACTATGCCTATCAGTAGTTAGTGCCTTCAGTAGTTTGAATCTTTTATTTAGCTGGCAGTAGTGGCGCTCGCTGTATTGCAGTAGCTTGAGTAACGAAGATTTTTGTGAGGTAAGTGATTTGTGAAAGGTATAGGTTAATGTTAGTCAGGGCCATTCTTTTGTGGGGATTTCTGAAAGTCAGATTGCGTTGCGCTACAAAAATATTGTGTGTCAGTTTAAGCACAGTCATGTATAATTTTTCAAAAGGGGACGTTTCATATGGCTACCCTTAGCCGAGGATACCTCACTGGTATCTTCTGATTTTTTCTTGTAGTTTGTGTAATTAATGTAGCTTTTGTTTATTGCTAGCGCGTAATTATAGAGAGAATTTCCTTTGTAGTTGTAGTTTTTCATTGTTGTACACAGTTGTGGCATGCATGTAGATTTGCACAAAGCATTTCGCTGCTGCGCTTGCAATTAAGGAGATATTATTTTCAATGCTGTGTTAATGTGTTATCTTACTTTGCTCTTCAAATTGTGTTTTTCTGTGTTATCGTGTGAAATACTGTGACAATTATGGCGTGTGAAAAACGTAACACTAGGCTCCAAAGTAAACTGAGAAATGACAGTGAAGACGAAAGCATTGTGTTAGCGCCACTGTGTAATGAATTAACTGATGTTCAACATAGTAATTTGGTAATTGTGCATAGGGAAATGGAACGGGCGGCAAACAATAGCGTAGGCAGTGAAACAATTAGTGAACAGGGAAGCATTATCGATCGATCGCTCGGCAACAGCTCGCCTCAGGAATCCGAAATGACAGGACACAATTTTGCAAATACTGTACATTCAGGTTTTGCGTCCTCACCGTTTTCTCAAATAAGTCAAGACACATTTTCTGCTTGTCAAAATGTGAATGTTGCCGGTGCAAATGCACTGCCGAAAAGCGTAGAGGAACAGATTCCAGACACTAATGCATTGTTATTACAGCTAATGCAACAAATGGAACAAAATCAGAGACAAACACAGCAAAAGCTTCAAAAGTTAGACACAATGGAACAAAATCTTCAAAAGTTAGACACAATGGAACAACACCAGAGACAAACACAGCAACAGTTAGACACAATGGAAAAAAATCAGAGACAAACACAGCAAAAGCTTCAAAAGTTAGACACAATGGAACAAAATCAGCTACAAACACAGCAAAAGCTTCAAAAGTTAGACACCACACTTGAACAAACACATGAAGATTTAACTACTGAGTTACATAACATTGAATCGAAATGTCAAAAAGTCTGTAATGACGTAAAAACAAAAATTTGTGAGCATTTTCAACCTGTTTTTTCGCGGCATGAAAATGCATTACAGAATCACAAAGCAGCAATAAAAGAACTGCAAATCATTGTTCATGAAAATCACGACACCTTGCAAGCTAAAATTGACTAAGTTGCATCTACCAATACGGTTACGCAACTTGCAAAAACTCAGAAAAACTTAAAGGAAACAGTAGATACTCTGAAACTTGGTTCAGAAAAACACACTGAGGAAATAAGAACACTATCGGAGAAAGTAGCCGAACTTTCGGATCAGTTCACTAACTTATCTACAAAGGTAGATGATGATCTGAATGACAAGATCTGTAGCCATCACTGACACAGAAGAGTATGAACAAATTAAGAAATTCAAACAAAATCAGAATCAAATTAATACGCAACACAAAAGAGAAATCCGGGAAGTACAAGATCAGTTGGCACAAGTAATACAAAAATTACATATTTCAGAGGACACTCGCGCTCCAACACGGGAAGAGGGACATAGAAATACGGAACAACCACAGAATAATAACACAGGACACTCCGGAAATTATGAAAGAAATTGGCAAGGCACACCGAATTATGAGATGGAACCGCTGAAACGACGTAACAAAGACCGACATGCGACTCGCCGACATGATGATTTTGACTACAAGCTGTTCATTACTACATGTAAATTCAAAACATTTAAGAATTCTGGCAACAACATTCATCCACAAGCATAGCTCCATCAATTCTCTCATTGTTTTCCTCCCAACTGGTCGTTAGAACACAGATTAGAATTTATGTGTGGCTACTTAGAGAATGAACCAGCTGTAAGAATGCGATCGGTCAATCACGATTGTCACAGTGAAGGAGAATTTTATCATGCCTTCCTCTCAGCATATTGGTCTCAAGCTACACAAGACCGAGTAAAACATAGCATCATAATGATGAAACATTTCGAACAATCTGAATTTTCCAGTCTTGTGAAATATTTTGAAGACATGTTGCACATGAATCAGTACCTGTCAAACCCATACAGCCTCTCAGAACTCATCCGCATTTGCTTAATCAAATTACCTGAACATTTACGACATATTATTTTGGCAGAACGTTGCAAAGACGACATTGAAGCTTTTCAGAGACTCTTACAAGAATTAGAAATTGTCACTGACAATCGCGGAACGCGAAAACAGGAACACAACAATTACAGGTCACATCCGTCGCAATTCCGCGATGAAAGAAATAATAACTGGACAGAACAAGGCTATTCTCACAACACAAATCGTGACCAAAACAGACACCACCCGTATGACAGCCGTTGGCAGAGTAGTAATAATTACAGGGAAAGATCACCTCTCCACGGTAATGACTATCACAGAGACAATCAGAGAAACAGACAATATGGGAACCAAAATAAATATTATCAAGGGAGACAGAATAACTTTAGACGCAACGGTCCACGGCGCAGTTACGATTCAGGGTGAAATAGTCCATCACGTGACCGACAAGAAAGAAACTATGGAATCTACCGACATGACGACAGACGATATGATCGTAACGACAGACCTGAATTGCATCAGAACTGGCGGGATTTAAACAGGACTGAGCCCTGTCGACAAGGTGAATTTGTAGAAGTTAGGTCTCCAAACCCCAATAACGACGCGCGCCAACAAAGAGACAATAGGCAATGACTCATACCACTGGCAGCCACAAAACGTACGTATGAAACTAACGACGCAGCTGCCGTAGCTAGTAATTACGTAAAAATGGAAGACATTAGGGACATCTTACTCCAAGAACACGACGTAAAACATAACAACATTGCATATCCTGTGATTCACATTACAGTAAATGACGTAAAATTTACGGCAGTATTTGACTCTGGCAGTCCCATTTCAGTAATTAGTGAAACAGCCTTTAGCAAATGCAACAAATCGAACGATTGCCCCACACTTCCGTTACGTAAGATTAAATTACAAGGTGCAATCTCTGGAAAAAGTGTAGATGTACGCCAACAGACCAACTTAGAATTCTTTTGTCAAAGCCACAGCTTCTCTATGAACTTTCTTATTGTTCCATTATTGTCGACGGAAACTATACTGGGAGTAGACGTTTTGAATGAATACAAAGCAATCTTAAACTTTCACAATGCTGAAATAAGTTTAGAAAAAGAAGGTAAGTCAGTAGCTTTGAAATTTGAAGATTGGCTCTCAAACCATGACGAAGAAATTAATCGGCTTTACCTCGTCTTAGACAACATGTGGGGCGGCGGATGTTTAAGTTTGTAAAAAGTAATTAATTAATCTATTGCTGTATAAACGCTTGCGTGTTGAAATCAGTTTCTGGCTTTTAGAATGTTGTTATTGCTGTCTTTTGCCGTTCTCAACACTGGCTCTCTATTTACTCCGTGACCCCCAGAAAGTGATTTAATAAAACTTGGAGCCAGTAAATAGATATCCTAGTGCCCACTTTACCTGAGAATGTTCTTATAGCTCTGAGGAATTAGGAGATTGTCCGGGATTTCTAATCAAAAACGGTTTTCCAAAATAGTTGAGTATATTCTGAAATTCACTAATAAAAACCACAAGTATCCCTACAACCTAACTAACAGAACAGTTCAGAGTCTAATGCGCTGATGCAACTATAAATGTCCGAATCAAATGTTAAAAAAAAGAATGCTCGCCATAATTTGATGAAAATACTTCATCAAACGCCACGCTAAATATTTGGTAGAATGTCTGTCCCGCGACGGCACGTGAAAATACGACAATACGCAAACTGAAGCTAGTTAATGAAAATCATTCCAGAATTAACACTTCACATATAATGTTTTCATAGTTCCGCGTATCTCTAGTAACTTAATACGGCACCCGAGGCTGTTTGTAGCAGATACACTGATGCGACGCGACTACCGACACAGATGGCGTGTCATTCAGCGTCTGGAGAGAACTGGGGCCTTGCTTCCTCGCGCAGTGTTCTTATATATAAAGCCGCGGTGCGGACGGCTGAGGGAACGCCTGATTAAATCCGCTCTCCCGACTAGGCGCTGGTCTAGTAACGCACCACTTCAAGTTACATAATAATTTATAGCTTCTTTGGCTGATGGCCGAAGAATCTCTTAATTTAAACGTGCATTCAGCACGCAGGTAAGTATTGATAATAAAATTTTGACGTGGCTAAGTTAAATACTTTAGCGAGAGAATTAATTAAATTACCCTGCACGCAGCAGATGAGCTCTGAACTGTCCCTTTTGAGATCCGCTATCGCTATAATTTTATAGGTATTAAAAAGAAACTTTACACATCTTCATAATCATAGCGGACCTCCAACCTATTTAAATCTAAACATTCTAGCCTTATTTATTAACCTACTTAATCTATCTTGCTTCCTTCAGTTTTGAGACGAAAACCAGAAAATCATGAATTTCCACTAAAATCTTAATATGTGAAATCCAAAGTACTGTTTTTATTAAATCATTATGAAAGATGAATCTAAATATAAATTTTGAAGTCTCTAGCTCTTTTCTGTTGCGCCAATGATTTTTCCAGAAAAACGTCCAAATCTCGGAAATGGCTGAAGTTATCGAACTGATTTTTAACACACATTAATTTAGTATTATTTTTGACATGCTAGAAAAGTTTTAGTTCATTTGCTTGATTTTTAAGGTATTGCGCAACATTTATGACGTCAGAGCTAGTTACAGCAGACTGGCTGGCACACAATGGAAACTGATGTGAATTTACTACAGCGTGAGTAGGCTGCTTCCCTACATCACCCTCTACTTAAATTTTTTTGTTTATGAATGTTAATGAATGAAAAAAAAATTTAATTACAAAAAGGGAAGCAAGAGTACAGTTTAACTCCCTATGAAAATTCAAAATTGAAATATAAACCTGTAGAAACATTAAAGAAAACTGATTACCTACATTAATTATTTAAATTATAGGCATGTTCACTGCCTTTTAAACAATGTCATTACTCAAATTTTTAAAGCATAGTCATGAAATATTTTGGCATACATATTGCCTTAGACAAACAAACACATACAAATTGAAAAATTATGAAAATCTTATATCCATTAAATACATTAAATACATCTTTACATACACAAATTCAAAGAAAATAACATGACACATAAACAGATGATTATCTCTTAGCAGTCTTTTCTAAACCTGAAAGAAAAGTTCACAAATAATTTTTACACACGTGGTTGTAGCCGCTTTGGCTGGCGTCCTACACTTCCATTCACAAGGGTAGAGGAGGGGAAGTTGCTATGGTGTGCGTCCTTCACGTTCTCTCTAAATTACATAGGGGAAAGGGGAGGGGTCACTGTGAGTTGTGTCCAAGTCACTCCACGCTTTCACGCAGCTACCAGGCTGCCATTATCTGGTTTGTCCTGTAGAACAAACAAAAAGAGTGCCTCAGACTCTGTTCACTTAATATCTAAGGGTGGGTCACAAAGAAATGGGGATATATACATTTTATCTTCCAATATTGCTGGAACAAAGTTAACAGAACTTTTTCAATTTTACTCTCGTGGTTACTTAACTGTCATAAAATCGGTAAACAAATGGCTCAAAACGCCGTTAGTCACTTATAAGAGAAAATTTTATGCTCAATGCATATAATCATAAATCATATTTAATCTGAATTTCTTATTTCTGGGCCGGAACACTGAACCAATGCTCGGTACATTCCTGATAAATCTGCATTTTATTTACTTAACTGACGCATCTTTGATTACTTTATTCTTAGAGATAGTATGAGTATGATTAGTGGTTGTTTTCTCAGCTTCCATGTACATGTGAGTAACTTTTGGTAATAGTACAGTTGTGAGTGTTCAAAACACACTACGTTTAGTTGACTACTAAATCCACTTATTGGTCCTCTGCTGTTGTCAGTTCCACATCTGCAATTACGTACTTACTTACTTTGAAGTGTATTTATGCAGAGCTAAAATAATGTTTTACGTCTGCCATTATGTACTTACTTACTTGGCTAGTGTATGAACTTAGGTAATACTCACTCCATTTAAATTTAAAGCATAGGAAAGCACATTTATTTAATATTCATAGTGTACTGCAGTTGATTAGTTTGCTCACGCGACAATCCATTTCCACTCGATCGGACGCTGAAACCTCAGGTAGTCTCTCTCGGACCTACCACTAAACTGCATCAAATAATTATGGACGAACGTAGTGCTAAATTCCTTAAACCTATAGGACACCATGAGCTGCTCTGTCTCATCTAACATACGGGTACCTATGGTCGCATTCACGCCTCCAACTCATAACCTCAATACGTGTAGGTGTATCCTGTCACACACTACACTAAAACAATGGCCAGCTCCAACCTTATAAATACTTCAGGGACGTGTCCTTCACGTCTCAACCACAAACACTGCTCAATTCTATTACACTGTCTTTCCTTGCTACACCAGGTGAGTTTAATCTTACAACTTATCTGCATATTTTCCATAACACTAAGCAATCTCTTTCTTACTATTTATTAGTTAGCTCTAATGCATACACTAGGTTTCACTACCACTTCAGATCCTGCTTGTACATGAATTCATACATCTTTTTAAATTATTGTTGGTGGACCATTTCCAATAAAACAACACTTTGTACTTACTATATTACCAGGGTACTATACATAATTGTTACTCAAATACATTTGTATCTTAATTACCTCATACTTCTCTATTGTTTGTCACTATTAGGTTTGTCACATTAGGTATTTTTCTTCACTAATCGGTAGATAGAATGGTTACATAACTCATGGCTTGATAGCCATGACAGAAATTTTTCATGTCTGGAAAGAAGAGGTCGAAATTTTTGTGGATAGGAAAGAGGAAGAATGAGTGAGACCTGAAAGGGAAAGAAGATCTCACACAGCTGGGACTGCACAGCTGCCACACTGTGTAGAGGTTACAGAACAACCTCCTCCCTACAGCATTCATTAGCTTAATATTGACGTGATAATCATACCGGAAAATTTTGTGTTGGAAAGTAGAGGTCGAAATTTTTGGGGATAGGAAAGAGGAAGAATGAGTGAGACCTGAAATGGAAAGAAGATCTCACACAGCTGGGACTGCACAGCTGCCACACTGTGTAGAGGTTACAGAACAACCTCCTCCCTACAGCCTTCATTAGCTTAATGCTGTAAAGAAGAGTTATAACGGAAAATTTTATGTGTTGTAAGAAGATGTCGAAATTTTTGTAGATAGGAAAGATGAAGAGTGAGTGAGACCTGAAATGGAAAGAAGATCTCACACAGCTGGGACTGCACAGCTGCCACACTGTGTAGAGGTTACAGAACAACCTCCTCCCTACAGCATTCATTGGTTTAATGCTGTAAAGCAGAGTTAGAAATTTTTAGGATAGAAAAGATGAAGAGTGAGTGAGACCTGAAAGGGAAAGAAGATCTCACACAGCTGGGACTGCACAGCTGCCAC
Organism: Schistocerca americana; assembly: GCF_021461395.2. Taxonomy (NCBI): domain Eukaryota; kingdom Metazoa; phylum Arthropoda; class Insecta; order Orthoptera; family Acrididae; genus Schistocerca; species Schistocerca americana. Next base: position 1,134,989,001 of record NC_060119.1, read on the forward strand.
ACTGTGTAGAGGTCACAGAACAACCTCCTCCCTACAGCATTCATTCACTACCTATGAATTTCTTTAGGTCAATCACGTTCCTGAGACCTAAGAGCTTCTTACTTTTAGGGTATTCTAGCCTATATGCATTGGCATGTGGTTTTCCTATTATCCTGAAAGGTCCTTGGTATACAAACATGAATTTCTTTGTTTCTGCATTTACTTTCTTTGATTTTTCTTTGGTTTTGACAAGGACTAATTGACCTATTTCAAAGCTAGTAGGTACAGCTTTTGCGTCATGACGCTTCTTCCTTTCCAACGCTCTTTTTCTCATATTAGCCCTAGCCTTTAGTTTCTTCTCCTCTGTGGATATTTGCGTTAGAATAGGGAAGTCTACCATATCTGCAATCACATTGTGCGGTTCTTGGCCAAACATCAATTCGCAAGGTGCAAAACCAGTTGCATCATGTCTGAAGTTGTTAATTACATTCTCAAAATACTTAATGTGCTCTGCCCAACTTGAGTGTTTCCGAGCACAATAAGTTCTGCAAAGCCTATTCAATTCCCTCATAATACGTTCACTCATATTTCCTTGGGGGAAATACGCAGATATTTTCAGATGTTTCACGCCGGCCTTATCTAGACATTCCTTAAATCTATCAGACGTAAATTGAGGTCCATTGTCTGACAGCAAATTCTTCGGAACGCCAACGTTCACGAAGAAATCTTTTTCCAACTTTTCAACCAATGTTTTTGCATTTGCTCTTTTAATTGGGTATAGTTTAACATATTTACTGAATCCATCCACCACAACAAAAACATGGGTGCAACCACCTCTCGAAACAGGAAGAGGGCCAAACAAATCACAAGCCAGTAATTCTAGGGTTTCAGTTGGCTCTACTGTGTGCATATCCCCTTGTATTCTGGTGTTGGCAGCACGAACTTTCTGGCACACTACACACGATGCTAGACGCTTGGCCACACGGCGGTACATGTTGTCAAACACAACCTTCTCTTGTAATTTTGCAATGCACTTCTTTGCACCGTAGTGCCCATACCTCAGGTGTACATAGTCGATTAGTAAGTCTACATGTTGTGCGGGAAAGCACAGCTTCCACTCAGAAACACCTACCTTCTTCCTTCTAAACAGAATACCTTTATGCAGACAATAGTATTGTGAAACCTTAGGATAGTTCGCATTTCCTAAATAGCTCTTCACTAATCTCAGTTGGTCATCTGCATTCTGCTCACGTCTCAAGTTCTTAATCACACTCTTTAATGCACTTTCTTCCTTTACTTCGTGCAATGCAAACATTCGAATTTCATTTGGGTCTGTTGCTGTAATTCCCGCATCATCACAGAGCTCCGCACTTCTAGATAACCCATCAGCTACCAGATTGTCTTTCCCTTGAATATATCTAACCTCAAGGTCAAACTGCTGGAGATACAATGACCATCTTACCAAACGAGCATTCCTCAATTTACAGGTCTTTAAAAAGGTCAACGCCTTATGGTCACTGTAAACAATTATCTTGTGACCTAATAAATACTGCTCAAACTTCTGTACCCCAAATACAATTGCCAACGCTTCTAGTTCTGAGATGCCATAATTTCTCTCTGCTGCCTGTAAAGATCGACTTGCGAAAGCTATAGTCTTGTGCACTTCTCGTTCGTTCTCTATTTCTACTTGGAATATCTCCACAGCTATACCATAGCCACTAGCATCAACAGACATACAGAATGGTTTTTCAAAGTCAGGATGATGCAAAATTGGACTATTAATTAAAGATTGTTTAAGTACCTCAAACGCCTGTTGACATTCTGCTGTCCAAACCCAAGGGGTATTCTTTTTCAGCAGGAGGTGAAGACAGGGAGCATTAAAAGCCTGATCACTAACAAAACGTCTATAGAAGCCGAAAAGACCGAACATTGATCTCAATTGCTTCTTGTTTCTGGGAGCCTCAAATTTTTCAATGACTGCTAGCTTGCCTGGGTCAGGCAGAATACCTTTTCCACTTATCCTATATCCCAAGAAACCTATTTCTTCTTTAACGCACTCTGTCTTTTCAATCTTTAGTTTCATGCCACCTCTCTCAATAGCCTCTAACACTTCCCCTAATAAAGCTATGTGTTCTTCCCAGGTAGGAGTTGCTATTAATAGATCATCTACGTAAACTGTTATTTTATTGCTTAAAGCTGGTCCTAAAACATGGCACATCACACGTACGAAGGCACAAACAGAGATATTAAGTCCGAAAGGTACCACACGGTATTGGTAACAAACTCCTTCGTACAAGAAAGCTGTGTACTTTCTTGAACTTTCCGCCAGTGGCAAATTCCAATACCCACACGTGATGTCCATGGACGTTAAGAATTTCACTCCCCGGAATTTTTGCAGTAACTCGTCCATGTTCTGCGGTCTATCACTTTCCCTAACCACTATTTCATTCAACCAACGAGCGTCCAAGACCAATCTGACACTCCCGTCTCTTTTTGGTACAACAACAAGAGGATTATTGTACTCACTAACCGCTTTTTCAATCACACCCCACTCTAGCATTCTCTGTATCTCCTTCCGAACTGCCTCCTTCCTAGCTACATGTATTTGGTATGGCTTCCTGAAGAACACTTGGCCGGGTTTCACTTGTAATTGACATTCATAACCCTTGACTATGCCAGGTCGATCCGAAAATACCTTATGATGCCCTTTTAGAACCTGTCTCAGTTCTTCCTTTTGATTGCCTGAAATCCTATCGATTTCCTGCAATTTAGCTTCTATTTTGTCTAAAATAATTGCTTCTTCTTCTTCTTCTGTGTTCAGCTTATTGTTATTAAGATTAACACCTTCGTCCCAATATCTCCTGTTTTTCAGAACTCGTATAGGCAGCTCCCAAGTTTCATGATCAGTTACTACATGTTTATCACTAAAAGGTACTATAATTACTCCGGTTATTGGCAAGACCATTTTTAACTGGCTTTTTTCAAAGTCAACAACACTCTGATATTTTGACAAGAAATCTATGCCAATTAAAACCTCAATACTGAGATTATTTACAATTAAACATGGATGATCAATTAAATTACCATTAATGTTAAAGGGTAGTAAAGCTTCTTGCTTTACCATTTTTGACACCTTGCCAGTAGCACCAATTATTCTTAGTCCTGATACCCTCATTACAGTAAGTTTATCTTTACCAGGTAATGCATCAAAGAAGGATTGAGATATTGCACTCACCTCACTTCCACTGTCTAAGAGACAACGTACATTGATACCCAACATATTCACTATTATTATAGGGTGGCTTATTCTAGGTTGTACAGGTGGTTCCTCAGATTCATCTAGTAGTTCCTTTTGGATTTGTCTCCAACTAAAGTGATCAACATCTGTCTTCATTACATTTAGGTTACAGTGTGTAGGGGTTTCCTGAATTACATTTTCAGCTGCCTTTTCCAGTCGGTCTATTAATTTTAAATCGAAACACCGCACGACTTCATTACATTCAGTTTGCTGAACATAACCCAAATTACTGTAGTCTGAGCGATTCTGCGCCTCCAGACCGGGCATAACATTAGTTGCAGCTAAACCACTTTCACCATTATCGTCGGTTTCCTTCTCAAGTGACAACTGGTCACAGCTACTGGGTTCATTGACCCCAAACAGCCTACCCTCTACATTCCCACTTATCTCCTGTCCTAAATCTATTAGTACATTATCAACATCCTGCACAGGCACTTTAGATAAGAGCACATCATCCTCATCGTAAATATAAGCATGAATTTCTTCTGCTTCTTCACCTGTCAATTCAGTATTTTGTAGCTCATCCCTACTGTTACACTGCTGCGCCTTCTCTTTCTCTTCCCACTTAGAAAGCGTTTCTAACACGGTATCTATCAAATACTGTGAGTGATCTAATATTTCTGTTGTATCCTTAGGTGCTACCGACTCTTCATCCACATGTTCAGTTTGAGTATTCTGATCTGTCTTACCAATTCCCTTAACTACTGGCATAGGAAAAGTAACCGCCTGGTGAGCGCCAGTGTCCTCATAGACGGGAACTAGTTTTCCTGCCTAGGTCTACTACTGTTTCCTTTATTTTCATTATAGTTAGCTGGCATAGCCTTACTTTCCGTACTGTTGTTTACATGCATATTTCTGTTTGGAACAAAATTATTATCCCTTGGACGCCATTGTTGGTTCTGATAATTATTTCCCCAATTCCTATCTCTCTTAGGATGACGAACACCTACTGTTCTGATGTTTATATTGCCATTTTGCTCGTTCCTAAAATTACTACTATTATTGTTATTGACATTTCTGTTATTACGTGCTTGCTCCTCATTGGCAGCAACACGTTCTACACGTTCCAAATACTCAATGAAACGATCCAGATTGTCTCTAGGGGCTGATATAATTCTAGTTTGCCAGTACCATGGCAGTTTAGCTTCCAGACCTAGTATAATCATTTCTGGTTTTAGCTTTTCCGCCAAATGTGACAAACGTGAAATCCATGACCTAGCAAACTCTTTAATAGATTCCTTGCCTGCATTGAAGCGTTTTCCACTCCAAAATTCTCTCAACACTTCATTTTGCTTATTGCTAGACCAATACTCATTAATAAAAGCTGTTTTAAATTCCGCTAATGTTTTACATTTCAACATAACATCAGCTGACCAACGCATGGCGTCACCTGCTAAATGGCTTCTAATAAATGAGATTTTCTCTCGCTCAGACCAAGTTGGTGGAATCACATCTTCAAAATCGTTCCAGAAATCTAGCGGGTGGATATTTTTATCTGGATCGAACCGCAAGAACTGCCGACACCCGATAAAAGCGGCGTTTGCAGCTACAACTTGTTGTACATTACCATTACCAGAAGTTACTGAAGCTACTTTACTCTCAATGTTAGCAATGTTAGTACTTATATTTTCTACTTTCATTTCAACATTATCTACTCTTTGCACAATATGAGTAGTGTCAGTTTTGATTGCTTCTACTTCTGCTTGACATATGTTTACTTTTATATTAACATCTTTAAATCTATCTGAGCACAGTTCAGACTCCGCCTCGATCTTTTCTGTTAACTTGTGCTCCAGCTTCGCATCTTCCATTTGGAAGTCTTTGCGAACCTCAGCAACTTCGGATTCAACTGTTTTATACATTTCAGAAAACTGTTGAGCAACCTTTTTCTTAATATCCTCATGATTGCAATCAATTTTATAATTCAAACTGTCTAGATCCTCTTTCAACTTATTGCAACCAGCCTTGAAGGTATCGTCCATTACCTCCAATCGTTTATTAAAATTTGTTTGGCTGGCCAAAATTTCAGACTTTAATTCAGCGTTCATTCTAGCATTACTGGCTGACATTTCAGCATTACTGGCTGACATTTCAGCATTATTGGATTCTAATTTATTGTTCATTGCCTCAAACCGCATATTAAAATTTGTTTGGCTGGCCACAATCCTGTTATTTACTTCAATTATATCAGATTTTAAATCAGCTGTCATTCTAGCATTACTGGCTGACATTTTTGCATTACTGGCTGCTATTGCTTGTAATATAACATTTAGATCAACAGCCCCAGCATCTTTGGTTTGCTCACTAGCTGGCTTTTTATCACTCTCAGGTGACGAAAAACTAGCTCCAATACCAGAATCATCAAAACTAAATGAAACCTCTGATTGATTAGTCATCTCTAACTTCTCCTTCTTAAACTCTACCATTTCTGATGACTGTTTCATTTTTAATTCATCAGAGAAACTATCATCCAATAAATTTACAATTTCTACTTCCCGCTTTACTACAGGGGTCTCTATTATTGAATCATTGCCCCTTCCCACACTCCTGTCAGGAGACAATACTTCATATTTCACTTTAACATTATTACTTTCTTGCATATTTACACTCGAACCGTTGTCTGTATTAACAGTTCCCTCAACAGACATAGGTTCTAATTTAAGTTTAAACTCAGTTTCTTTTGGTGGTTCCATCGCCGACAGTCTTTTAGTGCAGGTTAGTAAAATTTTTAACAGCTTTTCACTTAACTTAATTCCTTCTGCACGACGTATGGCGTTGCCGGCGCGGCGTACCAAGATTCCTGATGCGACGTGGCACGTGGAACTGCAGACGGCTCTCCGACGGCTGTTGTGTGTTTGCGTGGCCCGCAATTGCAGGCTCTGCACCGGCTGCTCCAGCGGACGACTGCGGTGCGGCGAAACTGGCTTCTCGCGATGCCGGCAGCACCGCTAGACTCAGTGCCAGCTCCGTCAATCCAGATGCGTTGTTAATCCAATTGCGTCGTCCACATGCACACGTAACACATTCACTGTTTTATGCTCAGTTGCGTGTCGCATTTCACTCGCGAATCCGAATAGTTAAAAATCACTTTCACTTAGTTGATTTCCCGGCCGATGCACCATATGTGGGGCGGCGGATGTTTAAGTTTGTAAAAAGTAATTAATTAATCTATTGCTGTATAAACGCTTGCGTGTTGAAATCAGTTTCTGGCTTTTAGAATGTTGTTATTGCTGTCTTTTGCCGTTCTCAACACTGGCTCTCTATTTACTCCGTGACCCCCAGAAAGTGATTTAATAAAACTTGGAGCCAGTAAATAGATATCCTAGTGCCCACTTTACCTGAGAATGTTCTTATAGCTCTGAGGAATTAGGAGATTGTCCGGGATTTCTAATCAAAAACGGTTTTCCAAAATAGTTGAGTATATTCTGAAATTCACTAATAAAAACCACAAGTATCCCTACAACCTAACTAACAGAACAGTTCAGAGTCTAATGCGCTGATGCAACTATAAATGTCCGAATCAAATGTTAAAAAAAAGAATGCTCGCCATAATTTGATGAAAATACTTCATCAAACGCCACGCTAAATATTTGGTAGAATGTCTGTCCCGCGACGGCACGTGAAAATACGACAATACGCAAACTGAAGCTAGTTAATGAAAATCATTCCAGAATTAACACTTCACATATAATGTTTTCATAGTTCCGCGTATCTCTAGTAACTTAATACGGCACCCGAGGCTGTTTGTAGCAGATACACTGATGCGACGCGACTACCGACACAGATGGCGTGTCATTCAGCGTCTGGAGAGAACTGGGGCCTTGCTTCCTCGCGCAGTGTTCTTATATATAAAGCCGCGGTGCGGACGGCTGAGGGAACGCCTGATTAAATCCGCTCTCCCGACTAGGCGCTGGTCTAGTAACGCACCACTTCAAGTTACATAATAATTTATAGCTTCTTTGGCTGATGGCCGAAGAATCTCTTAATTTAAACGTGCATTCAGCACGCAGGTAAGTATTGATAATAAAATTTTGACGTGGCTAAGTTAAATACTTTAGCGAGAGAATTAATTAAATTACCCTGCACGCAGCAGATGAGCTCTGAACTGTCCCTTTTGAGATCCGCTATCGCTATAATTTTATAGGTATTAAAAAGAAACTTTACACATCTTCATAATCATAGCGGACCTCCAACCTATTTAAATCTAAACATTCTAGCCTTATTTATTAACCTACTTAATCTATCTTGCTTCCTTCAGTTTTGAGACGAAAACCAGAAAATCATGAATTTCCACTAAAATCTTAATATGTGAAATCCAAAGTACTGTTTTTATTAAATCATTATGAAAGATGAATCTAAATATAAATTTTGAAGTCTCTAGCTCTTTTCTGTTGCGCCAATGATTTTTCCAGAAAAACGTCCAAATCTCGGAAATGGCTGAAGTTATCGAACTGATTTTTAACACACATTAATTTAGTATTATTTTTGACATGCTAGAAAAGTTTTAGTTCATTTGCTTGATTTTTAAGGTATTGCGCAACATTTATGACGTCAGAGCTAGTTACAGCAGACTGGCTGGCACACAATGGAAACTGATGTGAATTTACTACAGCGTGAGTAGGCTGCTTCCCTACAAACAGTTCGGAACTTTCGACGGAACTTGACACTAACAATTACTCTGCAAGTACTGACAGGGATGATATCGATGGCGCATTTGATACTAATGAGTTAATTCAGAATAAAATTCAAACAATTGAGAATTGTAATGACACTGATAGGCAGGACCTTTTTGTGATTTTACAAGCACATTCCACAGTTTTTACTCACAAAACAGGAAAAATCAAGGGATTTCAATACCAATTTCGTGTTCGTGAGCATACTAAATTTTGTGTTGGACCATACGTAATTCCGGCGCATTATAGGGACCCTGTTAGAACAGAAGTACAATCTATGCTTGACGAGGGCATTATTGAGCCTGCAGTAACCTCATACAACAATCCATTACATGTTGTCGAGAAGAAAAATGGATCGATCAGGCTTGTCTTAGATTCGAGACAAATCAATACTATCATCATTCCTGTAACAGACAGGCCGCAAACGTTGGAAGAACTTCTTCAAAATTTTAATGGTGTAAAAGTGTTGTCTTCCATTGATCTCAGATCCAGCTTTTATCATATCGAACTTCATCCAGAATGTAGAAAATACACAGCTTTCCTTTGTTTCGGCGTTTGTTATCAGTTTCAGAAGCTTCCTTTTGGTTTGAACATTTCTTCGGCAGCATTCATTCGCGGGCTAAATTCCATATTACCTGAGTTCTTAAAACGTCACATCACCTTATATGTGGACGATATTCTAATAGCATAAGCTTCATGGGAACAACATAATCGCATCCTCAACAGTTTGTTACGTATTTTTGCAGAATCTGGGATTACAGTTAACTTGGAAAAGTCTGAATTCGGTAGGTCAAAGGTGAGGTTTTTGGGACATATTATTTCTTCTGAAGGCATTCAGCCAGATCCTGAGAAGTTAGAAGCAATCAGAGCCATTCCAGTTCCATCCACAAAAAAGCAAGTCCGCAGTTTTCTAGGTTTCGTAAATTTTTACCGTCGTTTTCTGAATATGCAAATTCTAGTTACACCAAAATTTTGTTCTCTCACTGGAAAAAATACTACACTCCTGGAAATTGAAATAAGAACACCGTGAATTCATTGTCCCAGGAAGGGGAAACTTTATTGACACATTCCTGGGGTCAGATACATCACATGATCACACTGACAGAACCACAGGCACATAGACACAGGCAACAGAGCATGCACAATGTCGGCGCTAGTACAGTGTATATCCACATTTCGCAGCAATGCAGGCTGCTATTCTCCCATGGAGACGATCGTAGAGATGCTGGATGTAGTCCTGTGGAACGGCTTGCCATGCCATTTCCACCTGGCGCCTCAGTTGGACCAGCGTTCGTGATGGGCGTGCAGACCGCGTGAGACGACGCTTCATCCAGTCCCAAACATGCTCAATGGGGGACAGATCCGGAGATCTTGCTGGCCAGGGTAGTTGACTTACACCTTCTAGAGCACGTTGGGTGGCATGGGATACATGCGGACGTGTATTGTCCTGTTGGAACAGCAAGTTCCTTTGCCGGTCTAGGAATGGTAGAACGATGGGTTCGATAACGGTTTGGATGTACCGTGCACTATTCAGTGTCCCCTCGACGATCACCAGTGGTGTACGGCCAGTGTAGGAGATCACTCCCCACACCATGATGCCGGGTGTTGGCCCTGTGTGCCTCGGTCATATGCAGTCCTGATTGTGGCGCTCACCTGCATGGCGCCAAACACGCATACGACCATCATTGGCACCAAGGCAGAAGCGACTCTCATCGCTGAAGACGACACGTCTCCATTCGTCCCTCCATTCACGCCTGTCGCGACACCACTGGAGGCGGGCTGCACGATGTTGGGGCGTGAGCGGAAGACGGCCTAACGGTGTGCGGGACCGTAGCCCAGCTTCATGGAGACGGTTGCGAATGGTCCTCGCCGATACCCCAGGAGCAACAGTGTCCCTAATTCGCTGGGAAGTGGCGGTGCGGTCCCCTACGGCACTGCGTAGGATCCTACGGTCTTGGCGTGCATCCGTGCGTCGCTGCGGTCCGGTCCCAGGTCGACGGGCACGTGCACCTTCTGCCGACCACTGGCGACAACATCGATGTACCGTGGAGACCTCACGCCCCACGTGTTGAGCAATTCGGCGGTACGTCCACCCGGCCTCCCGCATGCCCACTATACGCCCTCGCTCAAAGTCCGTCAACTGCACATACGGTTCACGTCCACGCTGTCGCGGCATGCTACCAGTGTTAAAGACTGCGATGGAGCTCCGTATGCCACGGCAAACTGGCTGACACTGACGGCGGCGGTGCACAAATGCTGCGCAGCTAGCGCCATTCGACGGCCAACACCGCGGTTCCTGGTGTGTCCGCTGTGCCGTGCGTGTGATCATTGCTTGTACAGCCCTCTCGCAGTGTCCGGAGCAAGTATGGTGGGTCTGACACACCGGTGTCAATGTGTTCTTTTTTCCATTTCCAGGAGTGTATTTGGAACTGGGACGAACAAGCACAGTTGGAATTCAATTCTTTGAAAGAATCGCTACTTAACGCGCCAATACTAGCTCATCCAGATCTGTCACAAGATTTCTGCCTTAGCACGGATTCTTCTAAAGTAGGTCTTGGTGCCCATTTATTTCAAGAAGCCACAGAAAATGACACTACTGTTCAGAAAACCATTGCTTTTGCTAGCCGAGTGCTAACAAAATCTGAAAAAAATTATTCCGTTACTGAATTAGAAGCTTTAGCTATCGTTTGGGCATTTAACAAATTCCGTTTCTTTCTTTCTGGTAAGCACGTAAAAGTATACAGTGATCATCTTGCATTGCAATTTCTTATGTCTTCAAAATTAAATCATGACAGGTTGAAATGTTGGGCATTGTTTCTGCAAGAATTCCACTTCACAATAGTCTACATTCCCGGCAAGGAGAACATTGTCGCGGACGCACTGTCATGCGCACCGGCTGGGCTTGAGGAAAGTAACACAGAAGGCAACCTCGAGAAAAATTTCAGTGTTCTTTACATTCAGAAAGTCGCCTTTGAAAACTTCATCACCACATCTTTAAAGGACATTGCTCATGAACAAGATAAAGATCCGATTTGGAAAGACATCAAAAGTAAATGGCATGAAAAGCCGCACACTCAGATTCGGCATTATTATCTGGATAGAAACAACATACTCTTCAAACGCTGCACTGTTGATGACAAGCTATGGGTACTTTGCATTCCTGACGATTTTGTTAATAAGCTCATTTGGTACATTCATTTCAGCTATGCACATTTTGGTCCACGAAAATGTTATCATATTCTTCGGACGACTTGTTATTTTAACAATATGGAAAAGAGAATTCGAAGAGTCTTGTCTATTTGTAAACTTTGTCAAAAGGCGAAACCATCTACTATCTCACATCGTGCTCCATTGTTTCCTATTATTCCTTCTAAATTAAAAGAATTTGCTGCTGTTGATCTCTTGGGACCCCTTGTCAGAACATCGAATGGATTTTCGTATGTTCTAGTCGCTGTTGAACTTACTCCAAAATTTGTTTCTTTCACTCCGTTATGTAAAGCCACTGGATGGTCTGTATCCAACGCCTTTATTAAAAATTTCTTACGTGAAGTTGGCCACGTTGCTAAAGTCATTTCAGATAACGGACCGCAATTCAGATCTGCTGTTTGGTCACGCATGCTTCGGAATCATAAAATCAAACCTGTTTTTATTTCATTGTACTCACCACATTGTAACCCGTCTGAAAGGATTATGAAAGAAATCAATAAGCTTTGCAGTCTTTATTGTCACAGAAAGCATCAGCATTGGGACAGATATTTACACTTATTTCAAAATGTGCTGAATGAAATGCCTCATGATTCCACTGCTTTACCACCTACTCTCGTACAGAAGAATGAAGAACCACCGAACAGAATAAGAAAGCTTGTACCTTTCCCGAATACACATAAACTTCGACACAAGGACATAATTGATTTGGCTATTAAAAATATAAAATCTGCAGCAGACAAAAGGAGAAAACTACATGGTAAAGCAAATGCAAAGAAATTATACATTGGTCAGAAAGTTCTCATTAGAGCTCATTCATTATCGCATAAGAAGAAACACTTGAGTCATAAATTCTTTCTAGTTTACAATGGACCTTACAGAATCCGACGTATACCACATGATAATTGCGTTGAAGTTGAAACTCTGCGTACTAGGAAAAGTAAAGGATTGCACCACATTTCACATGTAAAACCGTTTATTGAAAGATAATCTGCTTTTTAACTTTGTCCTTACCATATAACTTTTCACTTTACATTACTAGTATGCTTGTCAGACTTAGAATCTGTTAACATGCAACAATGTTTGAAGTTAAATATCCAGTCAAGAACCAAGAGAACTTATTGGAACAGAAATTACGAATGCATTGTTATAGTGAACAGACGTCACAGTGTTATTGTGTGTGTACATTCTTGCTTGTTGTTGCACGATTACGTAACGACTATCAGGCTTACATACTTAGAACATATACTAGTACTGCTAATGGTATTTTAATGCAACATTTTGGTTTACTTGAAAAGACATTCTTTATTTAAAGTACTTTCTGAGAGATACCAGATGACACAGTGGTTAGTTTATTTGATAGCTACACGATTATATCATGACGGTACTAATGTGTGGCACAATTTACATTGTTGCTTTTGCAGTGTATCTGTTTTATATCTGCGCAGTTTTTCTGTATTATTCTGGAAAGTAAAACATGTTTTAGTAGTAACTTTTGTGGTATAGCTACAATGAGACAGCCTTTTTCGTAGCACAACAATACGTTACATTATAGTACTTTCTTGATCACAGTAAAGTACATAATAACTACGATATCTATACGCAAAGCATTTCACTTTCGTTTATGATGAGGTAAGTACATTGACTTCAGGAGAACTTTGCTTACAGAGGACGATAACAACGACACTTCCACAGAATTATCTTACAGCAAGACGCACATTTAGCGCTACAGGACACGCATTTGATTGATTAATTTTGTACTTAAACCATTTATTTTTCAAGATTTTTCAATTACTAAGAAAGTTTTCCGTGATACATTTCATTCCATTGCTGTAATCTGTAACACCTGAGGATATAATTACATTAATCCTCAGGGGGGTACTCGCCTACTTTGTGTACCATGTGTCTGGCAAGCACAAGGAGCCCTAGCTAATATGGTATTTGCTTACACAACTTTACACATCGGTACCATATTTCTCTAACACATAACTACACAGCTATCTGATTATTTAACTGAGAGAAACAAACATTTTTTTTACTACGTCAGTGACAGATGTTTACGCAATTACACAGTTGGGTAACTTCACACTTATGAAATTGTATTTTGTCTGTACTTTGTGAACTGTTCATATTTTTTCGGAACCATTGAGATACTATGAGAGCTTTGAATGATGTATTTCGTATGGGATCATGATTTTTAAAGTACGTTTGAGGTAGATGACACTATTGAAATGAGCAGAGAATTTTTTTTAGGTTTTGAAATTACTGCAGAAAGCTACGACGTTTTTGAGATTTGACTGAGGTGTTATGATGTTACTATTACGACGATGATGTGTATTATGCTGTTGAGGTATGTTTATGATCAATAAGCTGATGCTATATGAGGAATTTGATTATGCTATATATTTAGTATGATGAAATATTGAAGTGTCGTCGCAAGATTGACGTGTCGACGAATATGTATATGTGTAATAAGGTAAGGAATAATGAGTAGTGGTTAGGGACTCTGGTTTGTGAAAAAGGTTGTTGGAAACCAAGAATCGTACTTTAAGAGTTATGAAATGTATGTAAATGTGTGAAAGTATTACAATGCCGACGAACATTTTTTGGACACTGTTATATCAATAGGATTTTGTTTCTACAGATTTGTAACGCAAATTCTTGACCTGTGAAATATTTTTATATGAGACTGTCACTGTAGCGGAAACTGCTGTCGTAAATATTTTGGTAAGAAAGTTAAGTGACCACCTTCACGTAATGCGTTGTGGGCATGCAGCTGCGCGACAGACGCCTGGAAAAAAGCCATTAGTGTGTGCCTTTCAGAGGCACAGGTGGAGAAGAAAAAAAAAAGAGGCCATTATCCTCGCTATTGACATTCCTTTGCAGAAAGCATCGTAAATATGACACCCTCAAACTTGAAAACATGATTACACTGTAGAGTTCTTAATTTATGATATTTACTGAAATGAAATGATGAGAAACATTTCATGTCTATTGTCTTGCTAGTTGAAAGATAGTTTACTGCATTATGAAATGCCATATGGCTGGTGAATGACGTTTCACGCCTTGCTTTGCCTATTTTGTTTAATATCTAGTTCCTAGCTGCACTGCAGCATTGGTTAAAATAAAATTTTGTAGATGTACTAATATAAATATTTTATGCCTATGGATCCAGTAAAAAATAACTTTATGATGGATGTACTCCAAAAAAATGAGGGAGCACAAAAAGACATTTCCACTTCACAGGAATTGCATACATAATTTTTGTCAGTGACTTGGTAACTTGTCTGCTAGAGCAAGTTACAGTGATGCATCACTCTAGTGTTAAGATGTGACATAGGTATTAAACATGGCCATTTTTACTGTAATATTTTTTCTGCCTGAGCTTTCTCATGTTTAGATATAAGTTATTGCATTTGCTGCGGCTGTTTGCCAGGCATAGTGCTACTAAATTTCAAAGGATACTGCGGAGACATGGCTTAGCCACAGCCTGGGGGATGTTTCCAGAATGATATTTTCACTCTGCAGTGGAGTGTGTGCTGATATGAAACTTCCTTTCTTTCAGGAGTGCTAGTTCTGCAAGGTTCGCAGGAGAACTTCTGTAAAGTTTGGAAGGTATCAGACGAGATACTGGCAGAAGTAAAACTGTGAGACCGGGCGTGAGTTGTGCTTCGGTAGCTCAGATGGTAGAGCACTTGCCCGCGAAATGCAAAGGTCCCGAGTTCGAGTCTCGGTCGGGCACACAGTTTTAATCTGCCAGGAAGTTTCATATCAGCGCACACTCCGCTGCAGAGTGAAAATATCATTCTGGATTATTTATTCTGTTTTATTTTAATGCTCATGTGTGGAGTTGGTGTTTCAAAAGTTATTCTGATCTTTTATGTATGTACTTATGTCATAATTCTTGTAACACTGATGTACATGTTTATTTCTATTCTTTTGTAAAGCCTGTTTTACCACAAATGTTATCTGTATTGTTATGTTCTTTAATGATGTATTTTGTACCTTTGTTATTGTATTCTTATGTTATGAAATTGTAGTTGACACCAGTTCATCAAATTAAGTAACTTGTAAGTTACATTTCACTGCACACGTTTCTGTTGGTCATAGTATATGGACAATATGCGAGAAGTAGGGA
The DNA here is from genome assembly GCF_021461395.2 of Schistocerca americana. Taxonomy (NCBI): domain Eukaryota; kingdom Metazoa; phylum Arthropoda; class Insecta; order Orthoptera; family Acrididae; genus Schistocerca; species Schistocerca americana. Next base: position 1,135,004,293 of record NC_060119.1, read on the forward strand.
CTGTTAGTGTTTGCATGTGTGTTAATAATTCAGCAAGGGACAGGATAACAGCACTGCTGGTTCTAAGGACAATTTCAAAAACTTTGAGAGTGCACAAGTGGTGGTTATGAACTTGCTATATCATCCGCAAGACTCTTCAATGGTGACTGTGCACCCGCACAGTCACAACAGGTGGCTGCTGCCCATCTCTACAAGGACTACAGTGGGTCTGCATCTTTGATGACCCACCAATACCATTATTTCTACAAGAACTACAGTGGGTCTACACCTTTGATGACTCACCAGTACCATTATTTCTACAAGGACTGCAGTGGGTCTGCACCTCTGGTGGCCCACCAATACCACAATCTCTACAAGGACTACAGTGGGTCTGCATCTTTGATGGCCCACCAGTACCATTATTTCTACAAGGACTACAGTGGGTCTGCACGTTTGATGGCCCACCAATACCGTAATCTGTACCAGGACTACAGTGGGTCTACTCTGTGATGACCTACCTACCAGTATTCTTCAAAACTTCGACTAACTCTGCGGTGGGTTTGCTCTGTTGTGGCCCATTACCTGTCTGCATGTCGAGAGTCAGTACTGTCTTTCCGTTGGAAGGTCAGCACTACTTCTTCAAGACTGCATGGAAATCCACTACTTCCGTGTGCATTTTCTTTTACTGCTCAGACTTTGAGAAAAACACTGCTATTTTACTGTGATGAATGATCAGGACTGTCTTTATGGACTGTGGGAAATATGTGAGCCTCAACACCTCAAGCGAGAAATGCAACACCTGGAAACTGTTCTGCGGAGCAATGGGTACTCCACAAATTACATTAGAAGTGTAACAGAGCCAAACACTCGGCGAAGTAAGGAACCAGAAAAAGAAATGTCGGGTACGGCCTTTCTGCCATACATTCCCAGAGTGACGGACAGAATCGGCCGTATATTGTACAAACACGGCGTAAAGACGATTTTCAAACCGACAAGGAAGATCAAAGAGTGTCTTGGATCGGCGAAGGAGAAAAGAGACCCACTTGCAATGTCGGGAATATACCGTATACCATGCACATGCGGAAAAGTTTATGTCGGAATGACTGGACGATCAGTTAACACCTGGATCAAAGAGCGAGAAATCGGCGGTGGCAGAGCACGCACTGAATGAGACCGACCACGTAATAAAATTCGCCGACACGGAAATTCTGGCTGTAGAGAAACACTATCACACGCGCTTGTTCAGAGAAGCTGTAGAAATCCAAAAACACGCGAACAGTTTCAACAAGAAAGAGGAAAGCCTTAAGGTAAACGGATCCTGGCTGCCCGTACAGCAGCGAACGACCGTCGCAGGTAGCAAGAGGAGAACCGCACCGGAAATGACCGCGGAGAAGACCTCGGACGTTGGCGCGCCAGGTACATATAGTCTGCGGCCGCGAGCTCGCCTCCAGTTCACCACCGGCAATAGAGGGTGAAGCTTTGACAATGCCAGCCACTCGTGCTGGCGAAACGTCAGAAAAATCATTAGATGAACGTCGGCCGAAGAACCCGAGACAGAAGCCAATAGGCAGTTTGTCAAAATTAGACAGATTCGAGCGCGCACGGAGGCTTTCCGCAATCGTTCTTTCCGCGAACCACAAGAGACTGGAACAGGAAAGGGAGGTAATGACAGTGGCACGTAAAGTGCTCTCCGCTACACGTCGTTGGGTGGCTTGCGGAGTATAAATGTAGATGTAGATACGACCAGAATTTCTTTGGATTTTCTGCCAGGTTTCGAGACGAAGTTTTGTTGTGGAAACTATTGTTTGCATCTCGCATTGATGTCCGGCTAAATTTCGAGCTTTTATGAAGGAGATTTTGTGCTCTTTTAAATTTAGGTTCAGTACAAATTTCCCCAGTCAGGAGGAAACACGCGAATGACGCAGTTTTCAGAAAAAGTCCTGACGTCTTTGTGCGTAAATCGAAGAAGCTAGCAATAGCGAACGGTCTGCGGAACTGGCCGGAAATGCAAGCGCACGTTTAGCCGCGGAAGTGTTACGGCATCGGCAGTCGTTGTGTTCGGTCGGCCGAAGTTGTCGGCGGTATCAGGCCGAAAAGCCTGATGGAAGGGCGCGCTGGCTGGCGGGAGCTACCGGACAAGGCGATAGCTCGTTCGGTGGGGTCGCAGCAGTTTAGTGGGCTGCCCCGTCGGCGCGCCCCCTTTATGTCCACGAGAGGAAAGTTGCCCCATAAAAGGGGGGCGGGACCGGCCGCCGCCGCCGCCGCTCCCCTCCCCTCTCAACGGTTTTGATTCACTCACCCCTTCGATAAGTATCGATACCGGCGGCGCCAGACAGTCCTCGAGATAAAACTCAATCGCCATCTATCACGGCGCCGACCAGCTTCCGGCCCCACTGCGCCGGCGGGCGCAATTTCTTTTTACTTATGCCTCCGCGATGTATATGACTTATCGGCAGATATGTAACCCGGCTCCCGTAAATTAATGGCTTGCTGAGCTGTCGGAAAAATTCCGCGCGCCGTAATGACGTAGCTTCTCCTGAAGTTGCGCTCCGTTCGCTATCTCTTTCTCGTCGTGCCCGCTTTCAGATCACGCAAGGCTGGCTCGGAGGAACACACTACAGCGCCGAAGTACGGACATTAGTCTTCAGTTTTCTCCGTTCTCTATTTCTACGCCATTCTTCTCATGAATATTCTGATACGTGGGAAATAAACGAAAAAAGACATGCCGTTAAGTATTTGTTTCGTAAAGGAAATTAATATAAAAGTGTATGTGCGTGCGTGTGTGTATTTGTGTGTGTGCTTGCGTATATGTTCCACATTTTCTGCTAACCCACCTGACCGATTTCAACCAAACTTGGTGCACATTCAGGGTGATTCACGAAGATATGCAAATACACTCCTGGAAATGGAAAAAAGAACACATTGACACCGGTGTGTCAGACCCACCGTACTTGCTCCGGACACTGCGAGAGGGCTGTACAAGCAATGATCACACGCACGGCACAGGGGACACACCAGGAACCGCGGTGTTGGCCGTCGAATGGCGCTAGCTGCGCAGCATTTGTGCACCGCCGCCGTCTGTGTCAGCCAGTTTGCCGTGGCATACGGAGCTCCATCGCAGTCTTTAACACTGGTAGCATGCCGCGACAGCGTGGACGTGAACCGTATGTGCAGTTGACAGACTTTGAGCGAGGGCGTATAGTGGGCATACGGGAAGCCGGGCGGACGTACCGCCGAATTGCTCAACACGTGGGGCGTGAGGTCTCCACAGTACATCGATGTTGTCGCCAGTGGTCGGCGGAAGGTGCACGTGCCAGTCGACCCGGGACCGGACCGCAGCGACGCACGGATGCACGCCAAGACCGTAGGATCCTACGCAGTGCCGTAGGGGACCGCACCGCCACTTCCCAGCAAATTAGGGACACTGTTGCTCCTGGGGTATCGGCGAGGACCATTCGCAACCGTCTCCATGAAGCTGGGCTACGGTCCCGCACACCGTTAGCCCGTCTTCCGCTCACGCCCCAACATCGTGCAGCCCGCCTCCAGTGGTGTCGCGACAGGCGTGAATGGAGGAACGAATGGAGACGTGTCGTCTTCAGCGATGAGAGTCGCTTCTGCCTTGGTGCCAATGATGGTCGTATGCGTGTTTGGCGCCGTGCAGGTGAGCGCCACAATCAGGACTGCATACGACCGAGGCACACAGGGCCAACACCCGGCATCATGGTGTGGGGAGCGATCTCCTACACTGGCCGTACACCACTGGTGATCGTCGAGGGGACACTGAATAGTGCACGGTACATCCAAACCGTCATCGAACCCATCGTTCTACCATTCCTAGACCGGCAAGGGAACTTGCTGTTCCAACAGGACAATGCACGTCCGCATGTATCCCGTGCCACCCAACGTGCTCTAGAAGGTGTAAGTCAACTACCCTGGCCAGCAAGATCTCCGGATCTGTCCCCCATTGAGCATGTTTGGGACTGGATGAAGCGTCGTCTCACGCGGTCTGCACGTCCAGCACGAACGCTGGTCCAACTGAGGCGCCAGGTGGAAATGGCATGGCAAGCCGTTCCACAGGACTACATCCAGCATCTCTACGATCGTCTCCATGGGAGAATAGCAGCCTGCATTGCTGCGAAAGGTGGATATACACTGTACTAGTGCCGACATTGTGCATGCTCTGTTGCCTGTGTCTATGTGCCTGTGGTTCTGTCAGTGTGATCATGTGATGTATCTGACCCCAGGAATGTGTCAATAAAGTTTCCCCTTCCTGGGACAATGAATTCACGGTGTTCTTATTTCAATTTCCAGGAGTGTATTTTAATATGTTATTCTACAAGTAAAGCTAAAGAAAAAAGTTCATATAAACATAGGTCCGCAAATGTTTGGTTACAGTGTTACAGCTAATAAAAGATTTGCCTGGAATTTAGCAACTTCGCTAATATGAAGCCATCACAAAACTGTACAAGGTTAAAGTAAAGCACGATATCCATTTAGTTTAATGTTATTGATCTGGAGAATCTAATAAAACATGCAGTAGTTCTCCAGAACATCCAGAGAAGAAAAGATTATTTACAAGTAAATTTGTTTACAGTCAATTAAGAATGTAGAAACGTTTATGCCATTGTTGGTAACCGTTAGTGAGTTGTTTCAGCCGTTTCCTAACCTCGAAACGAGTTAGTTTTCTGTAGTGTTTGGTGAAAGAGCATAATAACAGCGTATTTAAGTGAAACCACGTAGAAACTTTTGTAGTTTGTAGATTATTTATGAAATAGGGATGCCTTTCAAATTTACGACAGGGGAATACGCCGATATGGTGTTCATTTGTGGCAAATGTGATGGTAATGCTACGGCTGCAGTTACCGAATATCGCGTACGTTATCCAACTCGGAAGATTCCGAATCATTAGCGGATTATTCCGAATATTACGAGAGACAGGTTCTCTACCTAGCGTTCATAACTACTACGAGTGCTCGAGACGTGAAGACGATGATGAGGATATCATGTTTGCCTGGGTACCAGTACACGACGTATCTCTCAACGATTAGGTATTTCACAATCTAAGGTATGGTGTACACTGAAGTGCAATAACCTATATCCTTACCATAAAAAAGTGCATCATTTACATCCGGGAGGCCCTGCCCTTCGCTTGGAGTTGTGGAACTGGTTAAATACTAATCGGCGGTTACACAAATTCGTTTTATTTACTGATGAGGCACAGTTTAATCGAGATAGTATAAACAATTTACATAACGAGCACGTGTGGAGTGAAGCAAACCCTCATGCAACAGTGCAACGCAATTTCCAACAGCGATTTAGCATAAATGTGTGGTGTGGCATAATCAACACACACTTTATTGTACTATTCATTTTCCCAGGACGTGTAACTGGCGAGACGTACAACGTTCAAGAAGAAATGCCCCGCCTGCTCGAACATGTTCCACTTGCTACGCGATTGCAAACGTATTTTCAACATGACGGCGCGCCTCCACATTTCACCAAGCCGTTACTGCACATTTAAATGAACATTTTCCCCAGAAATGAATTGGTCGTGGTGCTACACGTCTGTGGCCACCCAGATCGTTCGATTTAACACCAATGGATTTTTGTATATGGGGATGGATGAAAGACATAGTTTATGAGGCATTACTTGCTCGCATTATGAATGCAATAGACGGAATTAGGAACAACCCTGTGAAACTGAAACGAGCAACAAAATCCGTTCATACATGTGCAACTAAATGCATTGAACTCGGTGGAGAAATTTTTGAAAATTTATTGTGGCTCAAATGACTCTGAGGTCATCAGTCCCCCAGAACTTAGAACTACTTAAGCCTAACTAACCTAAGGATATCACACATATCCATGCCGGAGGCAGGATTCGAACCTGCGACCGTAGCGATCGCGCGGTTCCAGATTGAAGCGGCTAGAACCGCTCGGTCACAGCGGCCGGCTAAATTTATTGTGAATGTACTGTGAAATTATACGTACACTGTAAAACTTCCTTAACACTGAGCTTTGTTTTTTCCGGTTTAACAAGAATTCACTTGTGCTATGGTATTAATAAAAGCAGATTATCTGACACATACGTGCATTTTCAGTTGACGTTATTATCATCATTTTTCCAAAATAAAATACTCTACAACTTCTGTTGAAAACTTTGTGCAATTAAAAAAAATTGGACCAAGTAGTTAACAAATTAAAAATTTCACGGTATTACGTCTTTACTTCTCTGTATGTTGTGGAAAACTATTGCAGATACACGCCTGAGACATGTTTAATTCGATTCACCAAATCAATAACAACAAAATAAGTAGAAATCGTGCTTTACTTTAACCTGTTGCAGTTTTGCGATGGCTTTATATTAGTGAAGTTGCTAAATTTCAGGCAAAATCTTTTATTATCCGTAATTCTGTACTAAACATTTGCGGGCCTATGTTTATATGAACTTTTTTCTTTAGTTTTACTTGTAGAATAACGTATTAAAATATTTGCATATCTTCGTGAATCACCATGTATACCTTACTGTCAGGCGACGATCGCTTTAGGGGTAATAACTATCAATGAATCAAACGGATCGAGGGTGAGGGTGAAAACGAAGCGTTGCCCGCGTCGCGTGATTCCCAGTCTTTTATTTGAGAATGAAAGCACTTAACCAGGTTCGTCGTTGAGTACACCATCGCAGGCGCTCCCTTCTGTGATGCAGCGTCAACGGTAACCGCAGCCATGGTCTCCGAGCTGATAGTCCATGCTGCTGCAAAAGTTGTCGAACTGTTCGTGCAGATGGTTGTTGTCTTGCAAACGTCCCCATCTGTTGACTCAGGGATCGAGACGTGGCTGCACGATCCGTTACAGCCATGCGGATAAGATGCCTGTCATCTCGACTGCTAGTGATACAAGGCCGTTGGGATCCAGCACGGCGTTCCGTATTACCCTCCTGAACCCACCGATTCCATATTCTGCTAACAGTCATTGGATCTCGACCAACGCGAGGAGCAATGTCGCGATACGATAAACCGCAATCGCGATAGGCGGAAACGTGATGGTACGCATTTCTCCTCCTTACACGAGGCATCACAACTTTTCAGCAGGCGACGCCGGTCAACTGCTGTTTGTGTGTGAGAAATCGGTTGGAAACTTTCCTCATGTCAGCACGTTGTAGGTGTCGCCACCGGCGCCAACCTTGTGTGAATGCTCTGAAAAGCTAATCATTTGCATATCACAGCATCTTCTTCCTGTAGGATAAATTTCGCGTCTGTAGCACGTCATCTTCGTGGTGTAGCAATTTTAATGGCCAGTAGTGTATATCAAATGGTTCAAATGGCTCTGAGCACTATGGGACTTAACTTCTAAGGTCAGCAGTCCCCTAGAACTTAGAAGTACTTAAACCTAACTAACCTAAGGACATCACACACATCCATGCCCGAGGCAGGATTCGAACCTGCGACCATAGCAGTCGCGCGGTTCCAGACTGTAGCGCCTAGAACCGCTCGTCCACCCGGGCCGGCCAGTGTATATCATTGTACGACACGTAGTTAAACAGTGAGATGCGAAAAAAACTGCCGCATCTTGCATGACTTTTACTTTACTAACGCTATTCGCAACACATTTTGCAGATATTATTCACATACGCCGCTAAAGGTACCTGCAAAATTATCCTTGTCATCTTTAATTCTAAACCGGACAAATATCATCTTCTCTCCCTCAGTTAACACTCTAGGAGTATTAGTAGGTGAATTCTAAATTGGGCTGAGCACATAACTGCAAAGTGCAAGAAAGCATCAATAGCTCTCCAAAACGTACAAAAATATAAAAAGCGCTTCCATCTTGACCTGAACTTCCACAAACACTTGTACTTCCAATTATTGATTATCGTGATGTTATCGTGCAAGGTATTCCTCAGGAAAGCTGACAGCACGTGGGACACGTTATGAATACTTGTAATGTTCGACTCTTTGGTCATAAGCACAGCTATTCCGGCTACATGTAGACAAGCCCAGAGATTTCCATACCCTCTGCGTTCTCTGCTGTCTTGTCAATGAACACAGTCCGTCATATCTCTCCTCGACCTTAACACTTTCGGCTGAACAACATAGCGGAAACCAGATGTTCCTACCAGAGCAAAATCCTTCCTGTCCCATTCCGTGGATCAGGCACTTTCTCGAAGTTCTTCGCAGTAGCAGGAACCCGATTCTGGTACAACCTCGCTCGTTATATTAGAGAACCGAATAACATCCCAGTGTCAAAGGACAGTTAATGACTTATCTACCGAAGCAACAATAATGACTACCATTGTGCCTGTACGCACTCGCTACCCCATTAAATCCTTCTTTCCAAATTGATCGGGCCGGCCGCGGTGGCCGTGCGGTTCTAGGCGCTTCAGTCCGGAACTGCGTGACTGCTACGGTCCCAGGTTCGAATCCTGCCTCGGGCTTGGATGTGTGTGATGTCCTTAGGTTAGTTAGGCTTAAGTAGCCCTAAGTTCTAGGGGACTGATGACCTCAGATGTTAAGTCCCATAGTGCTCAGAGCCATTTTGAACCAAATTGATCAAACTCGTATCACAGTGTTCTTGGCCGGAGCAGTCTCCATAGGTTTCCCTTTCTCAGAACTTGTAGTATCAGGAAACATCTATTTTGTACAGCTATGAATTTTTTTATATCTCCCGCTATTATTATTATTACTATTACATTATCATTACTAGTGGGAGCAGCAGCAGTAGTAGAAGTACTGCCAGAATTGACTTTATTAGTTCTCATTCAGAACTATTTATTCACATTGTCTCTAAAGACATTCAAATCATTTTATTACTGTTTCTCATATTAATATTATTGTTATTTCTTAGATAACTATGATGTAAAAAAAGGCACTGTAAGTGCGAAACACTGGTCCGATTTAAGAGAGATCCGGAAGCTCCTAATTTGATCAGATTAAGTAAATAAAACATCCTCTGCCACACGTAGATACTGTTCCTCCCGCGACAATGGAAAAGAAACACGAGGTGTCATCAAAAAATACGGTGAACTAATGTTTTTAGCAGCAACTGCTGATGCTACAACCATTTCATGTAATTTGTCTAATTGCGTGATCCGTTGAGACAGGTAGCGTCAAACTGGAACACGTTATGACTTGTCAGTCAGCGTTCAGAGACGCTAGAGTGAGGATGTGTTTACCGTGTCTGTTGCGCATGACGGACTTCGAACAACGCGTAAATATTATGTTGTGTTTCAAGCTGCAAAAAAGTGCCAAAGAACCTCATGAAATGTGCAAATTGGTGTATGGTGATAGTGCTGTAACTCTGAAGACTATTTACGATTGGTATGACTCATTTAAGAGCGGAAATGAATCGGTAGAAGGCGAGTAATGTTCGGGACGTCCATTAACCTCAAAAAGAGAAGAAAACGTGCAAAAAACGGCTAAAATTGTTCGTTCGGGCGAATAACTGTTCGAGAGTTTACCGAAGAACTTGACATCTCGCACGGTTAGGCGCGAAGCATTTTAACCGATAGTTTGCAAATGGGGCAAATGAGTGCAAAATTTGTTGCCAGACTTTTGAGCGATGAGCATAAGGAAACTCGCGTGTTAGTTTGCACGGAGTTGAAGGATTGTCTTCATTCACATTAGCACATCATGTCCAAACTAGAGATGTAATTTGGGTCTATAGGTATGACTCTGAGTCGAAAATTCAGCTTCCCAATGGAAAACCAGTGAATCTCCTCGCCCTAAAAAGGCACACCTGTCAAAATCGAATAACAAAGTTATGTTCATTTTTTTTCGATATTAATGGTGTGGTGCGATCAGAGTTCGTTCCAAGGGGAGCGACTGTAAACGCCGAATTTTAAAAGGTGTACTGCGAAGTTTGAGAAACGGTGTCCTCATAAAAAGACTAGAAAAATAGTCCAATGGCTTCCTTCTTCATCACGACAATGCGCTGTGCCTCACCTCGCTTTTGATTCTCGAGTTTTTGGCCGTAAAATGTGTTCCTAGCTGCCCATATCTGCCATACTCACCAGGTATAGCACCTTGTGACTTCTGGCTATTCCCAGAAATTAAAACTGTGCTAAAAGAAAACGTTTTGACACCATTCCTTACACTGAGAGGACCAAGACAGAGCAGCTGAACGCCCTACCAAAAGAAACTTCCAGAAACACTTCCAGTCATGGAACCAACGTTGGCATAAGTGCATTGCTAGCCGAGGAGATTACTAGTTACAAACAAACCCGATCTTCTGGAGAGTATCATCAGTGAGAGAAGAA